>NC_064824.1:104089773-104392803 GCF_024166365.1 Elephas maximus indicus
TGACTGTGAATCAAGATGAGAAATATTGAGTAAGGATTTAAAATGGATTTGCTCAAGAGTTTATTAACTTTCCCTAAATCAGGTTTTGACATTCTTATGAGTTTATAGAATAGAAGACACCCAATTTATTCATTCATTCAGTCATTCACTTGACAAATAGCTATGAAATTTCTACTTTGTGCTATACATTGTGCTCAGTTCAAAATACATGTTGCTGTTAGCTGCCATCATGTCGTCTCCGACTCGTTGCCTAGTCCTGCACCATCTTCACAATCCTTGCTAGGCTCAAGTCCATTGTTGGGGCTACTGTGTATTTTGAGTGCCTTCCTGCCTAAGGGGCTCATCTTCCAGCACTACAGCAGGCAATATTCTGTTAGGCTCCATATGGTTTTCTTTGGCTAATCTTCAGATGTAGATGCAAGACTTTTCTTCCTAGTCTGTCTTAGTCTGGAAGCTTCACTAAAACCTGTCCCCCATGGCTGACCCTGCTAGTATTTGAAATGCTAGTGACATAGCTTTCAGCATGAGAGCAAAAAACAACACAAAGTTACTCCAGTACATAATTATTCCCAATACATAGTCACTCCATTCTGCAACCAAATTGAGCAATATTTCTAAGCATAGTTTAGAAGAAAATTCTACTTTCGTAAATAACCACGTCATTTTATTTTTGTTGTAACTAGTCTGATATGTATGGTAGTATGTATGGTTGGGTGGAGGTGGAAGCTGATTATTCATATAGATTATATAAGAATGTATATTCCAGAACACTTAATTGTGCTCATGAGAGACCTGTACGTAGATCAAGAGGCAGCCCTTTGAAGAGTACAAGGGGGTACTGCATGGTTTAAAGTTAGGAAAAGTATATGTTAGAATTGTATCCTTTCACCATACATATTCAATCTGCATGCTGAGCAAATAGTCAAAGCAGCTGGACTACATGAAGAAGAACGAGGCGTAAGGATTGGAGCAATACTCATTAACAACCTGCTACATGCAGATGTGCAGATGACACAAACTTGCTTGCTGAAAACTGGAGAGAACTTGAAACACTGACTGATGAAGATTAGAGACTACATACAGCCTTCAGTATGGATTGCGCCTCAACATAAAGAAAACAAAAAGCCTCACAACTGGACCAGTAAGCAACATCATGATAAATGGAGAAAAGATTGAAGTTGTCAAGGATTTCACTTTACTTAGATTCACAATCAACACCCATGGAAGCAGCAGTCAAGAAATCAAAAGACACATTGCATTGGGCAAATCTGCTGCAAAGATCTCCTTAAAGTGGTAAAAATCAAAGCTGCCACTTTAAGGACTAAGATGCGCCTGACCCAAGCCATGGTGTTTTCAACAGCCTCGTATGTATGTGAAAGCTGAGCAATGACTAAGAAGACCAAAGAAGAATTGATGGCTTTAATTACGGTATTGGAGAATATTGACTATACCATGGACTACCAAAAGAACGAACAGATGTCTTAGAAGATGTACAGCCAGAATGCTCCTCAGAAGCGAAGATAGTGAAACTTTGTCTCACGTATTTTGGATGTGTTATCAGGAGCAATCAGTCCCTGGAGAAGAACATCAAGCTTGGTAAAGTGGAGGGTCAGTGAAAAAGAGGAAAACTCTCAATGGATTGACATAGTGGTTGCAACAATGGGCTCAAGCATAACAATGGTCGTGAGGATGGCGCAGGATCAGACAGTGTTTCTTTCTGTTGTACATAGGTCGTTGTGAGTTGGGACCAACTTGAAGGCACCTAACAACATGTACAACATGTATAACGCCCCACGCCAGGGTTGCATAGTATACAGGTCAAGCCAGATAAGTGTGTGTAGTTGCTCTAGCTTATTGCACAAGTGAGAATTGGCTCCTGGTTTGCCTTATCTGTATCATTAATAAGGAAACCCTGGTGGCGTAGTGGTTAAGTGCTATAGCTGCTAACCAAAAGGTTGACAGTTCGAATCCACCAGGTGCTCCTTGGAAACTGTATGGGGCAGTTCTACCCTGTCCTATAGGGTCACTGTGAGTCGGAATTGACTCGATGGCAGTGGGTTTGGTTTGGGTTTTGGTGGGTATCCTTAAAACCAGATCATCTCGATTTAGAAAAATACAATTTGTTTTTTATTAGTCAGTGTTTTCTATATAAGTATCTGTGTCTCAGATAAATTGCTGTCGCCTTTAATTCTCATAAATGTTATAATCTCTCAAGAGAATTTAGTGCCTATATTCTTTATTTTCTTCTTTCGTGACTAGAGAATGTTTTCACATCTTTTTTAGGGACCAAGATCTAATATAAATGTCAAACTTAGAAAAAATTGCAGGAATAATTAATTGGCCAGCTGCTTTTATTCCTCGTTGTGTGAAGGAAAATATGTACTCTATTCTTCGAGCCCTTTTAGAAATGTATATTGTGATGATTTTAATAATCTGAGTAAGAAAAAAACTATCGTTACCCTGTTCACCCCAGTGGATAAATAGATCAAAACAATATATGTAGTATTTATTTTTAAATATGTGGTATATCACATTTGTTTTTATTAACAGCTCCATTTCGTGTATTACTTAGCTTACATTATTCACGTTACACTGATAATGTAAAAAAAAAAAAAAAAAACTTCTACCTAATTTCTATCAGAAATTATTTAGGCATCTATGCCAGTATTTCTTTGACTTCTTTTCATCAGACTTTCTATTAAATCTGGTATTTGTCCTTAATTAGTGCCAGATGCAAAATTTATTACAGCAACTTTAAAGTCCCCTTCGGAGATCATTCTGTGACTTTGCAGAGGATCCATAGCATTTTCTCTTCTTGGCTTTTCAAAAAGTCATCTCTAATATGTATGTTTTAATATTACCTTCGTAATTAAATCTATTCAAAAACTTATGGTAGAATTCAGAAATGGTATTTTACCAAAGACTCTTTCTTCAGACAATTCCCATTGTTATCATTTCCTTAATTTTTATTATCCTTTATTGTAAATTGGCATGTTGCAAAGAAGGGCTTTTAGTTTTATGCTCCACTGGCTCCTAGATTCCTAACTACTTTTGTATTCTTTGAATCCACGATTAAACATGAGAAGAGAAAGAAAATGTGAGTAATGCTCACTAGCTGTTGGGTGATTGCAAACTGTCTGAGAAAGAAGTGAATGAAGAGGTAATATATAATCAGAAATCAACCCCAAGGCCCAGTGTTTGGCTTCTTTCGGTACTCTATTGCAAAAGAAAAACCTCCTGAGTTTCACAGATTAGCAAAAACTTTCTTGTATTTTCATTGCACTGAAAATACAATTAACAATGTGTGTGGGGAGAACAATAATGAAAGGAGAAATTAGTCTCTAAAAAACATAGTCATTCTAACCGAGTTATGAAATACAAGTTCATGTGTGTCTTCTCTCAAAACATTTTTTTAAGAGATGTAGCAATAAAGATTAGAACAAACCCATCTCCTTAAATTACTCAAAAGAGTTGATTGTGGTTTTGTAATAGTGTAAGTAATCTGGGGTTGTCATTGTTGTTTATAATTCTGAATTTTCTATTTGGAAAATATCTATAGATGAAAAATACAATAGAAGTTTAGCAGGGATCTTTTTTTATCAATGCAATTGTTCAAAAATGCTAATGCAGTTTGTTCTTAATGGTTATGAGGGTGGTATTCTCATTATTGGGAAACAGAAGCTAAAGTCTTAGATATGTTACTGATATTGCTATTATTTAGTCTAAGAAACCTATTAAAGAGATAGTATTAATATGAATAACTAAAGTGTTTGCCTTCATTGAAGTGTTCTCTTACTGAAAGTACACTATATATCATATAATAGTATACATTAATTGCCGATATTAGGAAGTTATATTTGAAAAAAGGAAAGGGAAGTGGAAAATTGAATGTGGCAGCGTTCAGCAGCCTCATCCCATTTGCCACTCCTTCCTTTTGTGAGGAGCCAGCAGGGCGTCTAGTCCTGGGAGAGCTTTGTCAAACGACAGAGAGAAGACACACCTTCTGAAAAGGTAGTTAAATCTCAAAGACCTCCAGTTCCTTGGTATTTATACAGAAGTTGTGGTATTTTTCTTTTCTTATTCATTCTTGATAGAAGAAAGGACAAATAGGCCCAAAAGCTTCACCAAGAAAAGGCTTTTTGGAAGAATTTTAAAGAAGATACAGGAGTCAGAGCAAAGCATTACTGGGGAGGAGTAGAGGGAAGAAGAGGATTGGCAAGACCTGACTTTAACTGGTGGGACAGGAAGAATCAGCACCCACATCCCACAAATGGCCCTTCTTGGAAATCTTGGAGGCATTCATTCTGGGGAAGTAAGATGAACCTGAAAATGTGGCTTGTAGTGGTTACCAGTCAATATCCACACAGAAACTTCTGCTCATGAGCTTTATATGAAATCTATGAGAAGCACAAAAGAAACAATCTGTTAGAGAATTTGTCACCCTGATAGGGAGACCTATAGATTGGTGTTTAACTGAATGGACATTGCGGTCAGACAGACTCGAGTTTGATTCCTGGAGCATAACTAATAGCTCTGTGATCCTCAATCATTCCGAGCCTCATCTTCTTCATCTTTAAAATCTGGATAATAAAAATATCAACGTCATAGGTAAAGGTGAATTTAGATGATTTGTGTATTCTGGCACCTAGCATAACTCCATACTTGTTAGTTGTTTCTGTGCTTGAGTGATACATATATTTATAACAGCAGAGATTCAATTAAGAATCTGTGCTGTAAGAAATTAAGGGAGAGGCAATCTTTTAGACTGCAGTGCTCAGAAAGTTTCAATTAATTAGTCAAAGGACAGATAATCATGGAGAGTCCACTCTTCTGGGCAATGATGCAAAAATGACCATGGCTTTGTCCCTGCTTGAGAAGCTTATAGTATAGTACCTAGAGCAGTATAGTAAAAAAAAAAAAAAAGAAAAATATACTACAGAATAGTGAGTGCTGCGTTAGAATGGCTGTATCATGTGATAGCTTGGATCACTGAAACTGGAGCTGGAGAGCATGGGTTCAGATCCCAGCTCTGTTGCTTACTAGCTGTGTAATCTTGAACCAGGTACTTAATCTCTCTGTGCCTGAGATTCCTCGCATATAAAAGACAGTGATAATAGCACTTACATCTCAGAGGTATGGTGAGGATTAAATTTGTGATTACTGCTGAGAGTCTAGAACAACGCTTGTCACACAGCACTCAGTAACTGCTAGTTGTTATTGCATTGTGCTAAGGGAAATGAAGAACTCTGTTTCTTTTTGACATAGAGGTGGTTAGGAAAGGCTTTCTGATGGAAGTAGTGCCTAAGAAAATAAGGGTGAAGAGGAGAGAAGATAATTTGAGAGAGAAAGATGGCATGTGCCGATACCCAAAGGAGCCGGCATCTTTGTAGTACTGAAATTAGTTCAAAATGTCTAGAATTTGGAATATGTGGGTAAGAACAAAGGACGAAGAGGGGTGAGAGAGGCTAGATCATGAAAGGTTTTAAAACCACTATAAGGAGTTTAGACTTTCTTCCAAAAGCAATGGGGAGCCATTGAGGAATAATTTGACCAGATGATCAAAAATCCTGGAAACAGACGCCCAGAGGGAGAATGTGAATAAATAAAGATGGCATTGAGCTGAGGGTTAAACCTTGGAGAAGGCCTACATTCAGAGAAAGGGGAAAGAAAGAGAGCCAGTAAAGAAGGCTGAAAAGGAATAGACATATGATGAGAAAAACCAGGTAGCACAGTGCCGGGACGCAGAGGGAGGATAGGGTTTCAAGTAGGAAGGGTTAAGCAAAGGTATTGAGTGCTGTGGAGAGATCAAGCAAAAATGAAAACAGAGAGAAGTTTATTGGTTTTGGCAATTGGAAGGTGATTGGTGGTCTTGGAGCACTGGGTGAGCGTTAGAGCTGGAAGCCATATGGTGGACGTGCAGAGACCAAGGAGAAAGTAGACTCCCTGGTTGAGGACTGTGGGTTCACCTAACTCAGCATTAAAAGAAGGCAAAGGACAGAAGTCAGAGGACATGCACGATTTTGAGAAAGAAATAGGACCACCTTTGAGAAGAAATAGGAGAAAATTAAGGGATTTCTTTTTAAAAGTTTTGAGAATGAAGAAAAATATGCAAAAATGTAGGACATGCTGTTATGGAAGGCTTTGAGTCAGCAGCTGTGGGAAAAGCTTTAGGGACTAAATAAGAAATGAATAAAACAATTGCCAAGTGCTCATGAGGCTAAGTTGTACCTCTTACATGACAAATTAATTAATTTAATTTTTCTGTAAGTCCCCTGTAATAGTGAGAATGAGAAACTTTCCTTACTTAATTCCTTAAGAAATTCGAATTTAATTCTAATGCAGCACTTCAGGAAGCTGCTGAACTTTCTAAAATGGTTGTCCATTCTCTTATTTATTTATACTATTTCACAAAATTCAATATTGGCTTTCAAAAGAACTACCTAAATAGTGGTGATGTTGCCCAAGTAGCCTATCCTTCTACTTCCAATACTGGTTGCGTTTTAGAATATTTTACTTCCTGACATGTTACATTCACATATCCCGAAACAGTGACAATATAGCTTCTATAACTTATATGTGCTGTAACTATACCTCTGTGGGGTATCTGTCAGAGGAACCCTGCTGGCACAGTGGGTAAGTGCTCAGTGTAAACCAAAAGGCAGCGGTTCAAACCTACCAGCTGTTCTGCAGGAGAAAGATGTGGCAGTCTGCCTCCATAAAGACTTACAGCCTTGGATACCCTATGGAGAAGTTCTACTCTGTCCTATAGGATCGCTATGAGTCAGAATCAACTCAACAGCAACGGCTTGGTGAATCTGTCATCATCACTGCTTCTAATTGTTAACTAACCATTTTGAAGGGCTTGTCCTATTCATATATTTCATTGAATATTAGTTTTTCTTTTTTATAGTCTTCCATATTTTCAATTTGTTTGCTTTCTTAATCATATTTGATATAATTTTACATTAGCATTTATAAGCCTTCAAATTGTACAGAGAGTAAACTAAATGGATGTATTATCATTTGGAAGAGAATTTCTCCTTAAATCCTACTTTTATTTATTTATTTTTTAATGGAGTTTAGATCTGAGAATTGCCTCAGTCTAGTTTTAGAATCTTCCCCTAACACTGAAAAGCTTCTTCTAAGTCACTTCATACTCTGCAGGAGTCCTAAGAGTGGGGAGGCAGCTCTCAGTGTTTTAGCCAGTCCCACTTCAGTGATAGGGGCATCGCTACCCTGACAGGAACCTCTACTTAGAGAACTTTTCTCATTTTCTCGTTGAGTCAAGCCAGACCAAAGAAAAGTAGATTCTGGGAAGTAAGTTCTCTGATGTGTCTGACCATGAAGCTGAATTTCTGAAATCCAAGGTTATCCCCACCAGGGAGCCCAAATACAGCCTGAATCTACAAAAAGAGTACAGACAGTCCCCAGGTCATAAAGGTCGATTTACAGACAACTCATACTTAAGAACAGTCTATTATATTAAAAATGTGAGTAAATACAATGTTTCATAATAACAAATGCACACACTACTTTGTGATGCTTGAGGAACCCTGGTGGTGCAGTGGTTAAAAGCCATCAACTGCTAACTTAAAGTCCATGGTTGGAAACCACCAGCAGCTCTGAGGGAGAATGATGTGGCAGTTGGTTTCTACAGAGATTTACAGCCTTGGAAAACCTATGGAGTCGCTATGAGTCAGAATCGATTGGACGGCAGTGGGTACATGAAAACATTGCTCAGCTTCAGCAGTACATCGACTGGAGGAAGGAGCATGCTGTTCACCATTTTAAGTCAGATTAGGTTGCCATTAACACTGTGTCCTTGAGTGTGTAACTTTGTATTTGGCTTTTTTTTTTTTTTCCTTCTCCCTATCTAAACTGTTTCTTTAATGTTTTTCCACGGTACTGTATACTTACATGGAAACCTTGGTGGCGTAGTAGTTAAGTG
The DNA here is from genome assembly GCF_024166365.1 of Elephas maximus indicus. Taxonomy (NCBI): domain Eukaryota; kingdom Metazoa; phylum Chordata; class Mammalia; order Proboscidea; family Elephantidae; genus Elephas; species Elephas maximus. The sequence goes on from NC_064824.1 coordinate 104,097,722, forward strand.
CTATGCCTGCTAACCAAAGGGTCGGCAGTTCAAATCTGCCTGGAGCTCCTTGGAAGCTCTATGGGGCAGTTCTACTCTGTCCTATAGGGTCACTATGAGACGGAATCGACTCCACAGCCCTGGGTTTGGTTTTTTTTTGTTTGGTATATTTACACACACACAGACACAGGTTCTCTCTCTCTCTCTCTGCTGTATAGTACCGTATGTATGTAGTTACTGTTATTATTACTGTATCGTTATTTAAGAGCCCTGGTGGCGCAGTGGTTAAAGCACCTGGCTGCTAATCAAAAGGTCAGCAGTTCAAACCCACCAGCCACTCCTCGGGAGAAAGATGTGGCAGTCTGCTTATGTAAAGATTTACAACCTTGGAAACCTTATGGGGTTGCTATGGGTCAGAAGCAACTCCACAGCAGTGGGTTTGTTTTTTTGAGGGAGTATTGTTATTATTATTATGTACTATATTATGTTTAAGATGTTTTAGTGTATTTGAAAATGTTTCAAAAGTGTTTTATATGCATTCCAAAACCAAACCCTTTGTCTTGGAGTGATCCCAACTCATAGCAGCCTACATAGCACAGAGTAGAACTGCCCCATAGGGTTTCTCATGAGCTGCTGGTATACTCGAACTGCCAGCCTTTTGGTTAGCAGCCAAACTCTTAACCACTCTGCCACCAGGGCTCCTTTATATGCATAGAAAGGTAAAATATATACTATATATAAGACAAACATTTGACTAACTGATGTTAAATAAGAATCACATGTACCTGTTCCAAATCACCTGCAATTCCACTTAAAGACAGACTTCGGAACAGAACTCGTTCGTAACCTGGGAGCTGCCTATGTCCCTATTTTACCTTTGACGTCTATAAATTGTGATCACTTATTTTCATTTCAGAGCTATACTTTGTGTTGAACCGTGAAAAGCAAAAATACATTTAAATTTTTAAACCATAAGCTCTTACAGAAGGGTAAAGACTTCCTTTGTGTCAGGATTTCTTCTGTCTGAAGGGATGAATAGCAGTCGCCTTTCTCTGACATAAATTGCTTTCATATAATACCTTCCCAGGGGGAAAATGGCTTTAGGACAAAATACGGTCACTATTCTTTTTCTCCTTGCATGAACTTTTGAACAGAAAAATAACATTAACAGATTAATAAACTATTTGTCACCAAAGAAATGTTGGTGGTGTTTTTGTGCCTTGGATAATTTTAAGTGGGGGCGGGGGAATCATCAAAGTGATAATCTGTACTTGCCCCGCTTATAAAATTCACTTTTTTTTTTTTTTCTTTTCAATGTAACTCACAATTGTACTTGGTTTTCAAACTTGTGAATTTGTTCATTATTGCAAATGGTTTAATTTTCACTCTAGAATCTATATTAAGTTTCAGAGTTTGACGTGGAAGAAACTATTGAAAAACATTTTTTCTTCTTTTTTTCCTAAGGGAAGGTATTATTTCCCAGAGGGTATCAAATTCCAATGTCAGTTTTGTAAATAAGTATCAGAAAGTCTGTTGTCTTCCCAGGCCAGGCTGTGTTTGCCGTGTGTGTGTGTGTGTGTGTGTGTGTGTGTGTGTGTGCAAGTAGTTCCCTGATAAGGTTAACACTTAATTACCCAGAGCCTTGTCACATCCTCTGATTGCCACATGGCTAACAAATATTGGATACTTGTCCTAGGTAGAGTTTGGTTGAGACGTAGAGAAGCAAGCTCTGATGCATGGGGAACAAACTAAATAAATACAGTATTTTATGTGCTTTTAATTCAGGGCCAAGTGGATTTGGATGAAGTGTTTATTTAGTTTGCTGGCTGTTTCAAGATGCTGTGGTGTATTGATTCCTTTTATTACTAGCAGCCGTTTAACCTGCCCTCTTCCAGATCCAGTATTTTAAAAGCCATAAATTTTAACTTTACTTATGAGCAAAGGCTGAAGCGCTGTGAAAGCCTTTTTATTAGTTGAGCTTCACCATTCTCAATGCTCTCGTGTCACCCATGGCAACAATATTTAGGGCTTCCTAAATTATAGTGGCTGCTGGACTGCTGGGGAGGGGCAAAGGCAGCTATAAAATGAAGTCATAAACATTTCAAGGATATAGAATTCCATGATGGGATAGCAAGACAGGTGCAAGAAAGCACGCACAGGCCTAAAGACAGAAGGCTTTGGGTTCATCGCGTTAAATTAACATTTATTACCCTGGTGGTGTGGTGGTTAAGAGCTACAGCTGCTCACCAAAAGGTCTGCAGTTTGAATCCACCAGGTGCTTCTTGGAAACTGTACGGGGCAGTTCTACTCTGTCCTGTAGGGTCACTATGAGTCGGAATCGACTCGACCGCAACAGGTTTGGTTTGGTTTCCTAGCATCTCAGGTACTGAATACTCTTTGGAAATGAGACACATGATACAAGGTAACCAAAGAGCCAGATGGAGCCAGAGACCAACTTGGGAGACCAATCCTACATGTGGTCCCCGGTGTTCATGTCCCAAAGTCCCAGGCCCAGCCTTGATTTCTGGAATTATAACAAACCAAGATAACCACTTTTTTGTCCTAAGCCGTGGAAATATATGCTTTATATCATAGACTGATTTCAACAAGATCTGGAAGGAGACTATCTAGAACATCACTGGTTAACTTCTCGAAGACACCATTGCCTGTCCTCTGAGGACAAGGAACTGTTTCGTATCAACCATCAAAACCATTTCATCTTAAAATAACCCAGGATTAACTCCTATCCAGCTTGTATACACTTTAAAGGGCCAATTTTTCAATAATAAGAAGAAAAGAAATACACATGAGTTTACCCCTGAAATGCATGAGTAGGTGAGAATGCCATTTATTAGGATTTGGGGACAAAAAGAAACTCATACTATTTGTGTGGCTTCCTGGTTTTAACTTGTACATATCAGTAGCTTTGGTCTGCTGTGTAGAAAATTCCTCATCAGCTTTCTAATTATCAAAGATGCTTGTTTAAACAAATTTTCTCTTCTCAACCCCTAGACCTCTTTTTATTTAATCGTGTGGCAAAATTGGAATACAGCATTAGTGAGGTTATGTAAGCATTATCAAAGGAATTATTTCACTTTTGGAGAAAAATGCAAGCTATGAAAGGAGAGATTCATACTGAAATAATTTATATAAAAACAACTATGACAAAAGAGAAATATCAAATAAGGATATTTCTCACCTATCTTCACTTTGTATTTCTTCGCAAAGATATTCAGTTCAAAATGATGTATGTCGGGACTTGGTTTGTTATTTTGCCTTCCTGGTTTCTTTCTTTTCTTGCTTGATAATAGTCTACATAAGATTCCTTGCACTACCTATGGCCAGAGACTTCTGTCCTTGCATTTTAAGGAGCCAGATATTTTTAAGAGCCCAAGTGGTACTTAAAAGATGGCCCTTAATATTTACCTCTTCTTCATATTTCAGAGACTTAACATAAAAAAAAAATTTAAATCTCTTATTGTTGAAATTAAATCATCTCTCCAAATAATGCTATTTAAATTGTTGAAATAGAAGAAACTTTCTTAATAATTTGGGATAAATAAGTCAGGATTAAAATGGAATTTTTTCATCTGTTTTAAAGAATTGCCTAAATACAATCTGGTATAGGTCCCACACAGCCACGTCGTTGTTTGCTCTTATGTAAAAACCAAAGCCTTCTAAGTCTGTAAATCTAAACCTTCACTAAACAGAGCAAAATGTTGACAGGATTTTCTTTTTCTACAACCTTATTTGAACCAAAATTAAGCTGAGCACTTTCACTACCCAAATTATCTATTAAATATTCTATATCATACTGCTTCTTATTAACCATGTGTCCAAAACTTTTAACATACTAGATTTTCAAATAAATTCCCCTCTCCACCCAGAGCCACCATGAAGGTGGGGCGGGGGAGGGGAGTTGACCATCTTGAGCAGAATGCTCTCCTCTAAACCCACAAGAGGGAAAGCAGTTACCTTGGGGAAGTTACTCAGATTTCTAGAAAAACTTTCAGTTGGGTTGGCTGTCATGGTGTGAATTAAAAGGTTATGTCAGAGGTTAAACTATGCAATTAAATCAAGAAAGCAGATTATTCTAGTAGCCGACATTCACTTTTAAAAAGAGATAGGATTAGCTGTATTTAGTCACATATAAACTGCACAAAGTGAACAAGAGGATAAAAAATCATTTCACCGAGTACTTCCCTGAAAAGAAAATCATTGCATCTTGCACCTCTAATTTTTCATCTTAATTCTGTTACTTCCTGAGGCTCATTATCCCTTTCCCAGATTTGCACACAGTGACTGATGTATGGTGACGGGTTGTTTTTGTTTTTCAACTTTAAAAAATACTCCCTCCCTCCCTAAATAATTAACTGCAAATTAACCTTTTTTCTTACTGGACTATTTCTTGGGATAGAAAATAGAAATGTGTACATGAGACTCTTTAGACAGAAGATAAATTCTTTGAGGCCATGAGGGTATCATTTATTAAATGACTGCTGTAGTCCACTAAATGGGCCCCTTTTGACCTGAAAGAGTTAATGCTCTATTGAAAGTGTCTGGGTTGTCCCCAGCTTTACTCCCTTGGAAGGCTCTGACCCATTAATGGCAGTAATAATAATAATAGAAAACAATCCTGCTTTGCCTCCATTACTCTGAAGCTGTTAATGGTATCCTAATGTTTTTTTATTCTCTAAGTGTAACTGAAAACTGACATTCTGCTCAGCTAAAATTTCAAATGTAGTAGTTTTTTTTTTTTTTTTTTTTTCATTGCCATTTTTACAGGCTATGCAGGATGCTGAGTAAGGAATAAGGCAAAGGCTTATAATTGGTCTTTTAAATCATCATAAACATTTATTTTTCCCCCCATGGCTATATCTAGTGCCAATAACTCAGTCATAAGATGATGAGAAAAACTATTTAATGATGCATCACAAGCTCTTTACTAAACTCTCACCCAGAGCAAGGCAGGGAATAGAAAAATATGGTACATTGTTTGCTCAAAAGTTGATTTTCAAATAAGAACAAAAACAGCTCTTTTTTGTGTGTGTGTGGGAGTCTTAGCAGTGAACCAAGAGTTCCTTTCTTTTATTGGTATAAACACTTTTGTAGAAAAGCCTCATGTCTTTATATCTTTATTAAAATTAATTATTAAAAGTAAAATAGGGCCCCACAGGGTTTGAGGCAGAACTGGGGCTTCTGTGTTGGGAGGCTGACATCTATAATAGTGCACCCATCAGGAAGTTGTTGGGAAGAGAAAAAGCATTTGGCACACAGCCTGTCACAAAGTAAGTTCTAAGTTAATAAATATTAGCTATTTTTTTATTCTTGTTATTAGGTCGTGGGCGGTGTAAGTGGTTTGCCCTCTACTACTAACTTAAAGAAAGATTGGAGGTTTGAACCCACCCAGTGGCCCTGCAAAGAAAGGCCTAGCAATCTACTTCCATAAAACATTTCATCCAAGAAATCTATAGAGTGGTCCTACTCCGTAACACATTACAAAAGAACGGCCTGATGAGCTGCTTCCATAAATGGTTATAGCCAAGAAAATCCTATAGGGCTGTTCTACCCTGGAATACATGCAGTCACCATGAGTTAGAATTGACAGCAATGGGTCTTGTTGTTATTATTGCTATTGGACCAAAACATAACATCAATCCCAATTTTAGATCCTTAGGCCATAAGCAAACTGAGCAAATGAATCCCACAATAATAAATAAGTATATTTGAGTACTGTGTTTGGTGAAATGGTTACAGGCACCAGAGGCCTCATATCATAAACTTGTTCATCTGACTCCTAGGGTCCTCCTCAGGCTTTTTTTCCATTCTGTCTTTCCAATCTCATCTCTACACCACCCCCTCAGCCCTACAGGAAAGCTCTGCAGTAGATAAATTGGTAGACTCCTGCCTCCTCAGGAGACCTCTGCTGGCACCTCTCTCCCATGCTGTCTCCAGGGCCGTCTCTTAGTCTCTCTGATGCTGGCTTTCTTCAAGGGTCCATTTCAGGCCAGAGTCATCTTTCTCTCCCCTGACTTCCACCACTCACTTGGCACTTGATGTTGTGCTGCATCACCTTGTTTTGTGATCTTTTTATTTCTGTGTTTTGAGTCTCCATAGAGATGGCATGTCCCTTGAGAGCAGGTGTTCACAAAGAGACACCGCTCTGTGTCTCCTTTTGATCAGTTGAGTCTAGTGTCTGTGAAAAATGTGAAGAAGAACCCCTTTTATTTCTTCATTAATAGTAATATTTCTTAGTTACCTAGTGCTGATGAGTAACACCACAAAGTGTTTGGTTTTAAAGAACAGAAATTTATTTTCTCTAGAAGGCCAAATTGACAGTATCAGCTGCAGGGGGAAGTCTTTGTCTTTTTCAGCTTCTAGAAGCTGCCAGAAATCCTTGGCATTCCCGGGCTTGTAGCTGCATCTGCCTCCAGGGACAGATTATCCAGTAGGCAAGGTAAACACAGTGCTTACCTTGCTTACCAGATCATCAGTAGTAAACAATTTGACATTTTTTCACTACAGCAAAGACTGCTTCTAGGTATGACTGGTATCTCTGCTGGTACTTCACATGTCTCTACCAACCCCACAGCACCTTCCTACAGAATCAAAGCTTCTTTTAAAGTTTAAAATCCCTGAAAGAGGTAGATGACACAGTAAATAAGGTAAGTGTGGGCTTACTTTTGCTTACTTACTAATCTGTTGTCAAATTGTTCACTACAGATGATCTGGTAAGTAAGGTAAACACCATGCTTACCTTGCCTATTACATAACCCACCCCTGTCTGCCTCCATCTTCACATGGGGCCTCCCCGTGTGTTTGTGCCTATTCTGCTCTTTTTATAAGAAGTGATGTGGTTAAGGATCCACCCTACTCCAGGATGACCTCATTAACATAACAAAAGAAAACCCCTATTTCCAAATCGGGATGTATTTACAGGTATAGAGGTTAGGACTTTAACAGAACATTTTGGAGGGTACAATTCAATCCATGATGCAACATATGACATATATATGTTGTTGCAGGACATTGCAGCTTTACTGCTTTCTCATACATGTGTAATTTCATCTGATCATAACAAAAACCCATGAGATTGGCATTACTATAAACTTGAACAAATTTCTTAATCTCTATGTGTCTCAATTTCTTCAACCATAAAATGTGGATAGTAATAGTATCTAGGTCATAATTAAATGAGTTAATATATTGTGAAAATACTCAGAATATGCCTGGTACAGATAGCTGCTGTTATTTTTTGTCACTATCATCAATATTATTTTTTCACTATTTCACTTTTACTAATGAAGAAACTGAAGTCCAGAGAGGTTAAATGACTTGTCTAGATCTCATGTCTTCCAATTCCAAGACAGAACTTTTTCTACTACACCAAATATGCCATCCACATCAAAATCTTTATTATTAAGCATACTCAATTGCTTTTAGTTTATTATTTACTTACAGTAAATTTACAGAAAAGTTCCTAATTTAGTTTGTCTAGAAGTTTCCATGAAAGAAAAGTTTGAACATGCTGATGTTTACATGCTGATACAACACAAATTCTCCTCCAGAAATGGACTATCTCCTTAAAATTATGAAGTTTCCATTTAGCAGCCATAGGAATATTATGGGAACAATAGGACCCTTAAAAGTAATTCCAGGTTTATTATTATATCTCTAAAGTCCAGAAAAATATGTTTAATTAGTATGATTGTGGATAGGCTATTTCAACCCCTGGTCAACCATAGCAAGAATTGATTTTATTTCTCTTTTGGAAAGCGATTGTATTTTTCTAAAATATGTAGCAATTAGTAGTATGTCTGTAGTTGTTAGTAATGATCTGGAGGATGGTCCCCTTTTCACAGAGGGATCAGGATGACAAGCTGAGTAGATCAATTATTAGAACTTCTCAACTTTTGGGAAATGTATTCCCCACACAGCCAGTTGGGAATAGACTAGAGCATGTCAATCCATCTATGCGCTGGTGTCAGACACGTTTCTCACTGCTGTGATCAGCTCTGTACTTATGAGCTCTTTACCAACTAGACATTATGTCAGGTGGAACAATCTTTCCTGCTCCCCAAGTTTCTGACCTAAGTAGAAATAACTGGTAGTAATATGGATTTTTATGGTTAAAGACCCTCTACTTTACCAAACATGATGTTCCTGGTTAAGTAGATGATCAGTGAAAGTGAGGGAAACCCTCAATGAGATGGACTGACGCAGTAGCCTCAACAATGGACTCAAACATACCAATGATCATGAAGATGGCACAGGATTGGGCAACCTTTCATTCTGTTATATGTAAGATCACCGTGAGTCAGAGCCAACTTGATGTAAACTATAACAACAACAGGATGGTTAAAGACTGGGGATAAGGAGATTGGAAAGTGGGATGTTACTTAAATTTATACTTTTTAGGTTACAAGTGAAAGAAACCAATTTCAAACTGCCTTTTGCAACTGAAAATTTCGGTGGCTCACCCACATAAATATAGGTACTGTCAGGGTTAGGGTTAGATCCAGGATTCCAAATGATTTGTGTCTCCTAAGACCTTGGAAACCCCTTTAATCTGCAGAAAAGCCCATTTTCTGTAATTAACTTTTACCAGGGTCTCAATTAATGTCAACAGTACTCAAACCAGTTCTTTTCATCTGTCAGTTCTGGTTCCTGTCTTTGGAATTCATTCTTATGGACAAGCAAGATGGCTGTCAGTGGCTTCAGGCTTATCCTCCTGTTAACCAGTTCCAAAGAAGATAATTTTTTCCTGGTAACTCCACTAGTTGTTGTTGTTGTTAGGTGCTGTCAAGTCAATTCTGACTCATAGTGACCTATGAACAATAGCATGAAACACTGCCTGGTCCTGCACCATCCTCCCAGTAGTTGCTATGCTTGAACCCATTTTGCAGCCACTGTGTCAGTCCATCTCATTGAGGGTCTTCCTCTTTTTCACTGACCCTTTGCTTTACCAAGTATGATACCCTTCCCCAGGTGCTAATCCCTTCTGATAACATGTCCAAAGTATGTGAGACATAGTCTCGCCATCCTTGCTTCTAAGGAGCATCCTGGTTGTAATTCTTCCAAAACAGATTTGTTTGTTCTTTTGTCAGTCCATGGTATATTCAGTATCCTTCTCCAACACCACAATTCAAAGGCATCAGTTCTTCTTTGGTCTTACGTATTCATTGCTCAGCTTTTGCATGCATATGAAGCAATTGAAAACAGCATGGCTTGAGTCAGGCACACTTTAGTCCTCAAGGTGACATCCTTGATTTTCAACACTCTAAAGAGATCTTTTGCAGCCAATTTGCTCAATGCAATGCGTCTTTTGATTTCTTGACCGCTGGTCCCATGGGTGTTGATTGTGAATCCAAGTAAAATGAATCCTTGACAGCCTCAATCTCCTGTTTATCATGTTGCTTATTGGCCCAGTTGTGAGGATTTTTGTTTTCTTTATGTTGAGGTATAATTCATCCTGAATGCTGTGGTCTTTGATCTTCATCAATAAGTGCTTCAAGTCCTTTTCACTTTCAGCAAGCAAGGTTGTGTCTTCTGCATATTGCAGGTTGTTAATGAGTCTTCCTCCAATTCTGATGCCCTGTTGTTCTTCATATAGTCCAGCTTCTGGGATTATTTGCTCAGCATACAGATTGAATAGGTATGGTGAAAGGATATAACCCTGACCCACGTCTTTCCTGACTTTAAGCCACACAGCATCTCCTTGTTCTGTTCAAATGACTGCTTCTAGATCCATGTACAAATTCCTCATGAGCACAATTAATTGTTCCGGAATTCCCATTCTCTGCAATGTTATCCACAATTTGGTATGATCCACATAGTCAAATGCCTTTGCATAATCAATAAAACACAGGCAAATATCTTTTTGATATTCTCTGCTTTCAGCTAGGATCCATCTGACATCAGCAATGATATCCCTGGTTTCACATCCTCTTCTGAATTTGGCTTGAATTTCAAGCAGTTCCCTGTCAATATACTGCTGCAGCCACTTTTGAATGATCTTCAGCAAAATTTTGCTGGCATGTGATATTAGTGATATTGTTTAATAATTTCTTCATCCAGTTGGATCACCTTTCTTGGGAATAAGCATAAATATGGATCTCTTCCTTTTTTTTTTTTTTTTCCAGTTGGTTGGCCAGGTAGCTGTCTTCCAAATTTCTTGGCATAGGCAAGCGAGCACTTCCAGCACTGCATCAATTTGTTCAAACATCTCAACTGATATTCCTTCAGTTCCTGGAACCGTGTTTTTCAACAGTGCCTTCAACGCAGCTTGGACTTCTTCCTTCGGTACCATCGGTTCTTAATCATATGCTACTTCCTGAAATGGTTGACTCTGTGTATTCCTTCCATTTTCTTTTGGTGCTTCTTGCGTTGTTTAATGTTTTCCCCGTAGAATCCTTCAGTATTTCAACTCGAGGCTTGAATTTTTTCTTCAGTTCTTTCAGCTTGAGAAATGCTAAGTGTGTTCTTACCTTTTATTTTTCTGTCTCCAGGTCTCTGCACTGTCATTATAATACTTTGTCTTCTCGAGCCACCCTTTGAAATCTCTTGTTCAGCTCTTTTACTTCAGCATTTTTTCCTTTTTCTTTAGCTACTCAGCGATCAAGAGCAAGTTTCAGAGTCTCTTCTGACATTCATTTTGGTCTTTTCTTTCTCTCCTGTCGTTTTAATGACCTCTTGCTTTCTTCATACATGATGTCCTTGATGTCATTCCACAACTCGTCTGGTCTTTAGTCATCAGTATTCAACACATCAAATCCGTTTGGTTCTTGAGATGATCTCTAAATTCAGGTGGGATATATTCAAGGTCGTACTTTAGCTCTCGTGGACTTGTTCTAATTTTCCTCAGTTTCAATTTGAACTTGCATATGAGTAATTGATGGTCTTATCTGCAGTCTGCCACTAGCCTTGTTCTGACTGATGATATTGAGCTTTTCCATCATCTCTTTCCACATACGTAGTCGATTTGATTCCTGTGTATTTCATCTGGCGAGGTCCACATGTACAGTCACCATTTATGTTGGTGAAAAAAGATTTTTGTAATGAAGAAGTCATTGCTCTTGTAAAATTCAATCATGCGATCTTTGGCATCATTTCTATCACCAAGGCCATATTTTCCAACTACCGATCCTTCTTTGTTTCCAACTTTTGCATTCCAATCACCAGTAATTATCAGTGCATCCTGATTGCATGTTCGATCAATTTCAGACTGCAGAAGTTGGTAAAAATCTTCAATTTCTTCATCTTTGGCCTTGGTGGTTGGTACATATATTTGAATAATAGTTTTATTAACTGGTCTTCCTTGTAGGCGTATGGATATTATCCTATCACTGACAATATTGTACTTCAGGATAGATTTTCAGATGTTCTTTTTGATGTTGAATGCAATGCCATTTCTCTTCCAGTTGTTATTCCTGGCATAGTAGACCATATGATTGTCCAATTCAAAATGGCCAACACCAGTCCACTTCAACTCACTAGTACCTCGTGCACTGATGTTTATGCGTTACATTTCATTTTTGATGATTTCCAATTTTCCTAGATTCATACTTTGTACATTCCAGGTTCCAATTATTAATGGATGTTTGCAGCTGTTTCTTCTCATTTTTATTTGTGCCACATCAGCAAATAAAGGTCCCAAAAGCTTGTTTCCATCCATGTCATTAAGGTCAACTCTACTTTGAGGAGGCAGCTCTTCCACAGTCATATTTTGAGTGACTTCTAACCTGAGAGGCTCATCTTCTGGCACTACTATCAGACAATGTTCCACTGCTGTTCATAAGGTTTTCACTGGCTAATTCTTTTCAGAAGTAGTTACCGGGTCCTTCTTCCTAATCTTTCTTAGTCTGGAAGCTCAGCTGAAACACGTCCGCCATAGGTGACTCTGCTGGTATTTGAGTCCCAGTGGCACAGCTTCCAGAATCACAGCAACACACAAGCCCCCACAATGCAATAAACTGACAGACACATGGGAGTTAGCTCTAATTAGGCCAGTGTAGGCCAATGGCCTATCCCTGAACCAACCAGGGGGAAGAAATTCAATGATTGTTTATACCTGGGTCATAGGCACATTTCTGAGTGAGAACTGGGCAGACATACCACTCCCAGGAAAATCAAAGTGCCCATTCCAGATGGACTGATGGATACTGGGTAGGAAAAAAAGAATGGTTATCAATCCTGAGGGGAGTGAAAAGAAATAGATTAAGATAACTATAGAGTTGTGATGTTCTTCCTGGTTTCTCCATGATTTTCCCTGTAATGGAGTAAAGCAATGTTTTCATGCACCTTGACATTTCATCACAATCCAGCAAAAATTTCTGTGCAAGATTGATCATGGACTTCCCCAGGGGGCAGTTATTAATAGAAATACCACCTTCCTGTAACCTTGTTTCCTGCTGGCAAGGACTCCTGGGTTGAGTTATAGGGAAACTTCAGTGTGTTGTCAGATTTCACAACAACATTAAGTGGGGCTTCCTTTTCATATTTGCCACCTCATTTATTTTGTATGTCCCCATGTTATTAGTTTTACTGCCCATTAATCATTATATATTACAAAATATAGTAAAATGTACTTAAGAGGAGATAACATAAGACCTGGCCATGGCAGCCACAATTAAGCCATGCCAGGAGGAAGCTTCAGGGTGGAAGGCAGTGCCCCCTCTTTTAGCCACTCTCAGAGACACAACCATGAATGCCTCTTGCCACCCAAGTAGATTAGGGCATGTTTCTGCAGCCTTTCCTACCTTCTCAAAGAAGGTTCTGGCAAAAGTAGTTCTGTTCACTGAGAGGACGTATGAGTAACCCCACTAAAAACACTTTTTGTAAAAATAAATTATTTCATAAAAGGCTGAAACTGAAATTTTAACAGAAGAAGAAAGTCAAGCACAAGGTATTTTATTAGCAGTGTGTTCTATTGCTATGAAATACAACAGTCTTTCTTGCTTTAACTTATGCTGTATACTTCTTCCGTACAATCTTTTCTCAAAATTCCAATATTATCAATCCATTCCTCTGGTGAAAAACTTTGAAAGGCTTTCTTTGCCCCCTGCATTGAGTCTTTCCTTCTTAGTCAGATTTCAAGGCCCTTTATATCTCATTTTATCCTCTGTGTTATTGTTGTTAGTTGTCATTAAGTTGGCCCCTGACTCATGGCAACCCCATGCACGATGGAAGAGAACACTGCCTGCCTGGTTCTGTGCCATCCCCATGATTAGTTACAGATCAGATGGTTGTGATCCACAGGATTTTCACTGGGTGATTTTCAGAAGTAAATCACCAGGCCTCTCCTTCTAGTCTATCTTAGTCTAGAATCTCAGCTGAGACCTGTTCAGCATCATAGCAACATGCAAGCCACCACTGACAGATGGGTTTTGGCTTTACATAGGGTGCATTGACCAGGAATCGAACCCAGGTCTCTCACATGGAAGGTGAAAATTCTACTACTGAACCACCACTGTCCCCTTTATGCTCTATAAACCAAAAACCAAACCTATACCCATCAAACCCATTCTGACTCATGGCAACCCCATGGATTAAAGAGTTGAATTGAGCTTCATAGGTTTTTCTTGGCTTTGCCAACCTTTCAGTTAGTAATAGAGCACAAACTGTTCGTGCCATCCAGGGACTTTTATCCTCTATGTTGTTATTATTGGCTGCTGCCGCGTCAATTCTTACTCATAGCAACCACATGTGACAGAATAGAACTGCCCCAAAGGGTTTTCTTGGCTGTAGTCTTTAGGGAGAGAGATCACCAGGTCTTTTTCTCAAGGAGCCACTGGAAGGTTCAAACTACCAATCTTTCAGTTAGCAGCTGAGCACTTAACCATTGCACCACCAGGGTTCCTTTTATTGTCTATACCTATGGTTATTTCCCACCAATATTTGGCACAGTTGTTTTTCCTTGCTAGTCACTCCATGCTGCCTTATATCCTCACTATCCAGTAGACACATGGCTTTTCCTCCTTTTTGGAGTACCTGTTCACCTCCCACTTTTCCTATCTACATAGGACCCATCTTCAGGGACAAATTCCATTTGATTCCTGAAGCCTTATGCAGAGACATGAGATCACAGTGTGCTGTCTTTTCTCTGGAATCCCGTAAGCCTAAACTTCCCCAGCCGCTTACAATGCTGTATGTTAGCATTCTTAGCTCCACCATTTGCAGAGTCACTGTTGACCAATGACCCTAAAGTCCGTTTCCGTGTCTGGTTTGTTATTTTGTTGATTGTGCCTTGGGTTGGTCTAAGAGAGAAGAGTTGCTTGGCTGATAAAAGAAACTAACCAGCTCTTGTGTCCCACACATGGTTACTATCATTAAGTTATTTTATTTCTTTATAAAAAAAAATCTCTGTAAGAAACAAGCCTATTTTGGCTAATGATAAAAGTGAAGGAGGTAGAAGATGATTTGAGAAATGATGAGGAGCCTTAGACAAGAAAAAGAAAAGATTCTTGAATAAAGGGCAGAAATTAACAGGTAGTGATAACCCAGACCCACAATGTATGGATATGGAAACGGGAATCCTCTTGGCATCTTTTTGATTGTAGAGAATCTTCCTAAATGGTGTAAGCATTGTTTATCAAAGAAGATATACTGGCAAGAGCTAACATTTACTGAATATTTACTGTGTGTCAAGCATTACGTTCAAAGCTTTGTACCATATAATCTTCTAACTACAACTCAATAATACCTAACAACAACAACAACACTATTAAGTAGGTACTGTCATTATCTCTGTTTTACAGATGAGAGAATTGAGACACAGGGAGGTACAAGCCTCACCCAAGGTAACACAGCAAGTACATGGGTTGGAGCTGGGATATGAGTCCCACCAGTTGGACTCCAAAGCTGAATTAATGATATATTTCTTTAAAGATTAAAATAATGGTGGATGCTAAAGAGGCAATTAATTGGTGGAGGGAGATGGAGACATGACTCCCATTGGAAATGTGGTTCTGGCCAAAGCTAGGAATCCATGCAAACATTTTTACTTTCTACAGTTTGGAAGACTGTACTGCCCTCCAATGAATCCTTCATAAATGATAAATGATACTCTACATTATCACTTCATCTGTGGCCATCTTGCATTTGCACCTGGATTTTAAATTCTTTGAGGACAGTAAGTGCCTTATCTTTTAACTCAGAGGCAGCAAAGAAAGTAGGAAGAGCGTTGACTAGAGGATTGCCCAGATCAGGAAAGCCTCGCGTACCATTGAGTACCTTTGCCAAGTGAATAAGCCAACATTTCTTTGTCCGCAAACTCAGGGATCTTAAAAGAGTAAGTCAGAGGAGAGTCTGAGGTTTACATGGGATGTGGCATGATGGCATTCCTCCCAGGGATGAGTTCTCAAGTCATGGTGTAATGGGAAATCACACAATACAAAATACCGTTGGAAAACCCCTATGTTTGCCTTAAAACAGAGAAAACATTATTGTTTAAAAAGAGATAGTTGTTTCTTCAGTTGAGCAGCAGATGAAGTAGGTGGCTTGCGTTTAATGGTGGTAACACATGAAATATATAAATATTGTAACATAAGAATCACATTCAGTGTTGTAAGATGCTCACAGCACAAGAGGCAGGCAGAGACCCATAGGGAACAGTTCATTTCTCTAACCTCTACTATCTCCTTAACACACACTCTGGGGCACACTCTCACTGAGAAGGATGGTGAATGAAATTGCTCTTATCGTTTATTTTTTTCCCACCCTTTCTCCCTCCCTCTCTTTTATAGCTCTCTCTTACACAGCTGAATTTGTATAAGATCAGTTGTACATGATGTGATCCCCCTGTTTGTACAGGAAAGAACTTTGAAAATTATAAAGCAGCAGGGAAATGTTACACTTTTCCTATTATTTCTGTCAACGGGATGTATTGACACAGTGGTTGCAACAATGGGCTCAAACATAGCAATGAATGTGAGGATGGTGCAGGACCAGGAAGTGTTTTGTTCTGCTGTACGTAGGGTCACTGTGGGTTGGAACTGACTCAGCAACATCTAACAACAACAACATTACTCCTCTTAGGACAAAGCAGAGTTCTGAGCCACAAAAAGTGTTCCGTAAACATTTGTTGATAGCCGACTTGATTTTTGCTTGAAATTTTAATATTATATTGAAACTTTGCTTAAAGTATATCTATTAGTAGATTGTTGTTCATATTAACATCAGACTGAAGAATCTCACTTTCTGTCAGATCCATAAACAACTCAATAATTGATCGTTTGGGGGCTTTTTGTTGTTGTTGTTCAAGCACAATCAGTTATAAAAAGAGGAGAAATTTATAAAGTAACAAATGACGTTTGAGCCTAAAAAATACAGGTGCCCATCTACAGAACATCACATAAGAATACCTTCAAGAGGCAGGTCCGTGACTTTGGACACTGCTTTGCCTGTTAAGCAGAGTCCTCATCTACCCACATTGGGACCCTGGGGACTGGTGGCTCCACCCACACCACCTAGCCACCTGTGACAGGGGTCCAAGAATAAGTGGTGCCTCCTAGTCCTTACAGCCAACAGTACTGGGTACCTATAGTCCAGCTGCAAAACGCACCCACCTACGGGCTCTAGGTAACAGGGGCATGCTTTCCTAACAGACACTCAGGGGTGGCTGTCAGCCCCCTTCCATGCTCAGCGTGTGAACCCCTACTACAGCCAGATACATGTGTGTATATGAATCACCCCAGCCTGTATAGAACTGGAGGTGAGAGTCTGCACCACACACTTGGTGACCAGCTACCTGGACACCTGAGCTGAATCCATACAAGTAAACAGACTCCTGGACTCACATGCCTAATAACAGCTCTAACAATGTGGTGACAGGACATTAGGGTTTCAAAGGTACCAATAGTCAAACTACCTCATATAAGCACCCTGTTTGGGTATAGCAAAGCAAAACAAAACAAGCTAGGACACAGTAAGCAACATAAAATAAATAAATACAATAATGTATTGATGGCTTAGAGACAATAGTCAATATCAAATCACATAAAGAGGTAGACCATGATGGCTTTAGCAAGCTCCCAAAACAAAAAGAATCAAGAAATCTTCCGGATGAAGAGAACTTCCTGAAATTACTGGAGGTAGAATACAAAAGATTAATATAAAGAACTCTTCAGGAGATCAGGCAAAATGCAGAACAAGCCAAGGAGCTCACAGACAAAGCAATAGAGGAACTTAAGAAGATTAGAGAAGAGCATAATGACAAATTTAATAGGCTGCAAGAATCCATAGAGAGACAGTAAACAGAAATCCAGAAGATTAACAATAAAATTTTAGAATTAGACAACACAATACAAAGTCATAGGAGCAGAATTGAGACAATGGAAGTCAGAATTAGTGAGATTAAAGATAAAGCACTTGACACCAACATATTTGAGGAAAAATCAGATAAAAGAATTAAAAAAAAAATGAAGAAACCCTAAGAATTATGTGGGACTCTATCAAGAGGAATAACCTATGAGTGATTGGAACACCAGAATGGGGGGGAGGGGTGGATAACAGAAAATACAGAGAGAATTGGTGAAGATGTGTTGGCAGAAAACTTCCTTGATATCATGAAAGATGCGAAGATATCTATCCAAGATGCTCATCAAACCCCACACAAGGTAGATCCCAAAAGAAAGTCACTAAGACATAATCAAACTTGCCAAAACCAAAGATAGAGAATTTTAAGAGTGGCTAGGGATAAAGACAAAGTCACCTACAAAGGAGAGTCAATAAGACTAAGCTTGGACTACTCATCAGAAACCATGCAGACAAGAAGGCAATGGGATGACGTATATAAGGCCTTGAAGAAAAGAAATTGCCAACCAAGAATTGTATATCCAGCAAAATTGTCTCTCAAATATGGTGGTGAAATTAGGACATTCCCAGATAAACAGAAGTTTAGGGAATTTACAAAAAACTATTATACCACCACAGTAGTCAAAACTGCACGGTACTGGTACAACAAGAGATACATAAACCAATGGAACAGAATTGAGAATCCAGACATAAATTCATCTGCTTAGGAGCAGCTGATAGTTGACAAAGGCCCAAAGTCCATTAATTGGGGAAAAGAGAGTCTCTTTAACACATGGTGCTGGCCATAACTGGATAAACCATCTGCAAAAAAGTGAAACAAGACCTATACTTCACACCATGCACAAAAACTAACTCAAAATGGATCAGAGACCTAAATATAAAATCTGAAATAATAAAGATTCTGGAGGAAAAAACAGGGACAACACTAGGAGCCATAACACATGACATAAACAGTATACAAAACTTTACTAATAATGCACAAATACCAGAAGAGAAACTAGGTAACTGGGAGCTCCTAAAAATCAAACACTTATGCTTATCCAAAGACTTCACCAAAAGAGTAAGAAGACAGCCTACAGACTGGGAAAAATCTTTGGCTACGACAAATCTGATCAGCGTCCAATCTCTAAAATCTACAAAATACTGAAAAACCTCAACAACAAAAAGACAGAAGATTTCTTGATTCTTAAGAAATGGGCAAAGGATATAACAGGCACTTCACCAAAGAACACATTCAGGGGGCTAACAGATACATAAGGAAATGCTCACAATCATTAACCAGTAGAGAAATGCAAATCAAAACTACAATGAGATATCATCTCACCCCAACAAGCCCAACAAAGCTAGCATTAATCCAAAAAACACAAAATAATAAATGTTGGAGAGGTTGTGGAGAGACGAACATTTGTACACTGCTGGCAGGAACGTAAAATGGTACAACCACTTTGGAAATCAATTTGACACTTCCTTAAAAAGCTGGAAATAGAACTACCATATGATCCAGCAGTCCCACTCCTTGGAATATATCCTAGAGATATAAGAGCCCTCACACTAGTAGATATATGCACATCCATGTTCATTGCAGCACTGTTCACAATAACAAAAAGATGGAAACAACCTAGGTGCCCATCAACAGATGAATGGATAAACAAATTGTGGTATATTCGCACAACGGAATACTACACAATGATAAAAAACAATGATGAATCCAAGAAACATCTCATAACATGGGTGAATCTGGAAGGCATTATGCAGAATGAAATTAGTCAGTTGCAAAAGGACAAATAATGTATGAAACCACTATTATAAGAACTTAAGAAAAGATTTAAACACAGAAGAAAACATTCTTTGATGGTTACGAGAGTTGGGAGGGAAGAAGAGGGATATTCTCAAACTAGATAATAGACAAGATTATTTTAGGTGAAGGGAGGGCCAATACAATACAGGGGAAGTCAGCACAACTAGACTAAACCAAAAGTTAAGAAGTTTCCTGAATACAACCAAACACTTCGAGGGACAGAGTAGCAGGGGTGGAAGCCTGGTGACCGTGGTTTCAGGGGACATCTAGGTCAATTGGCACAACAAAATTTATTAAGAAAATGTTCTGCATCCCTCTTTGGTGATGATGTCTCGGGTCTTAAAATCTAGCAAGGGGCCATCTAAGATGCATCAATTGGTCCCAACCCACCTGGAGCAAAGGAAAATGAAGAACACCAAAGACACAAGGAAAATATGAACCCAAGAAACAGAAAGGGCTGCATAAACCAGAGGCTCCAACTGAAAGTGAAAGAACTAGATGATGCCCAGCTACCACCAAAGACCACCCTGATAGGGAACACAATAGAGAGTCCCTCATACAGTAGGAGAAAAGTTGGGTGCCAAACTAAAATTCTAGTAAAAAGACCAGACTTAATGGCCTGAGACTGAAGGGACCCCAGAAGACATGTCCCCTGGACTCTCTGTTAGCCCAAAACTAAAACCATTCCTGAATCCAACTCCTCAGACAAAGATTAGATTGGACTGTAAGACATAAAATGATACTGGTGAGGACTGTGCTTCTTAACTCAAGTAGATACATGAGAGTAAGTGGGCAGCTCCAGTCCAGAGGAAAGATGAAGGGGCAGAGGGGGACAGAAGCTGGCTGAATGGACACGGGAAACATAGGGTGGAGAGGCATGTGATGTCATATTTTAGGGAGGGCAACTAGGGTCACGTAACAATGTGCGTATAAGTTTTTGTATGAGAAAATGACTTGAATTGTAAACTTTCACTTAAAGCACAATAAAAAAAAAAAAATTACCACAAAAAAAAAATGCTTTCATGTGCCTCTAAGAAATTCATCACAATTTGACCCCTTAGTTATGCTAATGTTTTTAAGAAACTTATTAGAATTCTTTATATTTTGAGAATTCTGTAGTCTACAACCTCTGCAAAGATGTAAGCTGCTAACAAGAAGAAGCGGAAGAACGATGTGCTGTTGAGGCAAGCAATACAGAGTAAATGGTAAAAGGAAAGAGGAAAAAAAACAATCATTGGAGCAGTCTGTTTGAAAAACCTGTTACCAAGATATACAAGGAGGAGCTGGAAAGCAAATAAGAATGTTCTTGTCAGTGGCTAAAAATAAGACTAAAGTACACTTAAGGAGGTGGAAGTGGCAGAAAAGGTTAATATTACTAAGAACGAACTTAAGCAAAAGGAAGGGCTAGTATAAAAAGAAAGGCAAAATATAGTGGAAGATGAATGAATAATTATAGGGAGGGGAGAAATTATTAAATCCCTGAAAGTGAAAAACTGAGCCTGAGAGTTGTGTTAACAAAGAACAGGAAGCTGTATGTGGCTTTGAGGAAGCGAAGCAATCGTGGAGTGTTTCTCCGGGTAAAACTTTGTTTAACTTCATAGCATTGGAGAAGGGATATCCAAGTATTGTAACTACCCTTAACCTTCACGTTTGTTTATTCCTTTAACAAATATTTATTTAGTACTTCTCTGTGCTGAGGATACAAAGATACACAAGACTAAGAAAATGGTAAAAAAAAAAAAAAAAAAAAACTATGGTAGGTGACATTTATTGATTCTATTTTACAGGTAGCAAATTTGCCATTTTAGTCAGTTTATTTGACTCACAAATGAATTTTGTTTTTGTTTGTTTTTCCTAGCTAAATAATAAAGGTGGCATTTTTCTTTAAATAGCTACCTTTCATGTTCCCTTGGTGGCACAAACAGTTTGCACTCGGGCCCCAGTGGCACAGTGGTTAAGAGCTTTGTTACTAACCAGAAGGTCGGCAGTTTGAATCCACCAGCCCATCCTTGGAAACCCTATGGGGCAGATCTACTCTGTCCTATAGGGTCGCTGTGAATTGGCATCGACTCAGTGGTAGTGGGTTTGGTTTTGGGGGTTTTACTAACCTAAAAGTTGGCAGTTCAAATCCACCCAGTAGCAGCACAGAAGAAAAGCCTGATGGTCTGCTTCTGTAAAGATTACAGCCAAGAAGACCCTATGCAGTAGTTTGCCTTTATCCCCCTTCTCTTTCAGAAAACAGTATTGTTTATTAAATTTTTTAACCCATTATTATCTTGAGTGCAAACTTTTGTTTAGCCAGTAGAGTTTCCCTGATAAGGTAGAGAGAGGGAAACAAAAATTCAAACGAACCAGACTGCCGGGAATGAGATTGCCTGAGCTGCCTTCAGTTGCCTTAACAGAATCAGCCCAAAGATATGGCTAAGTTTTTTTTGTTGTTGTTTTTGTTTTTAATACTTTATCTACTGAGAAGAACCACAGAGTCTATTTTCTTGTCTGTAAAATAGAGAAGAAGAGAAAAAGAAAGAAAAGTGTCAGGAGAATACTCCTGGTGGCATGAATTCACTATTCTATAAATTTGTTAGACATAATTTCAGGCCAGGAAAGAAAACTAAAGATGACATAAGATTTTGACTTTTGGTTTATGAAAGAAGGTAAAGACAAGTAAAGAAAATTAAAATGTATAGCAACATTTGGCAAACATTTGAAGCTAACTTGGAGGGTCCTGCCCATACTCGTATGCAAAGCATCTGTTGTGTACATTCACATAATCTTCTCATATTTTCTCTGGATGTTTTCACTTTAAAATATACACTGTTGGAGACGGAAGGGGAGATTATGCAAATGCATGAATCTTAATGATAAGTTCATTATTGAACATGTTGGCATGAATTTCAGAAAATGATAAATATAGACCCTAGGATTTATAAGACTGAAAAAACAAAAAAATTCTACTCCTGGAGAGCTTGGAAATTGCCAGTAAAATAAGTGAGATACAAATGACAGCAGACAATGTATAAACCAGATTACGTTATGCCCTGTGCTAATAAATAGGGAAAGGGGCACCGCGATGAGCTTGGGATAATGATCAATATTTGGAATACTTAAATAGGCAAGAAGATAATTAGGCTCATTATGGACACAGTTAAAGCAGATAACATAATTTGGGAAATTGTACATTTGAGTATTACAGGGAATTTTTTGTGGGCTAAAGGATTGGCAATGATATCTATTAAAGCACATAAGACATTTTGCCTCTAGGGAATCTACTAAAAAATAAAAATAAAGATTTTTCAGTAAGTGTAATCTAAATGAAAAGATGGAGTAGGACGTGTTGCTGCATAAAGTGGTGTTATGACTTCCTACTTGGAATTTACAATAATTTTTCATTCAAAGAGTTTTAAGGCTATTAATTTCCCATCACAACTCCCCATGAGGCAAGTAAAGCATTTGTATTGTATTTACCCAAGTTCATTCCTCATAATAAGACAAGGCCAAACTGACAATGAAAGCAAGCTATCTTGACAAATTCCCGGCCTTCTCAAGTTCCATGCTGCAACCCCTGGATACCTTTGCAATCATTTTCATCCCCAATTTACTACTGGGTACAGTTCCTTTATTTTAGAGGGAGGAGTGCTAACTTAATTAATTTTCACTAAGTGCCTTGAGGACCATTGATGTTATTGAAATGTACAAATTAATACATTATTTATTGTTAATTTAGCATAAGTATTTGTTAATTATACAGCTCTACAGCTCTAGCTGGGAGAAAAACTTGCCGTGTTTCTGAAACTGAATACCTTCCCCAAAATAATTTCTTATTTTTTAATAAAGATGTATTGGAAGCCATTTCATCAATAATGGAAGATCCAATTACTGGTCTTCTAGATTAAGGCATTCTTTTATTGCAAGGTTTTAATGCTAGAGTGGGAAGTTCAAACATTGCCGATGAAATCTCAGACTAATTAAATGATTATAGCCTGAGGGGAAGGGCAACCAAGACTCCACTATTAATCTTCCTAAGAATAGCCTCTATATGTGCTGAACAGATGGATATATGCCTTATTTCAAAAGAAAAAAAAAGTTGTAAGGGGTCATTTGGGGGGAAAAAAGCTATTTTTTTTAATACAAAAGAAAGAATAGTATTTCTTTATGAATTCCTTTTCAGCTGGCCATAATTAAGAATGCAGTGATGAACTGAATAAAATGATTCTGCTAGGTCTTCACTCATTCAAATGTTTAGAGGTGGCACAAAAGCAATACTGACAATTTTCCCCAATTCTTTAGGAATACTTCTTATGTGCTAGGCACTCATCTGAGCTTGCTTTATCATCCTCGTTTTACAGGTAAGGGAACTGAGGCACAGAGAGGTTAATTACTTAAGAATAAGTGGCAGAAAAGGAGGTGTTGGGTTGCTCCACAGCCTCTCTTCCTTAATCACTCTCTATGAACCACTCCTGTATAGACTGTTTTCTCATGATGAAAGAGAAAGATTCTGCATCATCCTAACCACCTGCTTGCATGGAATGAACAGGGGTTCTTCGCTGTAGCACAGGGGGAGGAATCCAAGACTGAGTCACAGGCACTGAGGTCCAATTCCAAACAATCCTCTGGGAAAGACTTTCTGTGTCCTACTGTGTTGAAATGGACTTCCTATCTAGAAGACTGAGGGAGTAGTTTTTAAGTGTTTTAAAACTGCATTTTGTAGTGGCACCTCTTCACCTGTATGGCAGTTCTCTACTGCCCTGCTTGCCACCTGCTTCATGTCCACAAGATAAATGGCATGTCATGAATTGACTTGTGTCCCCAAAAAATATGTCTCAACTTGGCTGGGCCATGATTCCCAGCATTATGTGATTGTTCACCATTTTGTCTCTGTTGTGATTTTCCTGTGTGTTAAAACCCTACCTCTATGATGTTAAAGAGGCAGCATTAGAGACAGTTATGTTAATGAGGTAGGACTCAATCTACAAGATTAGGCTTTGTTTTAAGTCAATCTCTTTTGAGATATGAAAGAGAGAAGAAAGGAGAGAAGGGGGGGACCTCCTACTGACAAGAAAGTAGTGCTAACAGCAGAGTGTCCTTTGGACCTGGATCCCTGTGCTGAGAAGTATCTAGATCAGTGGAAGACCAATGACTAGGACCTTCTTCCAAAGCCAACTGAGAGAAAAAGCCTTCCCCTGGAGCTGACGCCCTGAATTCAGACTTCTACCTATAGGGTCACTATGAGTCAGAATCAACTCGATGGCAGTGGGGTGGGTGGGTTAGCCTACTAGACTTGGCAGAATAAATTTCTGTTAAAGCCATACACTTGTGGTATTTCTGTTATAGCAGCACAAGATAACCAAGATGTGGTAGTTGGTGTAACTCCTTTAAATCTTCTTTCTTAATTATGGATATATATATATATACACACACACACACGTAATTGTGGATGTATGTGTATATATATATATATATATATATATACATATATATATGGGAAACCCTGGTGGTGTAGTAGTAAAGAGCTACGGCTGCTAACCAAAAGGTCAGCAGTTTGAATCCATCAGGTGCTCCTTGGAAACCCTGTGGGGCAGTCCTACTCTGTCCTATATGGTCACTATGAGTTGGAATTGACAAAATGGCAACAGGTTTGGTTTTGGGGTTTTTTTTTTTTGTGTGTGTGTGTGTGTGTGTGTGTAAGTATATATATGTGTGTGTACGTAGATATATGTGTGTATGCATATATATGTGTGTGTGTGTGTATACACACATATATACTGGCAGTGCAGTGGTTAAGAGCTTGGCTACTAACCAAAGGTCAGCAGTTCAAATCCATCAGCTGTTCCTTGTAAACCATATGGGTCAGTTCTGTGCTGTCCTGAAGGGTCACTATGAGTTGGAATTGACTCAACAGCAATGGATTTGTTTTTGGTTTTGTAAATATACCTATGTCTGTTTGTATGTGTATATGTATGTACATATATATATACCACTACCACTACCAGCTGGGTACTACTACCACCCATTGCCATTGAGTCAATTCCAACTCATAGAGACTCTATAGGACAGAGTAGAGCTTCCCTACAAAGTTTCCAAGTCTCTAATCTTTACAGGAACAGACTGCTGTGTCTTTCTCCTGCAGAGCAGCTGGTAAGTTCTAACTGCCAACCTTTCAGTTAGCAGCCAAGTGCTTAACCGCTGTACCACCAGGGCTCCATATACACTTACACATGTATATATATATATATATGGCAAAAATTTTCCATTTTAACAATTTTTGAGTATACAATTCAGTGACGTTAATTATATTTACCGTATTATACAACTGTCACCACTATCCATTTCCAAAAGTTGTCCATCACTCCGAAAAGAAACTAAATACCCCTTTAATAATAACTTCCCGGTCTTCCTTCCCCTGGTAACCACTAGTAAACTTTTGTCTCTGTGCATACAATATCTGTCCTTTTGTGACTGACTTATTTCATTCAGTGTAATGTTCTCAAGGATCATCTACAATGTAACATGTGTCAGAACTTCTTTTCTCCTTATGGCTAAATAATATTCCATTGTATATATACCACCTTGTGGTTATCCAGTCGTCTGTTGATGGACAGTTAGATTGCTTCCATCTTTTGGCTATTGCAAAAAAATGTTGGAGTGAACACTGATGTACCGGTATCTGAGTCCCTGGCTTCAAGAGTTTTGAGTATATGCTTTGAGTATATGCTTTCAAGAGTTTTGAGTTATCCATTCATCTGTTGATGGGCAGTTAGGTTGCTTCCACCTTTTGACTATTGTAGAAAAATGCTGCAGTGAACACTGATGTACAAGTATCTGAATCTCTGCTTTCAACAGTTTTGAGTACATGCCGAGAATTGGAATTACTCAGTCATTTGGTAATTCTATGTTTAAATTTTTGAGGTACCACCAAACTGTTTTCCATAGTGGCTGTACAATCTCACATTCCTACCAGTAATGGATGAGGGTTCCAATTTCTCCACATCCTTACCAACAGTTGTTAATTTTGTTTTTTTCTGACAATAGCTCATTGCCACCTTTTAATTTTGATGAAGTCCAATTTATTTTTTTCTTTTATTGCTCATGCTTTTGGTTTCATATATAAGAATCCATTATCAAAAACAAAGCCTTGAAGATTTACTCCTGTGTTTTCTTCTAAGAATTTTATGGTTTTAGTTCTTATATTTAGGTAAGTGATCCACTGTGAGTTAATCTTCATATGGAGTGTGAGTTACCAGTTCAACTTCATTCTTTTGCGTGTGGAGATAGAGTCGTCCCAGCCCCATTTGTTTGAAGAGACGATTTTTTCCCCACTGAATGGACTCGTCACCCCTATTGAAAATTAGTTGTCCACAGATGTATGGGTTTATTTCTGAACTCTCAATCCTATTGCATTTGTCTATACGTCTATCCACGTACCAGTATCACACTGTTTAATTTTGCTGTAGCTTTATAATGGGTTTTGAAATCTGGAAGCGTGAGGCCTACTCTTTGTCCGTCTTTTTAAAGGTTGTTTGGGCTATTCAGTGTCCACTGAAATTGCAACTTCATGTAAATTTGGGGATTGGCTTTTTCATTTTTGCCAAAAAAAAAAAAAAAAAAAGGCCATTGGAATTTTGATAGGGATTGCATTAAGTCCATAGATCGCATTGATAATATTAAGTCTTCCAATCCATAAACGTAGCACTAAAGTCTTGGTATTTGTGTTCATTTTCTTTATAACACCGTATTTCTCTGCATGTCAGGGAATATGGCCAATGTCTGAGAAATGGTGGAACCAGAAGGCATGACCTTGAAATTTCTCTCTGCTATGTATGGAGAAGGCTTCAGGGACCAAGTCAAGCCAATCCTTTATTTGAGAACAGATAAAATCCTCAAACATGGCAATGACATCTTAAAAAAAAAAAAAAGATTTCAGTAATACTTATTTATAACATCTTTGAATGGAAAATTTTGTACATGAAATTTAATATTTTATTATACAATCTTGCGAATAATTTTTATTATACAAGATTAGTCTTTTAGCACCCTTGATAACTATGTACTTCATTTTATGAAGTTTGTATATGTCAGGTGTCTAAGGGAAGGGTAAGTTCATCTTGATCTTAGAAAACATAGTCACCAGACATAGGAGGTCATAGGTTAAAAAACAAAGCCTTAGTACTCATGTTTGGAAAAAATTTATTCTTGGTAGTTGTAACTAACCTAAGTTGACATACAAATAACTGAGCAGTCATATTTAGGTTACTTCTGTAGATGCTCAAAATGGGACAAAGTCCATCCCATGACTGATGACGTGTGGTATTCAGAGATCACTCTCCTCAGACAATTGCTAAAAATTCAGCCACAGACATTATAACATCAGCTAGAGATGAAAATGTGAAAAGTTACCATATTTGGGGGTAAACTTCAGTGGGATAAAGTGACTGAGAATTTGATCTTAATTACTTTCTTTGTATTATCTTTTCAAATAGACTTCTACTTTTAATAGAAGTCTAGAAAAAATATGATTTGCGTAAATAGGTTAAAAATAGGCAGTGAATCTTCCCCCTCTAAAAGCTATAAAATTTCCCTTGCTATGCCAGTCCAAACTGGAATTGGCAAGAGTAGGAGTAGGGAAGAGGGATTGACTGTGGCAATATATAGTACCCCACACAATATTTACATGTTAGGGTATTTTATTCCAAGTGTTTTGTTGGAATTAATGCTCATGCCCATGCTTTGAAGTAATAGCCCCCCTCATAGCCTAGGACCCTGACCTCAGATATGTCAGGAAATGTCCTAGCGAAGGTCCATGTCAATCTCGTCTTACTCTGACATGCAGTTTTCTCAGTTCCCTGCACTGTAAGTCCTTGTCAGGATTTTCCTGATTTTCATACCAGTCTCTCTCTCTTCCAGTGCTACATCCTGTGTCTTACCAGGATCAGAACACTTTCTTCCAAGTCCAAAAATCCCCAAGTCCACGTTTACAAATTAGGACTCAAGGACCCTTTTTGCTTTTAGTTTTATTAAGCACCACATCCAGTAGACCTAGATTGTAATTTTGTACCATGTCAGTTGGTGCTTCTAATTTGTGACTTTTCTTTATATAAAGTGAATTAATCGCCTGCTTTATTAATTCTGCAAAATCCATGAATCCTTAATGTTCAGTTTGCTTAGAATGAGTAACAATGTATTTGTTTCTTCTCAAATATGATTTCTTGCTGAGCTTTAGATGCATTCCTTTAAGATAGCATCCTTATATCTTGGATGATTTATTCACTTTCATGTTTCCAAGAATTTATTGCTAAAGGTTGACATGAATACTTACAGTTTGGGCCATAATATAATCTCCTGAATGGCAATTAATAAATAAAATATGGTTTCTCTTGTTGACAGAAGAGCTAGGCTTTCTCAGATAGTTTTTATCTTCATGTTTTCACTAAACTTCGTGTCAGACATCCCTAGCGGTCGATGGAGTAAAATATTTTCTGTAAACTCCAAAACTTTTACTGATGCTTCAATACCCCAAACCTCTGTGTTGTCTTTTGTTTTCTTGTCAGACACGATCTTACTCGATTTCAGTTTCTTCAATCTATTTTCCTTCTTGGGAATATAAGAAATATGCCTCTTTTAGGATTTGATAGTAACATGTCCTCGATATTCATGACTTGCAAGTAGAGCCTGAAAATTTTTCCTGAAATTTCTTGTAATTTTTGGGGGGAGGGGGCTTAGTCTCGTTTACATTTATTGAAGATACACTGTCACCTATAAGAAGCAGTGCCTATTGGTATCAGGTATATTGTTCAAACTGCACCATTGCCTCCTCTAAGTTAATTATGAATCTACAAAGTAACCTGGAGTTTGTGCAATTTGCCCACTTGACTCGGCTCCAGGGCTAATCTAGACTGAGGCTCTTATTTTAGAGAGGAGGAAGCTGTAGGTCAGTTTAAGTGGCTTGCCTAGAATCAAGCAGCTAGTTAAGCGGCAGGAAGCTGCTCTGAACTCTTACCTCAAGATTTCCAGTTTGGCGTGTAGAGAGTAGAGATTTAGTACATTCTTAGACAGTAAAGCATGAGGTACAAAGCAAGAAATCTCGAGTTAGAATGCCTGAATTCAGTTCCCAGTTCTGATGCTTATTAAGTCCATAATTTTAGACAAGTTATTTAAATGCACTATGCCTCCATTTCCTCAGTGGTAAAATGGGGCCACAGTAATACCAGTAGCATGACTGTGAGGATTATAGTAAATTAATATATGTAAAGTAGTTAAAACAGTGCTTGGCACAGATTAAGCACCCCGTTCACTGTAAGGTATTAGCATCACTGTCATTGTATTAACTGTTTCTAGAACACATGGAGCGTGTGCATTGTATTTAACTTTGTATGTGTGTGTATATATGCATTAGACCTTTATTGTACTTCTTTTATATTCCTTACATTACTTAATATTGTGCTAAGCAACTGGCAGTAGTGTTCATGGTGGCAATGTTAGCAGAAGCAAGAATAGTGATGACAGTACTAAAAGCTAGTGTCGTCTATTGGTAAACACTGAAGTAAGTACTTTATGTACATGATCCTACACAGAAATTTAGTTCTAGAAATTCAAGTGTAGTCTCTTTATGACAATAATCCCCTTTGTAACCAAAGAGGAACATGAGCTTTGGTTCTAGTGGAAAAGCTCTGAATGTGGAAACAAGAGCCCTGATAGAATTCTATTTTTAAAATAATCCTTGTGCTGCTAATATTTATATGGCCTAATCTTGTTAAAGAAAAGTGGGAGATTGACTGGGGGTGCAAATGGAGGTCAAGGCAAGAGGTGAGAGAAGGGAGAAACAGGGCAAGACAAAGAGTGCAAATGGGAATATTATCTAAAAGAAAACAAATTATTAAGATTCACTTGTTTCGTTTTTTCTTTTTGTAATTTTATATCATATAAAAAGTTTTCCCCATTTCTAGATGCCCAAATAGAAATACTTATTGGCAATAAGGCTTGACACACAAAAGTTGTTTACTTTTTTGTTATCTACTAAATAAACTGTATTCAACATACATTAATAGCTACTAGAGTAAGGTAAAATACTTAATTACAAAAAATTGTAATCACTTCTATGCTCTTATATTTGCATACACCATTTGTTCTTTAATAATCATCAAAACTATGATGGCTGTAATAAAAACTACAGTATTTATAGGACAGGTACTATGAGAGAAGTGCTCACAATGTTAAACCAAAAAAGAAACAAACCCCTTGCCATTGAGCCGATTCTGACTCATAGCAACCCTGTAGGACAGAGTAGAACTGCTCCATAGGATTTCCAAGAAGCAGCTGGTAGATTCAAACTGCTGACCTTTTGGTTAGCAGCCAATCTCTTAACCACTGCATCACCAGGGCTCCACTCACTGTATTAGGTGCTCTGTGTGTGTGAGGGTGTGCGTGTTTGTACTTATTACACGTTATATATACACACACTCTCACACATATAATCTTTATGGATAGCTACAGCCTTTCAAATTCATACGTATGTGTATGTGTGTATGTATACACATGCATATAAATTTCTTTATCATATATATTACTTTAAATCTTTACCACAACTTTATGGAGAAGGAAAGCAAGGCTCAGAGAAGTCAAACCACTTTCTCAAGGTTACAAAAAGTAGCAAAGCTGGGGTTTGACCCCCCAGCTCCACCCTTTTTTTTGGATACCCAGAAAGAAATGTCCTTGTACCAATAGTAAGACTTTTCACTACACCACACCATGCCATTTGGAGAAGGATGACCTTTTGCCCTTTCTTTTCCAGAATCTCCAGGCAAAGATTTTGGTCCTACTCTGGGCTTGAAAAAATCCAGTTCCTTGGAGAGCCTACAGACTGCTGTCGCTGAGGTCAGAAAGAATGAACTTCCGTTCCACAGGCCCCGGCCACACATGGTTCGTGGCCGTGGCTGCAACGAGAGCTTCCGAGCAGCCATTGACAAATCCTACGATGGGCCTGGAGAATTCGAAGCTGGTAGGAAACGTGCTTCCTTAAGTGGTTTCTTCTTCTCGTTATTATCTGCAAATCATGAGCAAGAGCTTAACTACAGAGAAAAATGATTTAAAAATCACAATTATATTTTTGATATTAAAAGTAATTCATTTTCCTGATGTGCTTTGCCCTTTGGCTTAATGAACATGGAATTGGATAGCGCAAGATGCAATTTATTTTACAATGCAAACGCTAAAGAAATGTTCTCCTTCACTTTCCTACAAGGACCAACTGTCATTTGCCCTCAGGATAGGAGCACTAAGTATACATTTCTTGACATTCTTATTAAAGTCATTAGAAGCAGCAGCATCAACCTGAGGACCGACTGCATTAATTGGGTAGAGGCAGTTGGGTTATATTTATACTCAAAAACCTCTCCTCAGAATAAACTCCCCCTGTTTGTTTCCCAGCATGTGGGCTCTTTGAGCTGATCAAGGTTAAGAAGCCGGCTTTCCAAGAGATTAGTGTTCTACCATATTGCAAGCCTTTCTTACACCAGCCAAGCAACCGCCATGGCTCCCCCACCCCCTGATATCAAACCCTACTTGAAGTGACCAGATTTCAGGCAATCATCTCTTCAAAGGGTACAAGTAACCACGTGGAAGGGTAGAACTCTGGAGTGCTTTTATTCATTCTTCTGCATTTTACATTTTAACTTTTCTTTCTACACTAACTGTAAGTGCCCCTGACCATGTGTATTGATTTTTTTCTCTGTACAGACGGTCTGTCTGATAAGAGCTCTCACTCTGGCCAAGGAGCTCTGAATTGCGAATCTGCTCCTCAGGGGAACTCTGACCTAGAGGACGTGGAAAATAAAGCCAGGAAAGTCAAAAAATCAAAAGAGAAGGAGAAGAAAAAGGAAAAGGGCAAGTTGAAAGT
Source organism: Elephas maximus indicus (assembly GCF_024166365.1). Classification (NCBI taxonomy): domain Eukaryota; kingdom Metazoa; phylum Chordata; class Mammalia; order Proboscidea; family Elephantidae; genus Elephas; species Elephas maximus. The sequence continues at coordinate 104,129,701 of NC_064824.1, forward strand.
CAAGGAGAAAAAGAGAAAAGAGGAAAATGAAGATCCCGAAAGGAAAATAAAGAGGAAGGGATTTGGCGCCATGCTGAGGTATGGGCCTGCTTGGAAGGCAAAGCTTGATTTGTATCTTTTGTCCTGGTGAAATCACTTCTTTGTGTATTCTTAGGAAAATATGCAAGATTTCCCTCTTCAGCTAAATACGTAAATCTAGACTTTGAATGTGCTTGTTCCTTGTCTGCAGAGCCTGAAGGAGCCTTCCTGGGCTGCATCTGAAGCCAGTGGTAATGACTGGAAGCTGTCATAAGTCTGTTGTCAAAGAAAGGCCAATGCTTCATAGAGGCATGAGCAATGCACACAGCTGTTGGTACCAAAGCATTATGCGGGCAAATTAAACGCTTCTTCACATCAGGTACTGGGAAAGCAAGAGGCAAGAGAGTTCCCAGTAGTCACCTTTAGAAAACCTCCTTTCAATTAGAGAAGTTTGGGTAGTTGAACCTAATGCTCCCATGATCCTAAGGATTGTGCACCACCCAGTCCTGTGGGTGCTTTAGTCATCACCTTCAGAAGCACTGTGGTATGGCAGAGATGCCCCTGCATGTGCAGCCAGATGGTGCTGATCTGAATCCATGACCCTGCCCACACAAACTGTGGGGCATCACACATGTGGTTTACCTTTCTGAGCCTTACTTTCCTCACTTAAAAAATGGCGTTAGCATACCTGCTTTACTAATTCAGTGGAGTTGTGAAACTGGGAAACAAGATTTCATATCAACTGGTTCATTGGCTAGACATGGCTCAACAGGATACAATCAGAAAACAATTTCATTTCTTCTACAGCAACTTTCAAACCTGTTCTATTGATGCTCTGGTGTCTCCTCCACACCTTGATGACCTCTCAGCTTTCGGGTCAATTTTGGGCATTAAAACAACCTCTTTGTTAGGAGCTAAAAAGTCCAATCCAATCTAAACCCAAATGTACCTTCTCCCTGCTTCTCAGGCCTCAATCCCAGTGAGAGCTCTGCACTGTGGTCAGAGGCAGGATTCCGTTTTCTGCTACTTCTCAGTCAGTAGAGCCAGGGACAGGAGAAGAGCATTATTAAAACAGAACAGAGTTTTACTTGACTGGTGTGTCTAGCATAATCTGGCTGCATGGCCTTTTGTGGGCCACTTTGAGGGCTTCTTCAGAGAGTTTCTTCTACACTAGTCCCTGGTGTAAAAGATTCATTTTCCCACTGACTACCTAAGGCCCTCTTACCCTTATCCTCTAACGTCAGAAAGTACATCCAGTCTACGTGGCTGGTAGACTTCTTGGATGGTTTCAGTTGGAGATGGCTCTAGTCCTGCCTACCTTCCCTCTTGGCTCACTAGAAATACTGATCTCTTGCTCCCACAGATGATAGACGTGCAGGCTGCTCCCACTGTTCCTGTCTTTCTCCTCACCCTGCCATAAGGATGCCCCAACCAACCTCGCATCATCAGCTTTCTCCACGACAGTTAAGCATCAGGTTTCGTGCCTCCCAACTTGAGGAGCACATGCCAAACTCTCCCAAGAACTCTCTCATGCATGGGGAATGGGGAACATCAGTAAATATTTGCAGGTCACAAAGCAAACAGGTAGGAAGTGGGATGACAGTCTCCTTTCATAAACTTGTTCCATATTCTCTGAAGGGTTCTCTTGTAGGCCCCTTCACTTATTTTGTTGGGGGTGGGTAGGGGAAGCTTCCCTTTCTCTTGCTTTCTTTACTCATGACTTCACATCAAAGAGAATCTGTCTCTTCAATTAATTTCTACACTCCTTTTATGTGGGCTGAAAGTGAGTGATGGGAGATGACAGTTGATGGGCTAGTTTGGTCACCTCTTATTAAATATCCTTAGGAGATGTCTCTTCAGAATGCTGGATGATACTTGTCACCAATTGTTCCCAGTTTAGTATATTCAACTGAAATTTCCAAACATAAAGAGAAGCTTCATTACATATATCCACTGCTTTCAAGTCAATCCCGATCCGTAACGACCCTATATATTACCTATATGCAAAAGGACCTCGTAAACTTCAAAGTGATATTTGGAGGCCACGGATAATGTTGACACCAATGAACTTCCTCATTACATTCCCAAAGCTCATGCAAGACTATGCCAGTGTCCTTCTCAAACTCTTGCCCTTGGACATGGGGTAGCAAGACATGCCATGGTTTGTCATCAGTTGAGCTGAGGTTACCCCAACCTGCCTGATGTCCTGGTAGTCACCTGACTTACAGTCCAGTAAATGCCAGTAGGACAAATCTCTCAAAAGGCATTGTTTTGTTTTTTCTGTATGGAGTCTGCCTTTCCATATGCTGCTTTAAATTTGAAATTCATCTTTTTGCAGATAATTGTTATGGCTGCCAGAATTTTTGTGGACTGTGACTTAAGCATCCTGATAATAATGACAGCATGTAATATATTTAGATGGGAATCTTGACTTCGAAGTTGTGTAGTTCATAGGCTAAAAGTGCAGTCTCTGCATGTGGACTTCTGATTTCATTTCCTGGCTCCTCTACTTTCTATCTAGGTAATACGGGGCAGGTTATTTAATCTCTTTGTACCTCAGTTTCCCGACCTGAAAAAATGGGAATACTAATAAAATCTATAATTATTATGAGAATCATATTTGTTTAATGCACATATAAGAGTGCCTGGCAAATAATAAACATTCAATAAATGCTAGTTATTTAGTATATAGTATAATGGCTCCCCAAAGATGTTCATGTCTTAATCTTTGGTACCTGTGAATACCTTATGTTACTTGGGAAAGCAGAATTAAGTCTGTGGGTAGACTCAAGGTTTCTCATCTGCTGACCTTAAAATAGAGGAATTATCCTAAATTATCTAGGATATTAAAAGTAGAAGAGGAAGATGTGGCTGTGGAGGGAAGGCACAGAGAGATGCAGCATTGCTCACTTTGAATGTGGAAGAAAGGCCCATGAGCCAGGGAATATGGGCAGCTTATAGAAGCTGGAAAGGAAACCCTGGTGGCATAGTGGTTAAGTGCTATGGCTGCTAACCAAGAGGTCGGCAGTTCAAATCCGCCAGGCGCTCCTTGGAAACTCTATGGGGCAGTTCTACTCTGTCCTATAGGGTCGCTATGAGTCAGAATCGACTCGACAGCAGTGGGTTTGGTTTGGTTTTTGGTTTTTAGAAGCCGGAAAAGACGAGGAAACAAATTTTCCTTTAGAGTCCCCAGAAGGGAACGCAGCCCTGCGAACCCGTTGATTAAAGCCTATTTGTGTTGTTTCAAAGGCGCGCTGGTGGCCAGTGGTTAATTGCTCAGCTGCTAACCAAAAGGTCAGCTGTTCAAACCCACCAGCCACCCCTTGGGAGAAAGATGTAGCAATCTGCTTCCGTAAAGATTTACAGCCTCAGAAACCCTACGGGGCAGTTCTACTCTGTCCTATAGGGTTGCTATGAGTCAGAATTGACTCGATGGGAACGAGTAATGGGTGTTGTTTCATTGTGGTAATTTCTTCCAACAGAAATATAAAACTAATTGAGTTATCATAATTACTATTACTACTTCTACAATATCATGATAATGAAGAAGGAAAAATTTTCACTTCTTAATATAAGGTATTAAAAGAAAAAAAAATCTATAAAAAAACTTAACTATAGTAGCCTATAATATAAAAACTGTTAGAGCTTCACATATCACCGTCTTCCCTGGTACTACTAAATTAAGTCTTCACTGTATATTTTTATTTCCAATGACTTGATTTTGTAGGTTTGTACTCCATTGCCCGTAATACAATGCCAGCTCTTCTTTTTGTTGTTCAATATAGTCTGTATTTTCCTCTGGTAGAAATTGCAGGTCTTAGATCCTTCAGACATTTACCATCTTGGGTTTTGTTTCCTTCCACTATTTTAGCAAAATTAAGATCTGAAAGGTGGTGGTTGATTTTAACTTGAGTGTAAAAATAGCAACTGTTTTCCATAGCCTTTTGCATCAGAATTTGTGAGCATATTGGAATTGCTGCTACGTGCACATTTTCAGCAGCAAAGAACACAAAAGCTGTTACCATTAGCCAACAGATTTTGCTTTAATTCTCATCTGTTGCTCAGATGCTATTGACTTAGTTTCTTTCTTATTTAAAGAAAAGATTGATTGCTTTTAGATTCTGTTGGAGTTAGATGTGTGGCCTAATTACATGTTATTTTGTTCATTATCTGTGCTTCACTGACGTTTCCTGAACTTAGGGCTTTGAGGTAGGTTGTACAGTTGTGCCATGTACAACGATACTTGGTCAAGGAAGTTAACGGGAACTGAAATTCTGCCTCCCTCTCCTCACCAAGCCATGCGCCTTGGAGGTATGAATGTTACCAGTTGGCTTTGCTCCTGTTTTTGTGCTTCTCTGATACAATATGAGCTAGACCATTCATGCTGATAATGTACAGTAGTAGAGCTTAGCTCACTTGTTCATTTAACCTCCTCCTAGTCCTCTTGAAAAAGTCACAGGAATCTCTTTCATTCATATCTTTGTGGGTGGTTGTCTAGCTCCAATATACTTATACTTTACTGGTTCAGAATTGCCTCCTTGCATGATTGTAGTGTGGTTTTTCATGCAGACCATGAATTATTGTAAAAACATATATAGCTCAAGAACCTACCAGCTTTAGTAGTTTCCCTGTGTGTTTTGTTTTGTTTATTCATGGCTGAAAGAGAACTTCAGGGGATCAAGGTGCTTGAATTTTCCCATTATGTGTTTGGCTTCCTTAAGCATGGTTCTCATCATGGCACTGCCCTGCAGATAGACCACCCATGGCCCTCTGCAGCCAGAGGATGAAGCTTAGACTCCTTCAGTAGACAAGCCTATTGCTATCAGCCCTAGGTCACCTTCCCACAGCCCAGCAGAAGTTTTCTAAGCACTGACCACTGAAGAAAAATAACCTTTGGCTCAGAAAATCTGTTGCTCAGTCTACAGTGGAAAACCCAGAGTTCCCGATTTCTTGACTATTTAATAATGTTGTCAGTCCTTGCAATCCTGCCATAGATATGAGTTTAAAATCCATTCCTTTATGTAATAATTGCTATTGTCTCTTCTTAATATTATAGGCCACTCACTTGAAAAATCTTTGAACTTTCAACTTGTTCTGGACACTGAATTGAAAGGATTAATACAGTTCAAATTCTTTTCCTATTCTTTTTTGTGTGGTTTAGCACTGAGAGGAATTATGCCTAGTAAACTCCTTTTTAATGGATTTAAAAAAAAAAGTGCAAAACCTGAGAATAGGAAGTTCACTGTGTTTTTAAAACATTTGTACATGTTCATTTGATTAGTAATATTTCCGGAATACCTACTCTTTGGAAATGATTTTCATAATTCATAATCATTCTTTTATTTATTCGACAATATTTATTAAAGGCCTATTTTACATCAGGCACTATTCTAGGCACTGGGCCTGTAGCAGTGAAATGTCTGCTTATGTGGAACTTCTCTTGTCCTAATAAAGAAGGGAAAAATCAAAGTCTTCAATGTCTTGTGATGAGTTTAAAGCAAAATATTGCATAAGTATTATTATTATTATTTTATGTGAGCTACTTTTAACAATGCATTACGCCCAGAGAGTCTTGGACATTCACCAAGATACCTCTGGGACAAACCAGTAGGTTATCAGCTTGAGGAAATCAACAGTTTGTGCAGTGTCCAACAAGACATCTGGGTCACAGCTCTCATGGAATTCACACTCCAGTGACGGGGAGAATGAACAACTAACCCAAAATAATGTAAATTATTTCAGATTGCAGTAGGTGCTATGAAGAAAGTAAAGTCAGAAGGGATGGTGTCATCTCACCCTCCATAACAGTCAAACAGAATAATAGAGTGTGCATCTGCCCAAGCTACTCTGAATTTTCAGATACAGTATCAGAACTTAGCACGCTGCAGTACTAATGCCAAATCACTTTATACCTGCCTTTTTGTTCTTCTTCTTTTTTTTTTCCCAGCATATGAATATGGTAAGGCTTTTTTTTAGCCCAACTTCGCATAAAACTGTAAGAAAATGCTAACCCAAACTGTGTCTGTTTTAGTACACAAAGCACTATTATACCTAAAATAAACATTGTGAAGATATGTGGTCTATAACGTAAATGGTAAACTTGGTTTGTAGCCCTTTATATCAGCTCTATTCCTTCCAGCCCATCGTATGGATATCCTTCATTGTTTTTCCTTAACTCAGCTAATGTAGATAGTACCCCAACGATACACTGGTTCAGTTTCTGCATGGTAGACCATCAGAAAATCCTAAAGTATGGACCCTAATGACAAAGGCAGTTTTGAACATCTAAAGGCATCCACTTTTTATTTCTAAGCTTTACAAATGTTTACTTTGTTTTATACTATAGATGGACTTTTAAAAGTTGAGTTCAAATCGAATCTTCTTTGAGCTGGGGAAACTATATAAAACCACCCTGGTGTGACTTGTTTTAAAAAGAACACACCTACATACATATGCACACACACACACACTCCTCCACCACTACCACCCAATTAATACTTAACCTAGTTAAAATCTCCCCTTTACTACCTCTTTGGCCTTTTTTTATCCCTTTGGGTCTCAGTAAACTGGGAATGATAACACAACCTTTCCAAGTCCAAGTTTTTGTGAAGTTTAAGTTAAACAACGTATATAAGCAAAACTATCAATATAGTGCCTGACATGTTAGAGACCACTTCTTGTCTTCCCCCTGTAGCCCCACCCCAGACAGCCAAGACCCTCAGATATTACCTTTGTCTTGTGCAAGATATACTTGATGTCCACTACATTTCTAATTCAATTTTTCAGTTTTCCTGTAATTGCTGTTTTCTAATTCAGGTGGGCATAATGTTTTTCTTTAGCCTAGGCAATTTTGCATAATAAACTACAAGAAATAATAACATAGTTAAAACCATTCCATCATTTATATTTTATATGATTTGGGTCACCCCTTTCTAAATGTAACCTATTTTTAAAGGTTATTTAATCACTTGGTGTAAGGCAAAACTTTCTATACTGAATACAATTAGAAAAATGGACTCAGATAGAGAAAACAGTTTTTTGTTTTCTTGATATAATTCATCCCAGAGTCTATGGATGAGTTTTGGACTTTGTATTCTTAATGCATGGCTCATAGTTATTTCATCAGCTGCCTTGGAGTTGCTTTATAATACATTACCCAGGAAGATATGTTTTGACTTGATTTTTAAATTAGGTTAGATAGAGACTGAATACTTAAATCACCAGGGAGCATGACATCTGTCATACATTTTTCTCTTTACCTTGATCCCACAATGGCTGTTACAGGTCTCATGTACAATAAATGTAATGTGGCCGTAGCCTGTCATTACCTCTTTCCAGATAGTGGTTGTAAAATGTCTGGGTATCCCTTTGACTTTATGGGTATAAAAGGTAACCTAGCCAGGCCAATGAAATTTTAAGTCATTTCCCCAAAGGCAAAAGGCCAACAACAGGCTAGAGTTAAGGTGCTTTGCTTCATGAAGTAGAGGCCAGTTTGAAACATGAAATTTCAAATAAAAAATGAAAGCCGTAGCAGGTTGACATTCTTAATTCAGCTTCAAGCTGGATGCAGAAATAACATTGAAAAAAAGAGAACCTTACAGATCTGAATAAAATGGCTGCATATAATGAGACTGAGAGAAATATATGACTGTGGCAAAAAGTAAATTTGCATGTCAAAGGCTACTGCTGGCACAGCCATCCATCCTTCTCCATGGCTGTGTGTGATTGCAGAGGAAAAGAAATAGATGCTGAAAATGTGTCGTAATTTAGTTAAGCTCATTTTTTCTGTCTTTGGTAACTCTTCGTTTTCTGTCCTCACGGTCCATCTTAAATTATTTACTTTCTTTTTCACAATATGAGCCACGAATATTTGGTTTCCTCATTTCGTTAATTTGCCAATTTTCCTTTGAGTTAAGTGCCCTAGCAATTTTAATTTTTCATTCGGGTTGGGAAAAGCAATGACCCTTTTTTTTTCCTTTTTCATTATTACTATCACAGGCCTGGGCTCAGAATGCTACTTTTTTTATGACCAGCGGTGTTGAGCCTATAATGGAATTGCAAAGTAGAGAGTGTAATATACCGATATTGACTTCCATTAAGCCCAGTGCTGTGATAGCTGATAATATTTATATATTTATGTATTAGACATTCTTGCATTTGTTCGTTTGCATCTAAGTACCAGAGAGGAAAATTAGCCCCATAATATGGATAGCTAGTGAACATGGGCATGTATAGAAGTAAGTGAGAGTGCTAGGTGAATAGGGCAAGTGATAGAAAATTATGGCGATAGATGGAAGCACAGTATCTAAAAAAGTTACATGTAGATTAAATTTGAATCAAACAAATTTAGCATTATTTGGTCGGCATTTATTTTCTAACTAGCGGAGGCCCAGGAGACAGATGGGCTACTGGTCTGATGGGCTGAGAGCAAAGACAAATGAGCTGCCGCAGTGCCCAGCATGCGAAGAGTTTGCTTGGTGTCTGACTTTAATAATTTTCTTTTCAGCTGTCACGCATGTCTGCAAATGTTTGTTTATCATCATATCTTTTTTTTTTTTTTTTTGAGTATGTGTTCATGGAGGGGTGAAGGGCATGGATGGAGTTAATTAGTTATGAAAATGTATGGGTAGCTTGTTTTCAAAATCGTTTACGAATCTGATTGCTGTTCATAGCCTTCCCCTCCTACCCTATGTAATCTTGATTACTTTGTAGCTCTGTTTATGGCTGTCCAAAGCAGTAAGATGATTTTCTCATACTTATCACAATAAAAAATGATCACGTAGAGTGTCAACCAAAGGCTTATTTGTTTAATTAGAGTTCTCTTCTCCTCTTGATATGCGTGCACAACTCCCATTAACGTTAATGTGAATTACGAAAGAGCACTGAAGAATAGACTCCTTTATCTCATTACTTTTCTTGGATAATGAGGTTTAGACTTGTTAACAGATCAGAACAAAAAGTCCACTGGAAAAAAAATGGCTTAACTTTTAAATAAATTGATATGCTAAAGAGAAGTTTCACAAGCGCTGAAGTGGAAGATACACATTAATAAATAAACTTCATTAGCATTTGAGGTGAAATATCATTTAAGATGCTGGATTATAAAATGCAAAAGATTTCCTAATGGACCTATTTGCATACTTGTATTAAATAACTAATAAAACATGTTAACAACAGTTTTATTCATATATATAAACACTCATAAGTTCCTGGTGGAACTATATTTGCCTAATATGCTTTGTACCGTGTCCAGCACAATGTCATGTCCTTGTGGGATATTTATTTAATACTATTAGATTATGACATATATAGATTTAATAATTTGCTTGGGAGGGGGAATGGAATTGGTTCTTTGTTTAGCACCTTTTATCTGAGAACTTCAATGTAATTTACTAACATTCATCTTCAAGATGCATCAGAGATGAATGTGGCAAATTGTAGCTTTACTTTGCAGACAATAAAGAATGAGTCATTGAGAACAGCCTGCCTAGGGCCAAACTTTGAACTGACAATAATACCAAGACCCTACTTGATCATTACTACTATTGTATAAAACCCACTGCAGCATCTAAAAATACATGACACTGCTGTAATTCTGTATATTTCCATATACCTCATAGAAACCACACTTTGTTTTTGCCATACTTTGAGATACACTGTCTTAAATCTACATATAAAACAGCAATTTAATAACATGAGATGGTTCATAATTAAGGTAAAAGACTTGAGTCTTTGTCATAGTAACTGTAACTGTCCTCATATATTAAGAGGTTTCCAAGAAAAATTAAAAACAGATAGGTGATACCCAAACTGAGAAATGGATAAGAGAGATATGTTAGTGAATTACACATCTAAGACTACTATCGCAACAATGCTAGAACATATCCATCAATATTTTGGAGACAATCCAGTTTTGCTTCTCCAGCTATCTGCTGGTCATTTCTGCATGGTGGCCCTACCTCAACCTCAGCTTCAACTTGTCCAAAATCTAATTGATCATCTGTCATCTACATCACCAGCTTATCCTGACTTTCCTATTTGTCTTTGAAGCGCTACCAGGCATTCCATGATAGTCTTGCTCCCCATATCTCCCCCCTTCCATCAACCAACCAATTTTGTTAATACTTGCAAAAGACTGTCTCTTGTATCTGTACCTCCTTTTCCATTTCCACTGCCACCACTCTGTGTTTTGTAACTAGATTGTTTCAATAGCCTCCTTCCTTTTCCTTTAGTTTATCCTAAGTATGATAGTAGTCATTCCTTCATTCAGTTACAGATATTTAATGAACACCTAAAAACCAACACTTACTACACGAAAATGTGACATAGCATATGCCAAAGAGCAGATCCTCTGGAGTGATTCTACTTAAGTTAAAATCACAGCTTCTTTCTAGCTGTAGGTCCTTAGGCAATGACTTAACCACTCTGTGCCTTAGTTTCCTCTTCTGTGAAATTGGAATAAAAATACCATCTACCTAAAAGAGTTGCTGTGAGAGTGAGATAATATATGAAAAATGCCTGGAACATAGGAAGTTCTTAAAATATAATCTATTAGTAGTATTCAGCTCTAAGAGCTGAGATGATTCTCGATTACCTAGTGGTTCCCCAAATCAGAGTGTACCCCAGAGTCACCTACAGTGCTTGTTAAAATCATAGAATCTGAGGCCTTATCATCACAGATTCTAATTTCATTAAGTTTAGGAGGGAGCCTGGGAATCTCTGATGATTCTTATGCAGCCACTTCCAGGGTCCTCCATTTGAGAACCACCAACTCATAAAATTCTAAGTATTTAGCCCGGCATTCAACACCCTTTGTACTCTGTCCCAATTTATTTTTCTATTATTATTTTTAAAGTTCCTCTCTACAAACACTCTAACCAGATTAGTAACTGTTACCCAAAACAACCCTTGTGAATCCCCAGGCAGCCTGTCTGTCTTAGGATGACCTCCCCACTCCTCTGTCTCTGAGTCCTTCTAGGTTTCTGAAGTCCACTTCAAGCTCCATCCCCTTTACAAACCTCCTTTGACCTGCATTTCTCTCTTTCTCATCAGAACTCTTTCTTACAGTCTGAATCTTCTCATTTAGTATTTCCCATAGGCTGGCTTGGTTTTTAGTTAGGGTTTTACACATCTGTCTCACGTTCTCAAAGGAACTGTAAATTCCCTTAAGCAAAGGACCTCCTGAAAATGCCTTTCTCAGTGTTAGCCCTTAATAAACTTTTGCTGATTGACAAACTGGCTTATAGGGTGTGTTAACTGGAGCAGACTTATTTGGATATTAATGTGTTGAGCCCTTTAGTCATTCTAGGTAATAGTATTGAAAATAGTGAAAGCGGTCCCAAACTAAGAAAGAGGTTGAAATGCATTGAGATTTAGGGGTTTTTTTTTTTTTTCTTTTTGGTTTTCGTTTTTTTAATTTCTGCTTAAAGAAAAGGTTGAAGGATGGGTTAACTGGTAATGGTAACCAGCTGTTCTCCATCTCCATTGAGATGAAGATGGTTGCTAAGCTCTAGAATAAGGTTTTTGAACAGGTTGTAGAGTTGACCTCCCTGAAGTACTTTAAAACCTTTTCATGACCGGTGGAATATATGGTTGCCCACCAACATTTTGGCCTTTCAGGTGCCTTAGGAAGCTACTTTCCCACTGGCGGTGCATGCTGCCACAAGGCAGGGGCCTTTATGACTGTTTGAAATTGAAAAAGCAAGTGTGCGCCACAACTTACAGTTTCTACAGGGTGTTGTATAAGCTGTGTGCATTTTTGGTAAGAAAAATAGGTATTTTGAAAAATTTGGGGGGGGACACATATCACAGTGGGCTTGAGTGGACTCTGGGGGTAGAATTAGTGGGACAAGTCATGTCCCTCTGGACTTGTGGGAGAGGGCAAGAAAAAAAGAAATCCATACTACCTACCAAAAATTCAGCAACACTCAATGATTCAGTATGCTTCTATTAATGAAAACACATGGTGTCAACAAAAAATTCAAAGTAGAAAACAATTTGGTCTTGGAAGGGTTTTAAAAGTATGAAAGATAAAATCCATGTAAAATGATATGAAAAAACTTGCCAAACAGTTCATTTCTTGAATATCTATTAAATGCTGTGGTGCTACTCTGGGAAAATTCAGAAAGTAGATGTGAGAGCTCTTTCCTTAAACTCACTATCTAATTAAGATAACTCATAAATCTGAAATTATTAACAATGAAAATTCAGAGCTACATTGTGAGGCTCTGACCATAATTGTGGTTGGAATTCAGATGTATAATCTCCAACCCCTCTTTATCTCTCTATCCCTAAAAAACCTACTCTGGTCCTTTCATAAATAAGTGGACTTTCAATGTCTCTTTCCAAGCTGCATTTCTGAGTTGAGTGTAGAAATCCCCAATCTTTTCTGAAATAATTTATTCAAACTATTGAGCAAGTGTCTGCTAACATACACAAGTATGTTGTGGTAAATATGAAACCAATCTTTTCTTTCTTTTTTTTTTTTTTTTCCTGACATCTTCATTCATACATTCTGCAAATACTGATTGATTGCCTAATAAGGACCAGTCCTGGTGCCCAACTTGGAGATACCACAGCAAACAAGTCAGACATGGCCTCGTGGTGCTCCAAGACTAGTACCCACAGCCTTTCGTCTGAGGCTGGTGGGACCTAGAGGTTCTAAAATTTAAGCGATATAAAATTTACTAAGCCCTTTTTAGATAGCCAGAACATCCCTGAAACCATAAAACTATGGTTAAAACCATTTGTAAAGGCAGTGTATTTTGTAAAAACACTGAATAGTGAGATGGCTTGATATCTAAACTTAGGTCTACAACTGGCTTCTTGAATGAAGTTATTATTTGGGAGATGCGTGCATTTATACTCAAGATGCAGGATGTATATAAATTCTCATTATTATGGTCATTAACTAATTGGCCATTAGCTAAGACTGATTATAGGGTAGTTATCTATGAACTAAAATAAAAAAGTGTTGGTCAGCTGAAAAGTCAGTTTTAAAAAGTGAATTATTTGCACTGAATAGAGGAAAATAGCCCAAGGCTATTAACATTTAACGTGCCAAAATGAAAAATCTAATTAGAGCCAAAATGAAAATTTGACCTTTAAACATATTCATACTCCTGTGTCATTTGGTCTGCATTATGAGTGGGCACTGAAAATCCCACATCCTGGGAGACTCCTCAGTTTCAAGCAGACTGGGATGGTTGATCACCCTAGCCTCCATTCCCAATTTTATCCAATCCTTCCCTCCTCCATCTCCACTCTTTGTTTCTGTACTATTCTATAGTCATAAAAATTCCTTGAAAAATAAAGCAAAAATATATTATTTCTAATACCACACATTTTAAGAATCCATACTGTAAATTAAAAACATTTATAGAGGAATAGAACTATAAAAGAAAACTTGAATGAACTCTTCTATTTTTTTTTTTAGCTTTTTGTGCTTGCTTTAACCTGAGCTGCCATCTATTCCACTATGGCTTTCTTGGTATCTGAAAAAACCACACAGCTCTGGAAATCAAAGTAGAAATGTCTCAGCAGAGAATGACTAAAAGCAGCAGCCCACTTGCCAACAACAACAAGAAAAAAATCACCCTTAAAAATAGTACATAATACAAAACTCAAGAAAGAGAGCTTGAGGGAACATTGACCAGAAATAACAGTTGCAACCCTGATCGCAGACAAAATCATCAGTGAACAGTAAAAAAAAAAAAAACTCTAATTCAGAGGCTTTTGGTATTAGTTCCTCCCATTGATCAGGTTTCTTCTCCCCCAGGGACTATAATTTTCCATTTTAAATTTGAACTCTAGTCAATGTATAGTAGAAAATCAATATCATAGATTTGTTCTGCTTTCCTTGTGCCTCCTAGAATTTTCAAACTATAGGAAAAAACAGCTTTTATGAGGAAAATGGACTATAAAATAAAAGGTGTGGTTTTGAGCAGTTGCCTGGAACTTTGATCCAGACACTGTATACCAGGTGCCTTCTCCTCCTCCATGTCTCTATCACGTTTTCATTATTTCTTCTCTAGTTGGGTATTAAATATCTAAAGTGATGGGGTTACTACCACACTTTTGGTAAGACTCTTGAGCAAGTTAATTGGAACTTGCTATCAGAATTTTTTTTTTCTTTTTATCCTACTTTTTCCCCTTAATTTTTTTTTTTTTTTTCTGTCTTCAATTACATCTTCTTTCCCTGTATGGCGACTTGAGAAAAGTAGGAGAAACTCAACAAAAAAACTAAACACTAATTAAAAAACCTAGGAAGTTAACATTTATACAAATGATAGTATAAATGTAAAATTAAGCAAAGGTGCCAAAGAATTGTTCTAACAAATTTTTAACGCAGACATGGGAAGATGGTAGGTCATTCCCATTTGTTCAGGCAGACAACACCTCCTTCCTCTGAGATTTGGAATCCTTTGGTCAACCTTCTAATTCCAGCTCACCCAGCATCCTCAGTCCCAACTTCTTAAGGCCACACTTCATGGAAAAGTCATTGGCCAGGCACGATTACAGTACACTTACATTAGAACTGGTCTGGATCATCTTAGTTTTTTTTCCACAAGTTTTATAACCTAACCACCTTAAGTTCAGGAACCACGTCTTATGCATTTTTGTGTTCTCCTCTGCCTTTCTGTCATATAGTCTCATAAACATAACCCAATCTTCTGGTCTCCTGGTCCCAGTCTCCTTAGCTAATCACAGAGATTGATAATCAACAGTCTCTCCCCTGACCCTAATCAGCTTGGTAAAAATGTTCTCCATACCTGACATCTGGTAGTTCAACCACAGAACTCAATAAACCTGTGGAGCTCTGAGAAACCATGACTTCTCCTAAACAAGGTACCAACTCCCTACCATGTTGGCTTCCTCTGTGGAGTCTGCCCAACAGCACTAGCTAGAACCCTAAGTCCTGTGTATGCCTTGAACTCCAGATTGTTAGACTCGAGCATTGGTCTACTAGGACTTGCTTATTTCTGACAGGCCCACCCAGAACACTGGATACTAGCTCCGTCTCTAGCCCTTACATCTAGCCCATACAGTTACAGGACCTTTTTCCTGGAGCCTCACGTATCTTATCTGATGTTCTCGTATCCATCTGCTATTCACTTCTTCATTGCCGTGACCCGTCCAGATGACGGAGTATCAGATATGGACCACTTTTATACTACTGGCTGGGCTGTCTAAGTCAGCCTCTATGCCTTTATGTGATTCTCCCAGCCATTATTCATCTGACTAGTAAAAAAAAAAAAATTTTTTTTTTTTTAGATTCTATTTAATCCTCTTCCCCAGTGATCGCAGGGTCTTAGACACAGCCAGATTTGCTATTGCTCATTGCCTTGCCTATGGAATACCTTCAAAAATGGATTACTGAGCTAATTCTGGATTCTAAGAAATCCTTTCTAGAGACAGTAACTAGCAAACAGTTTCTTCTTATAGATGCTTCCAAAGGTTGATGTGATTTTAAATAACAATTGATCTATTCCTCTTTTAGTTGCTTTTATCCAAAATATTCATTTTGAAAAGCACAAATATCAATTGCAAAAGATAGAAACAAGTCCTGTGAACCTTGGAATCTCTGGCAGAAGAAACTCTCTTTATTTTCAAAATATGGCACACAACTTACTGATAAGCTCTGCTCTTTAGTTTTGCATTTTAAGTGTTAAACTTTAAATCTAACTGCCTATCAGGTTTTATTCCATAAGAAATGCATCCACTTAAAGAGAAATAGTAGTAGGTTATAGGATGTAATAGAAATTCTGCTAGACTGTTTAACAATAATATGGCAGGCAGATACCATTTTAATCAGTATTGTCATTAACGACTATCAATAGAGAGGGTAAGATGTTCTTGTCTTTGTGAATTATGATTTATGGCTGGCGCAGCGGTCACAGTCACAGTGAAGTATATTTATTTAACAATACGGAGACATTGATTAAATGCACATGGCATCTCAAATACAGTTGACATTTTAAGTCAAAATTATTACAGACATACAACCATTCATTTAAGCTGTTGCTTTAAAAATGTGTCTCAACTGATTGTTAATGGAAAGAAGTCTAGCAGGGCCAATATTTCAATAAGCTGATCCTTTATTTTACTGGCATATGTAGGCTGGAGGAAAGTTGCCTTCTTTGAGCAGTTATACCATTTTACTCTATCTAGTGGATGGGCACTAAGGAGAAAAAATAGCCTCTTAAATAACTACATAGGGGTGCTAGATCTTTCAGAAGATGAAATTAGTTTTTGTTCCCCTTCCAGAGTTCTCCCCATCGTCTCTGAAAATCTTGCTTTCTAGCCTACTGACCTGCTTAGGAAGTCAGTCTTAAATAATTGATGATAGCCGCAGCTGAACCATTAATATAGTTTAGGGATGATGGTTTTTGTAATATGTATTGCTACGTGTTGCCAATAGACCAGCAGCTTTAAACAACATAAGTGTTTGAGTATTGATTGCTGATTTACAAGATTGAGGCCAATAGCAATTGTGTCTAAGAGAATACCACATACCGTGTATGTAAATTCTTTGATATGTTCTCTCATTTATCAGATCTCAGCTTTTAAAACTTTTTAGTTTGAAATAATTTTAGGCTTGCAGGAAAGTTACAAAACACTACAAAGAATTCTTGTGCACCTTTCACCCAGATTCCTCACATGTTAACGATTAACTATTAGCTCTGGCATTCTCTGTCTCTCTTTCTCTCCATATGTATTTGTATTATAGATACATGCATGCATACATTTTTTTTTTCTGAATAATTTGGAAGCACATTGCAAGCGTGACGCCGTTTTACTCCTAAACTTGCTTTGAAGCTTGGACTATATCACTGTGTTGTTTTTACGTTAGCATACATCATTTTATCATTATTTATCCTGTGTTTAAGGGAAGTAAATAGTTAGCCTCAGTTCAACCCCAGATCAGTGAATTTTGAAATTACAAAATGAGGAAGGTGGTGATTTCAAATATGATTACGAGTCAGAAAAAAAAAATACAGTATGTATTATTCTTTTATTTTTGTGGAGCGATATTATTACCATCTAATCTAAAAATCTAAATTAAGTCAGCGTCGCCTTATGGTAAATGAGTACGCATTTCCATACTCATACATGAGTAAGGTGTATTTCTTTGGCAGTTAATGAAACTTCAACAGTAAGACCTCTGCAAATAGGTGCAAATATCTCATCCTTGTGATGAAGCCTCATTAACCATTGAATTTAGTGCAATGTGCTTGAATGAGATGTTGAATAGGAAAATGTCCTGCTGATTATTATTAAAGTCATGATGCAGACGGATCCTTAGAAATCCAATACCACCTTTTTTTCTCAGGCTTGTTATCCTTTCCATTTTGTTGCAAATGATTTATTGATAAGACTAGGGCAGGGTGCTTGGGAAGCAATAACATTCTGATCACCTAGGACTTTTCTTATAAACACCTGTGTGATTGCAAATAACATTTTGAAGCAAAAATGTGCAAAGATAATTTTAATATAGTTATAAAAAAATTTTTTTTTAATAGTGGAGTTAAATTCATCCAAGAAAATTATAGTTTACCTATCAGGAAAGGGGACCTAGAGGAACAGTGTATACTCTGCCAGTCTTTTTAATTACATTTGTTAGGTGTCAGGGTGCTATAAGTGTGTCTGACTTTAGTCAAGCTCTTGTGTCTTGAGAGGGAAGAGGAAATGCAATAATATAGGGTAAGGTAGGTATAGCTAGTAGGGAGCGCAGAATACATATCTGTTGAGGGTCATTACTTAAAATAAGAAAATCATTCATTCCAGCTTTTGTGGAAAACAAAGGAGCAGTTCCAAGTGTATTCCTTATCACAGACTTGTCCTTAAATTGTATAAATGTAGTCATAATAACACTCCTACCCCATGACCATATATTGCTGTATTTTTCCCTGTTGCTAACTGAAGATAGCTTGACTCTGGGTAGGATGAAGAAATATGAAATAGCGTATAAACTACACAGAGTTCTATTCTTCTTTCTACACACAAAGATTTAATTAACTTCTGAAATCTACTCCATGCTTCCTGTAAATCAAATGTCTTTGAATGTCCATGCCCCAAACATCCTCCAGGTATAAGATAGTACAACTTTATGAAGCACTTTGAAACTTTTAACCAAAAGAATGTGTGTATGTGTTGTTAGTCACTATTAACATTCCTTTTTAACATTGTTAAAGTTAAATTAGTAGAATAGCATTATAAGTATCCTGGAAATGTTAGTATGTTGTTATTACTTACCCTATAGATTAACTATATTCTATCAATATTAATGGTAAAGACAGTTTTTAGAAAACAAACATTATTTTTCCATTTACTTGGAGAATCCACACATGATGGCACGGTATTTATGAAGCACATGTAGAGTTAAACTTCTAAGGCACAGTGCTGGGACTCTCTAAAAATCATGTGCAAACTCTTGACTATAAGTGAGCATGCATATTTTTGTAGAGAAAGGGTCCATAATTTCCTTCCAGTTAGCAAAGGGATGACTGAAAAAAGAAGGTAAGGACCATTTTACAATGGAACCCAGCCTCTGTAGGGCCATCTGTGTTTTCCATGCTGACAAGCGCCTGATACTCTTGTTTTTACTCTAATTCCCTTCATTAATGTATTTAACATTTAGCCTGTTAGATACAGGATATATTACTGTCATGGAGTAAGACTGTAACCTTCTGTAGAAGGAATAATCAAGCATAAGATACCCAAACTTTTCATATTTCAGGTACCTCCTCAAGACAGACTCTGATGTGGAGATAATCACTTAGGTGCAGTGTCATGGGAAGCAACATTGTCCACCAAGTAGAGTATTTTTCAAAGTTGGTCTCCAGTACTCCCTACAGAGGTTCCACCAAATGTAAACTAAATATAGCCTCCTAAACCTAAGAATTATGAATCTTTTTAGTAAAGAAAAAAAAAAACAGTGCAAAGGTTCTCTATAATAAATTTTACTTGTGCTTTTCATTACATCTCCAACTCTGAGATTTTCTCTCTGATGTCACAACTCAGACCAAGAAAATTTCAAGCATATTTAGCCAGCTCCTTGAGTTTCATATTCCTGGGACTGTGTTACACACCTCCTTTTGTAAGGATCTTTGCAATGTCTAATAGAACTAGGCTGTAATGTCATACTTGGCCATTAGGTGTTGCTACATCACACAAAGTGAAAAATGACTGGGACTTGTGAATCTATAAAATAAATTCTTCTAATTTATCAATTCTGTACATTTGAAATCTTTAATATGAATATACTTAAAATAAGTGGCTGTATTAAAAATAAATAAAATGTATAAAGCTTACCCATATAATTTCAATCTTATAGTCAAAATTTGTATCTTTTCCTTGTACAGCAATGCTCATTTTTATTAAAATTAAAAATTTTGATACTTCTTCAAAAAATAAGAATATCCTATTTGGCACAACTTACTGTTCAAAAGGCAATAGTAATTCCTTTTTTGAAAGGGCAGGCAGAGATATAAGTAGAACTTCAGGTTAACGTTATCAACCTTTTCTTTAAAATTAGTAACATTTAAAAATGAATTGTTTCATTTCCACCTAGATCATTCTTTTCTTTTTGACACTATTCCTGCTGTCACATTTCCTAATACTAATTTATCCAGTTATTCCTGCTGACTTTCTGGCTGTTCCTTCTCTTTGCTCATTCTAGCCTTTTATTAATGGCTGGCATTTACTGGACCTCTGCACCCAACCTTCCCCTCTCACCTTATGTACTCTCTCTTGACAGTCTCCACTCTAACCTAGACTTTTCACCTAATCTGTGCATCTATCTATACAACTCTTACCAAACAATTTTTTTTTTTTTTTGAATGTTCTATAGGTACTCAAACTCAACATACACACCATGGGAGTTAATTTTGATTTTCCATCCTTACTAAGGCTACCCAGGCATCCAACAGGGTGATGCATCCTTTTCCCTCACCCCTCAACTCCAATCCATTACCAAGTTCCGTGAATTCTACTCTCTAAATATTTAAATTCTTTCTGTCCATCTTCACTGTACTCCCTTAGTTCAGCTTCTCCTGATTTCTCCCCCAAATAAAAGCAATGGCCTTCTAAACAGTCTTGATTCTGTCTTTCAACCCACTTGCTATAATCCTGACCACATAATCTTCCCAAATATAAATGTCATTTCCTACCAAAAATTTTGCAGTGACTGTACAATCCCTTGAAGAGCTGGTGTGGATTGCGTATGATTCCCCACGCTCATTCTTTCCTGAAGCCATATATAACCCTGTTGCCATCAAGTCAATTCTGACTCATACTGTCCCTATAGGACAGAGTACAACTGCCCCCATAGAGTTTCCAAGGAGTGGCTGGTGGATTTGAACTGCCAACCTTTTGGTTAACAGCCTGAGCTCTTAACCATTGCACCACCAGGGCTCCAAAGTCTTATATATGTGTGTACAATTATTAGAATGCACCATGAGAGCATTAAGCCAGTCAATGCCTTGGTCCTTGACTACCCCTGTGAGTAAAATGCCCTTTCGACTTTCTTAACCCACACTATCCCCCTGACCAACTCTTCCCAAAAACCAAACCAAACCCAGTGCCGTCAAGTCGATTCCAACTCATAGCGACCCTATAGGACAGAGTAGAACTGCCCCATAGAGTTTCCAAGGAGCACCTGGCGGATTTGAACTGCTGACCCTTTGGTTAGCAGCCATAGCACTTAAATACTATGCCACCAGGGTTTCCTGACTGACTCTTACTCGTCCTTAAATACTGAATTTAAACATCACCTCCTTGGGAAATTCTGGGGACAAAAATTCTCTCTTCACTCCAAATTTGGTGAGTTAGATTACTAACATTGCTCTATTTTGAATAGTTAGACATTCTATATTGAGACAAGCAATTTTACTGGCCCCACTTGGCAATATATGGTTACAGAGAAAGTTGCTGAAGTTTCATAGTCCATTATTTCAATTTTACCTGTAATTATGAAGGCAAATAAATATAAATACATAATACCATTTTAGACTTTGTTGCTTGTGTGTCTTAATGTGAAAATCATGTAGTATTTTATGAAGCTTTAAATCTGAGGGAATAGGATCTGTGAAAACTGCCTAATTTGTTGATTTGCATGCGAAGTGTGTTGTTCCCAGTGGGTGGTGAAAACCAATTTGACATGTAGCTTACTAGCTTTGAGCAAATAACTGGTGTTAGTTCCAGCTGCTGTAACAAAATGGATTTGCTTTTATTACAGCTCCCATTTGAAAATTACTATTAAAAACTGTATGCTAGAGATATTAGAGTGCTTTACAAAGATGGATGCATTTTATGTAGCCCAGCAGAAGCAGTGACGCCATGTCTTAATGACACTTTATGTTCTGCCAATGTGCTTAGCTACAGCTTCTTCAACTGAGTATTCTAAAGTAAACAAAAATCATATTCCATTAGAGACACAATTTGACAATTGAATTCTTTTGGTGAACTTCTAGCATCCATTGAAAAAATTGGCTCCAATCCCAGAGATGGGGTTAATCTTTTTAGGGCATTATTGCCAGGGAAGTAGAAGAAAGAGATGACCAAGTCAGGGTACAAGAGTAAAAGCATTGTTTCTGAGAGCTAGAATCAGAAAGTTATTCAACAGTTATCATTTTTATGACCACTTTTTATTCAGTTGTAAAGGAACAAAATAGGTATTATTTTACTGATGAAAATTAAAAATATATACATATGTAAACAATCCCAGTAGACTGAGGCTTATACAGTTAAGTGGTGTAGCATTTTAGCTTTGCATTTTAATAATTCCCTGAGGTCTACGGCTAGACCTACACATAACAATATGAAATACTCCAATGCTGTGAATATTTACTGTAGCATCCACCTGGTTTGGAAATGGGCTGTTCATTAGGGGAGATAATTGGTACATTCTTGTTCAGTAGTAAATACTAGTAAGATGTCTATCGTGTAGCAAGACAGAATAAAAATCAATATTAATCAGAGCAGACAAATGCTTCTAATAATAGCTGAAAACACTCAAGCCCTAGGTATTATCTTCAGTGCCTTTTTTTTCCTACAACATTCTCTGCTGTTGACACCAAATATTTTTCTAATGTAAGATCTTTAACTTCTGATATCTTAGTCTGATCATCAGAACATCTGGCTCTGACCCTGTGTGTCTTCTTAGGGAGAATATGAATTTTTTCTTTAAAAATCTTCAACATCTCTTACCTTGCCATCCCAAGATAAAGCTAGTGCAAAGATTTAACACTGCCCTGATTTTGGCCCCCTCCTAAGCCTTGAATAATTAGTCTATAATTTTTAAGTATATATTCCATTTTTTGCCCAACTCTTATAAAATGTGGTTATAAATTTGTTTCCCATTTTTACAGAAAATGGAGACACCTCTACTCTTAGTACTAACTAAGGCTGGACCAGTCTTTGGTACATTAAAGAGGCAGTAATAATAGCCAACTCTTTTATAGAGCTTACCAGTATATAAGTACCAATACTGTTCTGAATGTTTTGCATTCATTAATTAATTTAATCCTGACAACAACCCTATGAAGTAGGTACTGTTATTATACCCATTTTACAGACTGACAAACTGAGGAACAGAAAGGATGACTTGCTAAAGGGTACATAGGTTCTAAATGGACAGAATGGGAATTTGACTCTTCTCTCTTTATTCTGCTTGGCTCCTTACTAGCAGGGCAACCTTGGGCAATTTAAAGCTACTCCATTGCTTTGTATCTCAGTTTCCTTGTCAAAAAAAAAGAAGAAGAAGAAGAAGAACACAAATTATCTCTACCTATAGGGTTTGTTTTTTTTTGTATAGGATTGAGGTAAGAATTAAATGATACAACTTATGTAAAGTGCTTACCTCAATGACTAAGTATCCCTGTTAGCTATTATTATTATATTATATGATCAATGAATGTCAGGTGAAGCAACTAATTAATAAAGGCCTACCTCAGAAGCACTAAGATGATTGTTTTTGTATCCTATTATTTTGGTTGAGGAGCTCATTTGGGAAAACAGATTCAGTAGCCTTACTTGGGCTCTTTCCTTAAAGCATTTTGTGTAGGGAGAAAACCTCCTCATGCCTTCTTGATCAAGTTAAGAAGCTATTTATAGCAAGAAGAGATTAAACTTCTGTTATAACAGTTATACCACCAAGTGAGAATTATTAAAATGTATGTATAGGATGATCCATGGAATTTTATAAGTTGTCAAAGCTCCTAGTATTTCGAAAACATATGCTATAAAAAAAAAAAAATTGAAGAGAAACCTGTTTCATCATTTTTCAATACCCATGCCCCTACTTTTCTCTTTATTGCATTTTAATATTGACATTGTATCATTCTCTCTCATTGTCACATTATCCTTGTAACCTTTAAATGCTACTAATGTTGTGGTAATAACTGCTACAATTTGCCCAACCTGGGGAAGCCCAGACCTTTGTTGTAGCACTCAGAGCAAACTTTTAGAGGTATTTCTTTTAGGGCTGCATTTTAGCCCTCTAGTTTTCATTTAAGGAGCCCCTGGTGGTGCAGTGGTTAAGAGTTCGGCTGCTAACCAAAAGATCAGCAGTTCGAATCTACCAAAAGCTCCTTGAAAACTCTATAGGGCAGTTCTACTCTGCCCTGTAGGGTCGCTATGAGTCAAAATTGACTCCGTGGCAACAGGTTTGGTTTTTGGGTTTTGTTGTTGTTTGTTTTTGGTGGTTCAATGGAGCCCTGGTGGTGCAGTGATTAAGAGCTTGACTGCTAACCAAAAGGTCAGCAGTTCAAATCTACCAGCCACTCCTTGGAAACTTTATGGGGCAGTCCTGTTCTGCCCTGGATTATTGTTATGAGTTGGAATTGATTCGATGGCAACAGGTTTAGTTTTGGTTGGTGGCACAGTGATTCAAACTCACCATCTGCTCCACGGGACAAAGATGTGGTTTTCTGCTTCCGTAAAGATTACAGTCTTAGAAACCATATGAGGCAGTTCTATTCTGTCGTATAGGGCCGCTGTGAGTCAGAAATGACTCTGTGGTAACAAGATAGTTCTCATTTAAAGAACTGCCATTTCATTTGATGACAGGCAATCAGTCACATAAGTCTATGTGATCCACAAGGAAGTGGTACTAGAGGTGGGACAATTTTTTTTTTCCAGGTGTACAATTTAGCGATATCAATCACATTAATCATATTATCCAACCACCACTCATAATTGTTGCCAAATATTGAAGTAGGACAATCCGTAAAAATGGAATTTCTAAACATCTGGGCTTTACTCACCGAGTAGCCTTATACCAGGCCCTGGAGAATAAGGGTTAGAGGAAGGGAAGGAGGGAAGAGTTGGGTGTGAATTTCCAAAACATAATTAGATTCTTTAGTCTTTTTTTTTTTTCCTTCCAAAATAGGCAACTTTATCCAAAGCTATCCAGGGGCAAGCCTAGACCAAAGTCAGTGACTTCTCTCAAATGGCATCTAATTACTTTTTCCTCTGTCTACCTCTATGGAAAAGAAAAAGGAGAGGGAAAGGACCAAAGGGATAAGCATGCAATCTCTTCCCTGAGACTGCTTTGTTCTTGTTATTATTGTTAGTTGCTGTTGAGTTGGTCCTGAGTCATGGTGACTCCATACACAGCAGAACAAAAGTTTGCCGAGTCCTCTGCACCATCTTCACAATCGTTGGTATCTTCCAGTCTGCTGTTATGGCCACTGTGTATTTTGAAGGCCTTCCAGACTAAAGGGCTCATCTTCTAGCACTATATTAAAAAAAAAAAAAAAAAAAAACCAGTGCCGTCAAGTCAATTCCGACTCATAGTGACCCTATAGAACAGAGTAGAACTGCCCCATAGAGTTTCCAAGAAGCGCCTGGCGGATTCAAACTGCCGACCATTTGGTTAACAGCCATAGCACTTAACCACTATGCCACCAGGGTTTCCTCCAGCACTATATCAGACAGTATTTTGTTGTGATCTGGAGACAGCTTTAGTGTTAATAAAGAATGCAGCCTCCCTCCACCCCGCATACACACATGTGCACATGCATGTACATACCTGCATGCACACATGTACATACCTGCACATACATATGTACACATGTGTGCACACACATACACATTCGGGCACATACAAGCACATGTGCACACACATTTTCTCACAAGCGCACACACACACACACACATCATGACTGGCAAATCATTTTGCGGTGTTCTTGGGTTCTTAAACCCATGAGCAGGCAGTAAGAGTTTTCCTAGAACCACAGGCTAGACGTTCTCCATGAAACAGCCTCATCTCTGCCTAGGGTAGAGGTCCTGATTCTATTTGAACCATAGGCCTTCCCCACCCATGTTTTCTGTACTCAGCGAGCCCTGTCTTGATATTTTCATAATATTAAAGATTATGTTTTCTGTGGGCCTTCTCTCAGCCTCCAACTTATGCTTACCTTTTCAGCTAGCACTCTTTACTTATATCATCTTAGCATCTTTATAGAGGTAAACTACGTAGGTGTATATTGTAACTTCCTCATTTATAACTTCCAACTGTAACAATCTATACTCATAAACTGTTTCTATGTAATTCCTAGAGTGGAGTTGGAGTCTTAACAATAGGTGTCATAAATGGGGGGTCTCCAGAGAGTTGAGAATTTTCCCCAAACACTTGGCATGGGAAAAAAAGAAGAAAAAATTATAAAGGGAAGAAAAGAGAACAAAAGAGAAGAGAGGATAGGGGAGAAAGGACTGCTTGCCACCCCATCCTTTTTCTCTGGGCTAAGGGCAACCAGAATAATGGAGAGAATCCAGGGAGCTCCCCTCCTTACCCACTTGCACTAAATGGTAATGGCCACCTCTTACAAAAACTCACAGTGTGCAAGACAACTGGTTAGGTAATTGCTAGATTTATTTTCCATAATCCTCCCCAAAACCCTGTGCAAGGAGGATATTATTATCCCCATTTTATACACTAGGAAACTGAGGCTTGGATTTGTCTTTTCTCTTAGCTGTTATGTATCAGAGCAGATTTTATATTTATATTGTTATTAAAGGGTTCTACCTAAGAAATGGAAATAAATATTAACCTATGAATGAGATTTAAATTTTCAAAGTAAAAAAAAAGTTTTAATAAAGGACTTTTACTAATGTACACACTGCCCCAAATAAAGACAAAAAAAAAAAAAGAGGAAATGAATTCATTGGCTAGATAAAAGGCAAGTAGGAAAAGCCATGGAGCAAAAATTCTACACTTGCACTATCTAATATGGTAACCACTAGCTCTCTGATGGAACTTACAAACTATTTAATTTTGTTCCAATTTTAATATAAGTATTAGTAGCAATGCCAGTAAATAAATCGAAAACACCATGTAGGGCTTTTGAGCTCTTGAAATGTGACAGGCTTGAATTGAGGTGTGCTGTAAAGATATACATTTGATTTTGGAAACCTAGGATTAAAAAAAGAATGTAAAATATCCCATAATTTTTATACTGACTACATATTAAAATTTAATAAAATGTATTTTTGACCTTAATTTCATCTCTTTTCTTTTACTTTTTTTTATGTGGCTAATTAAAAATTACATATGTAGCATATGTTGTATTTCTATTGGGCAGCACTATTCTAGACCATGGGTTTTCAAACTGGGTTCCTAATGAGCCTAGACTTCTTCCAAGTGTGTCAGCCAGAGACCAAGAGGGAGGGCCACAGTCAAGTCCATCCAAGGGGCTCCTCATTGTTTATGAAATTAGGCTTTGAACTACAAACTTAATTGAAGAATAGAATCTTCATCCAAAATGTTTGACAACTCTAGTCTTAGCATATCTCCCATCCACTTGGAAATGTGGAACGAGAAGAACAAACTCAAATGCCTTTCTCCATCCCCCTGTCACTGCACCCCATGCATTAACAAGAGGAGCTACTAGATCTTTCTGTGGTTCTCTGTAAGGTGGTGGTGGTGGGCCCCTTTTCTTCTTTGTTTTTCTGGTATGTTTGGGGTTCATCAAAGGTTTATTTGTTATTGAAATTTTACCCCTTTTGTATAAGCTGTAGAAATTTATTTGGGAAAGAGGATGTCTTTTAAGTATTCCTAATTGATAGCATGGAGGGCCAAGCTACAGATGGTCTTTATTAAGAATTCCTTCTATTCTGGAAAATGTAGACCTCTTCCCCCTAGCCCCATAGCAACAGCGATTGGAGGATGATTGAATGGTCTCTTGTGGAAATATGTATTTACCTATGTAAAGATCAGTTTCAACTCAGCACATTCTTCTTTTACCGGTGAACTAACCTGTAACCTCTAAGGGGTGTTGACATCTCTTCAGCTCATAACTTTGTATGAGTGTGTGAATGTGTGTGTGTGTGTGGTGTGTGTGTGTGTGTTTAAGCTCTGAATCCAGCTGCCAACCTAGAGAAGAGCGTTTTAAGCTACTTTGTAAATTTTAATGTACTTAAAACTCTGGTCGTTTTAATTAAAAAAAAAAAATTATCATACAGTTACATACCTCAATGTGCATGGTGAGTTCAATCCAAGTGTGATAGAATTGAGCCAGGCAAAGGGAAGAACAAGCGGCATGTTATGAAAAAGCCACTGTGGTGAATATTGATTTCCCTGACACTAATTGCCACCAAAAATGGCAATGTAGCCTCCAGGGGTATTTGTATGTGTTTGTTGTCAAAGAATAGATACAGGGACCCAAGATAAAAAACAGAAGGTTTCTTGCTTGGAATGTCACCTCTGCTTTTTGAAGTCTTACCATTTTTCTTCCTCCGTGACCTTTCCACTTGGTCCTCCAGAAAAGCCTGTTGATTTTGCTTTGACGAGTTTTACATGTTTTAGGGAAAAGAAGCATTCTGATGTGAGAAAGTTTGCTTATCATTAGCTGAATTCATTTTCCATCCTGCAAAATGTTAATCCACAGATCACACCAAAGTGAAGGATGGAGCATAAGTGAGAACAAACTAGATCAAGTAATTTTTTCCTCATGTGTCTTTTTACCTCAGGCAGATGTACATACTTGGAGATATAACATAATTGACATGTTCCTCCCTCAAATGTGGGTTTTATACATTTCTCCATGATCAAAAAGGAAATAATTCTATTTTGAAGTTACAGCTGAAAAATCTATTTTACTATCCTTTTAAAGGTAGAAGTATCTAAAATTTCAGATCAAGAACAAGCTCATAGCTTATGCTACTCACTCCTTCCTTCCCTCCTTCCCTCCCTTCCTCCCTCCTTTTTACCTTCCCTCCCTCCTAGACAAAGCACCAATAGTGCTAGATGCTGTGGAGATTATAGATATAATTAAGACTCTCTGATGGAATTTACAAGCTAATTTTGATCCAATTTAAATATAAACATTAATAGTCATGCTACTAAATAAGTCAAATCCAAATAGTTATGCCTGACCCACCTTTGGGATGTGGTGGGGAGTTGGAGGAACAGACAGCAGATGTCCACTGTGTCCACTGGCTCTTACTTATCCTCATGGCTGACCCTCATCCTCTGAATGGTCCATGCCCTCAGTGACTGATTATGCAAATTGTAGAATAGTCAGACATGTTAATAGTCTCTTTACTGTGTGTATGTGTTTTGGCAAGTATACATCATGGCTACAAGTTCCACATGCTAAGTGAGTCATGCATGCTTCTGTGTCCCACTGATGGACAGTGGACTCCAGCGCGAAGGGCAGTGACACCTAGTGGCAGAGGATAGGTGTCTCACATGCTACTCTTCTACCAACATGTTGGGTCATTTTGTCCAAGTCACCTAACTGCTCAGATTTTGAGGTGTCCGATTGATAACTAGCTAAGCTAAAAAACAAAACAAAACAAAAAACCACTGCCATTGAGCCAATTCTGACTCATAGCAACCCGATAGGACAGAGTAGAACTGCCCCATACAGTTTCCAAGGAGCACCTGGTGGATTCCAACTGCCAACCTTGTGGTTAGCAGCCATACCTCTTAACCACTATGCCACCAGGGTTCCCACTAACTAAACTAGGTTATCATAGTTCTTCTTCCAAACCCTAAATATCTAGGATTCTATGAAATATGGTCAACAGAAATTTCACTCTCAGAATATATAGCTGGGTAGTAACCCTTAAACTCCATTCTACCTTCACAGCTGAACTCTTCGGTTAAGAATATTTCTTTAAGAACCAGGATAAGTAATTGGCAGACAATTTCATGTGTGAAATATATTTGAAACCTGGACTGTGACTACCAGACTATTCAGCCATGAGTTCACTTTTAATCTGCCAGTGAAAGAACAGTTATTTCTTGGGACCTTTGCTTCAGTAAAGACTATAGAAAGCCTGTACTCAAAATGAGCAGCTGCATTTCTGATGCTTATACAGAAGCTTGACTCTCTGCTCTCTTTTCCCAAAAGGCAATATTTATGCCACTTGGCTTAAATTTCTTCTTCCCTCCCTCTTTTAATTCCTTCCCTATGATTACTTTTAACTTCCATTTCTACTAATAACTTGCTGCACAATCACTGCTTTTCAGCACTCATGCCAAAGATGGCCAAGTCAAGTTTCCAACTTCTACATCATAATCAATTTGGGAAGCTTTCATTCAGCAACATTTACTGGGTGCCTATTATTTCCCAGAAATAAGATTTTCTGGAAAATATTATTTAATAAGCCACAGTCCTTTCTTCTGAGGAATTTATTTTTTGATGGAAAAGTAAACAATAAGCAGGTAGTTATGTTACAGTGCACAGTGACCATTGAGAAGTATACATGTGAGGACCCCAAATCCCTTGGCTAAGTGAAGAAAAATGACCCCTATGAGAAAAAACCCAGGTAAAATGTAAGCCTAGGTAAAGAATTAGGGTTCCAGTTCTGCTTGACTTTTAACCATTTTGGTGGTACATTAAGGAATGCTTTTAGGCTTGACTGCATCTTTATTACACCTTTTTTTTTTTAATTGTCCACTGTAAAAAGAAAGTTTTTTAACGTAACCTAACCCTGTCTAGTTTAACCTAACCAATGTCATTTTTAAAAAGAAAATGTCATCTCTCGCTCCTTTTTAACTATTTCTGTCTTTGCCTAGGCAGTGACTTCCTAATTGGATACCTTGTACAGACAATTTCATGTTTAAAAGAAATCTAACCAAATTCATGACTCACAGTGCAAACACCAGTGACAACTTTCAGCAACGTAACTTGATGAAGACATGTCTGTTTGAAAAATATCTTTGTGATTTGCAGCTTATTTAAGCTACTAAGCAGTAATAATTTGCTGACTCTGAACATGATTCCCCATTTTGGCCTTCTTGCATCTTTTATATGCTTCTCCGTATTTGCAGTTACCGAGTGAATATATGTAGATGTATTTGGGACATATTTTCCTAGATAATGTTCCAATTCCAATTTGATATTTATACCTGTTAGGAAGTAATTGCATTTGGAAAAACAATGTTTTGGCAATAGTTACTGTCTTCATTGACTATAAAACATATGTTAAGTACAATTTTGTTGAAGTTGAAATGCCAGAGTTGGTTTACCCTATTTCCCTACCCTCCCACTTTTTGGTTATTGGAGGTTTACTCTAATGAGAGTACTAATATTACTTAAGGGCCCTTTGGTTTACATAATAAATACAAATGTTTCATGTATTCTTTCTCAGTTTTTATATTGTGGTCACTGGGCAATGTCCTGTTATTATTATTACTTCAAGTTAAATGTGCCTGTGTTTATTGATGCTTAATATATAATAATGACTTTGCTTTTGTAAATAAGGTTGATCAGTATCTATATCCTGAATATTTCATTCTGGTTCATTTAAGTATAATTACCAAATGACTATTGTACTTTTATTTTGAGTAACACAAGTGTTTGTAAAGGAGTTTTTGGCATATTATACTCAAGAGGAGGAGGGATTGTAATTTCCCCCCTATATATTATATTATAGCATCTTCCCAAAGAGCTGTAAAGAAGACTCTGTTGTAGGGTTAATATCTTGGTCTTAAATCCAAACTTTCTTCTAATATGTGCTTGTAGATGTTTCAAATCATTTTCTTCTACTTTGTCATCTTCTCCCATTCCTGTGTATTATTTCCATTTCCGGTTCAATTGTTAAACTCCAGTTAAACGGAGAACGTTACCATGGGAAAACATAGGTTTATTTATATCACATCTACTTCTGGCAATAGCAGTGATATATACTGTAGCTTCCCAGTGCTTCTTCTAGGGTCATAATTCAACCAGCTTTGACTTTTACTATTGAGTAACCTACTCTGGATAAACCATTTTACAATTTTTTTTCCCAGATTATCATGTAGCAAGTCAGTTAATACTAATAATTGCTGTTTAATCCACAAGACTTTTGAAAGGATGTATAATAAGATAACATTTTGCCATGGAATTTGTCTCTAATAAGGACTCCAGCCATCAGCAAACTTATTCAAGTGGGAATAGAATTCTACAGACCTATCTTCTAAGCAACTGATCTTTGCTGATCTATAGTGAGTTTCCAGATAGCTTTATGTCTCAGAGGACATGGGGTGAAGCTCCACAGCTGAGCCAGCATCAGACCTCTCACTCCTTTATTTTATATATTGCACAAGGAGGGAGACCATAACCAATTGAACAGGTGTTCCTGGGAATATAAACCTGGAAAAAGTCCAGAGATTAGGGGATGGAAGGGTAAAATTTAACTAATGGTCCAGTGAAATGTATACTACCCTAAATAGTCATATATTTCTGGTAGCTTCTACCAAAAAGTGAAATTTATAAAATCAACTCCAAGTTTATTGAACATTTGTTTCAGTTGATGCAATAAAATAATCAAACTCGAAGCATTTCTTCACCCATTAATACTAAATTGCATGTGTAGCACACCCTTCACTTTGAATATTAGTTCATCATTGAAGAAGCACCTTAATGCAAATATTAGCTCATTTTATGTTTGAGAAACATTTGATTTTTGTGACAGTAAAGTCTCCAACACAGAACTAGGAGAAATAGACCATATGTAGAATGATTGAATCAAGACTCAAAAGTAGGAAAGTATTAATCCTACAATGGAGAATTTTAGTAAGATCAAATAGCTTCATAACAATAATCCATACCACTGGGTACAGGGTGAGGGGTCTATCCTCAGATGGTTTAGTTCTTTGCTACTCAAAGCGTAGTCTGGGGACCAGCAGCCTCAGAGTCGTGGGGGAGCTTACTAGAAATGCTCTCAGAACCCACCTCACACCTACTGAATCAGAATGCTTTTTAATCCAGTCCCCAAATGATCCACATGCATGTAAAGTTTGAGAGGTATTGGTCTGTTAAATGCAAGATTAATTTTAGTCAATGGTATAGCATGTCTGCTAAGGAAAATTAAGTGAGCATAAATACGAAAACCAGTTGCCAGTGAGTCAGTTCCAACTCATGACCACACCATGTGTGTCAGAGTAGAACTATGCTTTGTAGAGTCTTCAACAGCTGGTTTTTCAGACACAGATCACCAGGCCTTTCTTCTGAGGTACTTCTGGGTAGACTCGAGCCTTCAACTTATTGGTTAGCATCTGAGCACATTGTAACCATTTGTACCATCAGGAACCACGTTAATAAACTCATGTTGTCCTGAAGAGAGATGATCATCAAATTTTCTGTCCTGATAACTTTGTTCAGTTCTAGGTGCCATAGTTTTGAATATAAGTAAAGGACACTGGCCAGGATGATGAAGCAGCTAAAGCCAATTTCATATAAGGAATAACTGAAGAAACTGGGAATATATGACTTGGAGAAAACAGAAACATATAATAGCTGTGTTCAAGGGTTGAAAGAATTGTCCCTTGGAAAAAGGATGAGAAGGAGGCAGAAGTAGGACAATTAATAATGTTAATAAATAGGAACGTATCTCTTTGCTAAATGTAAAGATGAATTTTGAAACAATCGTATGTGCCCAAAAATGTATCTTTTTATTTTTTTCTGTGAGTAAAGAGTTATGTTATTGTAGGTTTTTGAGTAGAGATTAAAAAATCACCAACTAGAGTTAACTCCCATTGCTGAATGCTCCCCAAGCACCTTGTATTCAACTTTGTTGCACTGTCACAATTGTGGTACATAATTAGTTCTGAATTGTAAAAATTATTCTCTATTTGCTCCATCTGGGCAAGAAACTGTGTCTGTTTTAATTACTTTTCCATCCCAGCCTTTAGCACAGAGTCTGGTAGGAAATGTTTTTGACTGAATAAAGGAAGGAAAGAATGGATGAGAGGTGAAGTCGAAAAATGTATTCATTAGTCTATGCAATTAATATTTACTGATTGCTTTTGATATGCCAGGGACCTTTTCAGGCATTGGGGAACGAGAAAAGAACAGGTTAATTCCAGCTATTAATGTTTTTTTTCATACAATTAAGTAAGTAGCCTCTAAGATCCTATAAGGAGTTCATACAGAAACAGAATGAAGAACACAAATCAGATGTCTTACTACAGTAGCACATCTCTGAAGAAGTTTATACCTTCACAATATCTCAAGGACCAACATGAAGCATTTAGTGGCTGAGATAAAATAAAGGCTTCACTTCTTTATTTTAAAGTTAGCTTGGCTATGAAGTTAAATCTCTTCAGGTGCTGTACAACTGGTGAAAAGCTTAGACAAATTACCAAAACTTTGGGGATTGCAAACCCCAAATGGGAACACTATGAGGCAGGGTAACATGTACAACTGTATTTCCAGAGAATTTCTGAGAATATATTCTGATTTCATTGTCAGTGTTTTTATTTTGTGATTTTTTTTTTGTATTACAGAATATTATTAGTAATATTTTAGCATTAGATAGAGTTATTTTTGACCTGAAAATTCACCTTAAATATATTAGTTGACCTAAGTTCCCACATACTCTTTGTGGTTTATTCCATCCAGGTGTCAACATTCTTTCTCAGCACCATACATCTTTGATTTTGTAATGTAAGTCAGTAGGAAAACAGGATTCATTTAACCTAAATTGCTTTTCACAATCTTTTCTGGAATCTCTTTTGTCTGTTACCCAGGTGATACCTATATTATTACTTTGTCCTCAAAATCATTTACTAATTTGGCAACACAGAATAGCTAAATCTCTTTTCTTTATCTGACTTTTCAGTAGATGAGAAATTCCCAAAATTCATTTCTATTAGCCTTTTTCTCAGTGCTAAATCTTGTGTGTCTTAAGTCTATTTATAATAAATATCCTCACTACGATTAGGGTCATGTCAGTTCTCTATATTACTTCAATTTCTAATGACAGGAATGCCAAATGACCAAACTGAGGAAGCTCCCCCTCCCCTACAGGAAAGCGTTCTCATCAAATACTCTTAATTGTTCTCAGTGCATCAGCTTTCATGCTCAGCCTTATCTCCGGCACCTTCCCCAGCTTTCTGCCAATTCCCAATAACATGTACCCCAAGCATGAAGGGATAGAAATGGTGTGACTCTTAGAAAGTTAGCCTTAGAGTGGAGTTAGGGAGCTGTTCAGATTCTTTTCCTTCATGGTTCTGACATGATTTATTTTAACCAATTTGCTTTCAGACATGGTTTGCTATCATTGCTTCAGACATATAACTTTGGATCCTACAGGGATGCTTGTACTCCTTCAGTTGTTTCTTCTGCCTTACACATAGCTCCAATGTCAGGACATCTTGTATTAATCAGCCTTCTGCTGTAACTTTAAGCAAGTAATATAAGCACTTTCTCTGACCATCTGTAAAATTAAGTAGTAACTACAAAGCATCTGACACATTCCTTATAAAAGCACAGCCCAGCCACCCTAGCCTGGCTCACAGCTGTGGAGAACAGCATGCTGGTTCCTAAGACTCTTGACTTATGTTTTCTTTTCTATCCCTCTGCCCCCTACCTTCATTACTGCCCCAATCTCTTCTCTACCTCTCCTTAAACAGCCCCCCTCCATGCCACCCTCAGGCTTGACCCTACTCCTCACACCTGCTCTGGCCCCGTATAATACAGGGTGTTTTAATATGTTGTATACATAGAAGAGAACAGAAGTTGGAATTGCCAGCCGTGAACTTTCTGTTCTTTTTTTTTTTTTTTTTAAATAGGGATGAGTAGTTCTACCAGCAAGGAGGCTATTTTCTTTGTGGCAGTGGAAAAGTAGTAGGGGGTTAGGAAGAGAACACTTAAGACATTAGAACTTCCAGCTGATATGTGGTGTTTGATCTTTTAATGGTGTTGCCACTGGGCCTAATGTAATTTTTAACACGAGAGATGGTGAGAAATCAGAGCTTTGGAGGTGGGAAATGTGTTAGTTGGTTTTTGTGTTGTGTTGTAACACAGAGAAGACCACAGAGACCAAAAGCTGTGGAACTGTCAAAAGAAATAGAAATAGGGGCATGTTGAGAATACCGAGTAAATGAACAAAGAAACATATTAAATGAGGACCTACCATAACACCCCTGAAGATAGGAAAGAGGCAGACACGAGTGACCCTGAAGGGAGAATGACGATGGATCAGTAAAATTATTTCTATGCTGCCTTCTAGTACCACACAAGCTATGAGCAACTCGTAGACTGCCTGGTGAGGACCTGGCCTCCTTGATGTAACTGTGCAGAGGGACTCATGCAAACTCCACCAGTTCCAGGAGATCCTTGACTTTGTATGTTTCACTTGTAAGCCTTCTGTATGAGCATTCCTAAAAAATGCTGAATGCAGATGAATGAACATTTCTGGTTATCACCTGGGAGCCACCTGTACTATTTCTGCAGTGTTGCCATCATGGTCATTTCCAGCAATGTTTGGTATTTATTTGAACATTTTAGGGCAATTTACACTCTCTATACTCACTGGACTTAAGGTGGAGCCCTGGTGGCACAATAGTTAAGAGCTATGGCTGCTAACCAGCTGGTTGGCAGTTCAAATCCATCAGCGATCCTTGGAAACCCTATGGGGCAGTTCTACTCTGTCTTATAGGGTCACTATGAGTCAGAATTGACTCGATGGCACTGAGTTTTTTTGGACTTAAGGTAATTGACTATATACAAGATTATGTGGGTGTGGTGGAGGGAGAATACCAAAGAACAAAAATAAAGTGCTCTAAATTCTGGAAATATACTGCAAAAGTGTATATCCAAAAGTTGAATCCTAGGGATTTTTTCTTTTACCTCTTCCTCCCACTTTATAGCGTTTAACATTTGTTTGACCTTCACATTCAAAAAGAACAATTTTTAGTACATATTTTCAAAATATATTAGTACAAAGTAAAGAAGCCACCTGAATTTTTAAGAATGCATCAGAAGACATTAGTGAAGCTAAACAAAAAGAACTCCATTGCTGTCGACTCGATTCCATCTCACAGCAACCTTATAGGACAGAGTAGAACCGCCTGCTTAGGGTTTCCAAGGAGCGGCTGGTAGATTTGAACTGCCCACCTTTTGGTTACCAGCCAAACACTTAACTGCTGTACCACTAGGGCTCCATGAAGCTAAATAAAATAAACAAAAACCTCAAAGATCAGGTTTCTAATTTGTCCATATTTACTAGGTAAGTTCTGCCCTGAGCATAAATTTTCTGTATACCCTGGATTAATAGTGGTGTTTTGTCTGCAAGATTTTAAAATTTTGTATATTTGTATAGTGTCTTCTAAAACTTTTTTGATCCTTGATTTTACAGAATTAAATTTTGTTTATTTTTTTGCAGGGAGAAGGGTTAGATATGGGGTAGGGCAAATCTATTCTCTTTTCCCCAGAAAATAAATAAATAAAAGCTCAAAGTCAAAGCAAATGATTTTATATATATATATATATATATGAATGAGGCAGGGAAGGAAGATTTAATTCATATATTATGAATAGAAAGCAATAGGGTATTAGCAGTAATTCTACTTCTTGTTGTTGACTTGTCTTTGCTTATTATAAGCAAAGCACTAAACTTTCCAAGAGTAGGAAAAAACTCAAATTACTTTATTTGAAAGTATAGTTCCCGAGGAAAAAGACAAACAATAGATGATATTATCATAGAACCTATAGTCAGGTTGTTGGGAGAGTTTGTTTCTTTAATCCAACCAGACCCCATAAATCCTAGTACTGGGAAGGAATCATCCCCTTGGAAAACTGGCTCAATCAGCTCATAAAACTTCTGTTCAGAAGTTGTAAACCAGTAACCCACAGGCTATGTCTGGCCCATGGGTGTGCTTTGTGGTTGTCCTATGTTCACCAATACCTGGTTTTCCTGAACACAGAGAATGAATACACTTGCTTGTCTTTCTGGAAGTTGGGAATGACCAGCGATTTGTTTTAGTCAGTGAAATATAAGCAGAAATGATGTGTGTCATGCCCTGGTGGTATAATTTAGGAATTGTAGGAATCATTACATGATGCATGATTCATCTTGCCCCTCCCTCACCCACCCCACCTCAGCTCTTGTGAAAGCATCTATTGCTCTAGAAATGCCACAATATTGCAATACCTGTTTTTTTTTTTTTTTGTAATGCCAAGCCAGCCTATGAAGGACGGATGACTTGGACAGTCACCCAAACCTGTAGCAAACATTGTGTGAACAAGAAATAAACTAATGTTGTATTAAACGCTTGAGATATTGAGGCTGTTTGTTACTGTACCATATCCTAACCTGTGTTGACTGTTGCAAAACCATAAACGTCAAAGGTCAAAGAGAACAAGAAAGGAAATCACCAATGTATAAGAGATTTTTTTTTTTTTTTAATTTTTAAAAGAAGAAAAATAGATGGAGCAGTGGTAAATGGCTTTAGCAAATGAATGAAGCTGCCACATATATATGGCCCTGCAGTGGAACATACTGACCCCCCAATTTAAAAAAAAAAAAAAAAAGGATCTATTCCTTCACCCCTACTCCAGAATCCGAAAAAGCCTTGGGTCTTCAAGGTATTAACTACTAATGAGGGCCGGCATAAGCAATAATAATAACATAAATGATTTGGTCTTTATGTATTTTGTCTTATATATTGTTTGTTGAAGTAATTATTTTTCAAAATAAAAATAATTTCATTATATTAAAAATGTAATATAAATGAAGATTCTTGGCTTATTCTAGAATATGAAGACACCTGGCCTCTTGGAGCCATCTTCCATCTGTCAGTAGGGCTTATTCCATTTAAATGAAGCACATACAGTGTCTACCTAGCCCCATTGTCTCCCCGCAGCTGGGGCCAAGTGTCAGGTGCCATTTAGCATTGTGCTAATGCGGCCATTTTACTTGTTGCAGAGTGAAGAAAAACAGGAAATAATTTTGTGCTTATGCCTCTACCAAAAGTGAAAAAATAAAAGAGATTTCCAGAGAACTGGAGGTTCACCTGGATTACTAGGCTACCTGCCTGGCTTCTAATGCAATTAATTTTCCTGCCTAAAATCTCTGCTAATGCAGTTCAAGCTTTTGTTATATCTAAGTAAGAACCCATCCTTCATATGGTCACTTTTTTATAAGCACACTTTTATAAACTTTGTCTCCCTGCGGCTATGTCTTCTCCAGATTACTAACTTCAAAGACCTTATTTTTTGTTTCCCTGATTATACCCATTGGCATTTCTCAATCTTCTCCACGTTTTCCCTCTGTCCACAGGGTGTGGGCCTGATCACCAAGGACCAACTAGCTGTTGATTACTTCATAGCTCTTACCCCCTTTACTTTAGTTCATGCATCCTGGTGTCCTGCTTCCTTTTTCAAATGGCATCATTATCCTGATGGCTAGTGCTCAGTGGGTGGCCTGCAGTGACTCCCATGTATTTTCTTACTGTGGTTGAATACAGAGAGTACATTTCTGTCTTGTATTTATGCACTTGGGTTTCCTCCTTAAGTGCATTGCGCTCCACTTGTTTCCATTAAATTTCATATTCCTTATTCAAAAGAGGTATTCCAAATTGGTCAAAGTAGCTTTTAATTTTCCTACTGATGTCGAAGGTGCTGGTTACCTCTATTTGAGTTGTCATAATTACCACACCTTGTAATGCTGCTATTTTGTCGTTCAAACCATTGGTTCAAATATGAAATTATACAGACTCTATGGCCAGTATCTATAGAGTATACATAAATGTCCAACTCAAGATTACTAGTTAGTCATTGAAAATCGTGGGTTTTTTTTTAGCTTTGAGTGAATTAACCAATTACTGAAAGTTAAGTAGTTACTTGACTGAATTAAGTATAATTTGTAGCTCATTGTTAAATAAACATGGTTAAGCGACCCTGTATAAGAACACCTAGAGTTTAAAGGTTTACACTATGTGTTAATCTCAGATATACAAATTTCAAAAAATCTTGAATAAAAAGCCATGATACCATTTTTTTTTTTTTTTGCAAGAGTCACAAAATATTACCACAATAGAAGAGGAAGAGGGTAACAGGGTAACTCGAGCATCTTGA
This sequence comes from Elephas maximus indicus, assembly GCF_024166365.1. Taxonomy (NCBI): domain Eukaryota; kingdom Metazoa; phylum Chordata; class Mammalia; order Proboscidea; family Elephantidae; genus Elephas; species Elephas maximus. The sequence goes on from NC_064824.1 coordinate 104,169,018, forward strand.
GTGTATTACTTCGAGCCTTTTATATAAACAGCATGAAAGAAGTAAGATTAAAGAGATGTTTTTGTCAAATTCAGGATAATCTAGAAACAAACAAGTCTTCCATTTCATTTTGGTTTCCTGACAAGCCTACTAATATTTCAGTTATTTGTCTTTATCTCCTTATAGAAAATACTATTTGTTACGAAGACTATTGCCTGCTGATTTGGAAGAGTTTGGGTTTGTTTAAGCAAAAGACGCTTTCCAGGGATGGGTAATGGTAATTAGTTAGATCCTCCAGGAAGCAGTAGCTAAGAGGAAGTAAAAGTGCAAGGGTTTATTGAAGGGTAACACCTGTGAAAGATAAAAAGGAGAGGAAGCTGAATTGGGTAGGGGGAGCTTCAGACCACAGGACAAATCTGATAAAGTCTTGACCAACCCAACATGAACTCCAGAGCAAAGATTGTTTGTTAGTGGAACCCTGCAGAAATAGCCAGGTTCAGTGCACCAGTATGCTTGGTCATCGACTGGGGGCTACCTGGGAAGAGTCTGGCCTTGACTCAGAAGCAAACTACCTGCACTTCTCACAGCTGAATGGCAAATTCACTTTTGAAGGGAGAGGCAAGCAGAGCATCTCCATGGCTGTGTATAGAATAGTCTACTTATTGTAAAACAATGATTAGGGGTTATTTTGCCGTTCTTGTCCTCTTGTTTTCAATATGTTACCAAAACGTGAAGAAATCCACTCTCCTGTACCGAAGTAATATGATCACATAGTCACAGGAAAGATGGGGCTTCAAGCACCTGAAGTACCTCCCAAGTGTTGGGTGGAAGAATAAGACTGAAATATCTAAGATTAGGATGGACAGGAAACAGAACAGAGTTGGAGACCCATAGAGCATTGACCATAACTAAAGATGGAAAGGACATGTTAGGTAAATGACCAAGGAGCTGGGCATGGGACAGGGTGATCTAAAATACTGTCTACCGTTCATTACATAAAATAAAATTTGCCTTTCTTCTGTTTTTTTTTCCCTTTGGAAATGACTGGCTCCCAGCACTCTGAAAACAATGGCTAGAATATATTAGGAATTCTCATCCTCTAGAATCAACCCTACTTTTGAGAGAGATGCATGCCCCTTAGTTTCTATAACACTGAATCTTGCCTTTGAATGTTTCATTTAACTGGTGACTAAAGAGATAAGGGAGATTTTCATTTTAGACTAGAATGGAAATAAAATAGTGAAAAGCAAAGAATAATAATAATGAAATTCTTAGAAGATGCTGCAAAGTGACTAGTTGAATTTTGGGAAATACAAACAAATCGATAAGGGAAATTCAGGTAAAATAAGAAAAAATGCATACAGAGATACGGAGTAATCTTAGCATTGATATTCTATTGGCTCAATACCCAATGAATCAAAGATTGTAATGTGTTTATTACGGCATTTACCAAATAACAGCTATTTCCCAGACAACTGGCCTCTCCTGTATGTCCTTATATTCTATCCTTTGTTAATAACAATGCCTGCAGTTTGGGTAGAAAGACAGACAAAGATATCTGGAAAGGATCTGCAGGAAATAAGAAATTGATAATCTCTTTTGATTTGCTCTCTTGGACTGTTACATTGGCTGTTTGTCTGGGGAATGTGAAATGTATCATAGGTGGTACAACTAAATCTTCAAGGTGAAAATTCCAGAAAAGTGCAAGGGAATACCCAAAACAGTCATTTCAGAGGTAATCTGTCTTGGTCCTTACCTAGCCCACCTCTCTAAGTTCTACTGTCAGGAAATAGGTCTGCCATGATCAGAAAGGAAATAACAATTTGTTTTTTGTTACATCAATATGTCTTTTGAAGCTGACAAATAGCAAAGAGAAATCCACTTTTCTGTATGACCCAACCATCTCTACAACACAGTATTTCTTAAACCAAAATTAAAAAAAAAAAAAATGACGTGTGTGAGTATTAATTATTCATTTGTATTTAAGAATTTCTTCCATTAGCATTTTCCAGAGATAAGAATTGAAGATATAATTAAACTTTGAAATGAAAATCGAGGTTTAATTAGTGAGTAGGTAGCGCTCGATACCTGACATCTTCCCAATCATAAAATAAAATGTTATGAAGGAAATAATTTAGCCAAAAAGGAGGGGAATAGATCTTTTTCATTTTTCTTTTTTTAAAAATGGGAGGGAAGGGGGAAGAGTAATAGTGTGTTGCACAGTATTTTATGTGATTGTGTCATCTGATAGAGTGCAGACCTCTTTCAATTATTTTATCCAGAGTGTAAACATGCAATAAACATACACCAAAATATAGCCAGGCCAACACCAAGCAGCAATTGGTCTTGGATGACATAAGGGCTCTGGTTTGGTGGTTCAGCTGGCTCCCCTTCAGCAATATCCCAACATCTGAATGTTTCTCTGGTTAGGTCAGTGGTCTCTTTATGCCGCTGCTATATCAGAAAACCCTGGTTTTCTGGATTGGCTTATGAAAATTTGGATTTAGGTTAAAAGCACATCACAGGCAAACATGTGTTGAACATTATTCTGTGTGCATAGACTTTGAAGAGCCTCCCAGGTATATGTAGGATTTGGTATGATGAGGAGATGAATTCAATTCAAGGTACTCAATCTTATTGCCAATCTTTTTCAATAAGAAACCATCTCTAGCTGCCTTAGTTTGCACATCTGTGTTTGATAACATGGGAAAATGTCTTTGATTAGACTTTCAGAGTAATCATCTGAAGGCAACTTTCTCCTCTCTTTGCTGCATCTCATAAAGTTAGATTTTGCACATTAGTGATGCACTTGATTGCGCTGAAATAATATTGGCTTTATGAGAGAGTTTAATTTTGTTCAAAATTTAGCTCACTGCTCCCCAGAAAAGAGCTGCTATTTTTGTGTCAGGTTCCCCTCCAACACTGCTGTTATGAGTGTGTCCCAAAATACTAATTTCTTTTTTTGTTTCTTTTCCTTTATTGTCTTGTTATAACTTTTAATCATGTTTTTCATGGTACCTTAACAGCCTGAAGCAAAGTCACAAATGGCCTTCTCTTGTCTCTAAATCTTTTATTTTATTTTTATTTTTCTATAACCCTAACACCATTGAAAGAAAACTGTTTTGTCCAGCAAAATACTTGTTTATATTTTTCTACAGTATTTTAAATATTTCTAAGAATCAAAATCTCTGATCTTGTGCTAAAGCATGCATGTGTATACTATCCATTTTTGTTTGATTTTTGTATATTTGTTTCTAGCAGTTAGAAAAGTATACTCTTAACCTTTTTCTTTTTCTATTATTTACACAGTTAATGACTTTCATGTTTTGTTAAAAATTAATTATTTTACACCTCATTGGCAATTAGTACTCTTATTAAATTTTTGTATTGTACATCAAATCAATGTGAAGAACAACTTCCTTATCTACATTCTTGGTCCATCTTCCAGGTTTTCTTTTTAAGCAAAATTCTTCTGTTTGTTATTTTTCAAACATGAATATCATTCTCTGGAAGGAAATGTAGAGTTGAAGTGGAAACAGAGTTACTGGTATTCAGATAATGGCTATTAAGTCTTTGTTCTTTTCTCTCTCTGTCTTTCAGTTTATTCTCTCGCTGTCTCCATTTATGATTTGAAATTAAATATGTCTTTGAAAACAGTGTTTTTGATCAGCTCTTTCCTTTGAGGAGTTGTGTCAGTGATTAATCTCTTAATCCTAGTTGGCCACAGTCATTTTTCCTTGTCTATCAATTTTGTTAAATGGAGCCAAGTCCTCTCCCCTGGGCAAAGAGTGGTGGGCTGTCAGAAGAGAGTGGAAGGATGCCCCCAAGCTAGGTGCCGGGGGGACTTGCCAGCTATGCCTGGCGCTGAGTGAATGGCAGAGTGTGCAGTCTGGGCTGAAGGGAGAGAGAAAGGAGAAAGCTACAGCAGAGACTTGGGTTTCAAGAACTGAGAATCCAGCTGACCAAATAAGAAGGCTCCTTGGTAAGGGATTTCTGCAGTGCTCTTGCATGCAGGGGCTGTGCACCAAGAGCTCCAAGACAGCGATAATTACCTTAGAAATTGGAGGCAATTATTCCATTTCCAGTGATAAATTCCGATTGTTTATATGGCTTTAATTCTAGAATTACTAAAGGCCACTCTGTGAGTAGGCTTGGTTGCTAGCCTATCTCAAAATTATTAAAATAGGTGAAATGTAGGCAGAAACAGAGAGAAAACATTGGTTTCCAGAGAGCAGAGACTTCCCTTGAAGAAGTATGTGATAACTTCCACTGGATCTATTTGTATATATTGCCTCCCAAATCTCTCTTTCAAACTGCCTGCTTCCCAGGTATGTGTGTATGTAAGCTGAGGAAACACAACCAAAGCCAACCGTTTAAAAGAAAACCGAGTCTTTATGGAGTAATAGGCTTGTTTGTAAGACTGAAATAGATGTGGAGAATTTTGAGATGAATAGTCTTACAGCTGCTAAATTCTACCTAGTTTGCTCTCATTACACAGAGATCCATAAAAGCCTTGGATTTTGTGTATGTATAAAGAAGGTATTTGTAACTGAGCTTAGTACTCTTTGTAGGGTCGGCGTATTATAGGTTTCCCTCATAATGATAACAGAATCTTACATCAAGTGAACATGGAGGAGTGAATATTTAAACCATGTGTGAAGGAGGGAAAAAAAGAAACATAGTAGAGCTTTTATTTTCACTGTACAGTTATGGATTATCTTTGCTGGCTGCATATTTATTTCAGATTTTTGTGGTTTCTCATGTCCTGGATTATAGGGAGTCTCGTAAATGGGTTTCATATGGTAGCTGGTGACCCTGAAGGACTCTATTTTTAAGATAATCAACTTCACAGTTTTAAGTCGCATTGATATCACTCACAGAATGAAGTAATTTTTATCTCGTTATGTAGGATTTTATTAGGTTAGCTAATACCTATGGGAAAGCAGAATATCTGCTTTGCTTTACCTCTGCATCACTGTCACTTAAATATTTTGCAAGATAAACTAGGACACCAAAGTTACCATATTGGATCAGATACACGGGCAGCACTTGGGCTCTGTTGTGACACCACATGACACTTGCAGTTGGTTTTGTGTGAGACAGTAGAGATACACAAGCAGTACCAGCCTTTCCTAGCCTCGGGTTTCATTTACTCCCTCATTCTTCATCGCCTAAAGTGTGCTCATAACTTTGCGGCCATGAGCCATCCCTTTGTCATGTTCAGCCTGTGACTTACTTGTGGCTGCTGATTCATCTGTTTTCATTGCTCTCGTGAAAACCAGTCCACATTTTATCATATAATTCAAAATTGCCCTATTATGGTAGAAAAGTGTAACCCCCCACCAGTGGCTACATCCTACCATAACATCCTACAGAGAGACATGAAATCCATTTTTCCTCTTGTCTATTTTTCAAACATCTTCCAAACATGTGTTGAGGCACGAATCAGGAACAGAATCTGCTTGCCCTCACTGCAATAGGTTTTTCTTAATCTAATAACAATTTGTCTAGACTGGCATCCTTTGAGAGTTTATCTACAGATTTCTTTAAATTGTTACTAAGTCCAACCTGTACCACCACTTAGGGGCATTGTGTTTAACAAGTTATCTATAAGGAAAAGAAATTAAAAGGAGGCTAAAGGAACATATGCAAAAGAATGAGCACAAATATGCTCCTAAACTAGAGCAACATTTGTCATTGTATACCAGAAAAACTTCCTTGAACATATCTCCAGCCCCAGCCCTAGACTAGGGAAGGTACCCTACCTTTCTGCTTTTATAGCACATAAGTAAGCCTCTATGAAATAAATTATTACAGAATACTATAATTTTTTGTCTACTTGGCTATGCTCCTGTGTTGAGCTCCTTGAGAATAGAGACCAGGTCTTTGTTCTATCATGTTCAATCAATGTGATGAAGCACAATTTTTAGAACAGGCTGTTGTTTTTGTTGTTAGATGTTGTCAAGTTGACCCCCAACTCGTGATGACCTCATGCCTAGGGATCTATAAACTCCTTGAAAAAATGGAGTTTCTTCTTTGTATTCCAAAAGTCTATGACTAGGTTATTGGTTCATAGAGAGAACCCAATACATGTTTGCCAGAGAATAAAATGATTTTAGAATTACTAACAATCATGGCGCTATGGTTAAAATCTTTGGTTTTATTAATGAGAAGCCTGGTGCCTGGAGGACTGAGGTCCTTTGCCCACTGTCCGCTGCATGTTACTAAGCAGCTGAAATTAGAACCAAATGCACTACTTAACAGCTCAGTTTTTTTCAATTCAAATTGGTAGCTGCCTATAGTTTGCTGGCATTATAGAAACAAACATAATGAAGATCATTAACTGTAAAAAAAAAAAAAAAATTTTTTTTTTTTATAGTTTGCTGGCATTATAGAAACAAACATAATGAAGATCATTATAATAATACATTATATGTGCATAGCACTTTAGACACCTCAAAACATTTTAATAAACACTATCTCATTTGCTTCTCATGTTACCTCAATGACATTAATAGGGAAGATATGTTTAAAAGACAGGGAAACTGAGATTCAGAGAAACTGAACGAATCACTTATAGTTGAGGATACAAATTCTTATTTCCTCATGAGGGCTCTTTCTCTTTCACTGGACTATCTTATGTTGTTGTAAGAGTGAATTGATATTTCCAAGAAGGACGTATGCCAGCGATTACAACGATGTTAACATCCAAAAATATGCAAATCAGGCACAGACCTTTCCAGAACAGTGCAAAAATCAAGCTTATACTGGGTCAGATTGGCTTTGAATTTGGAATGGAGAGGGAATGCCACTGGTTGTTAGAGGTTGTGAGTCTCTCAGGGTAGAGTAGGGGTGAGAAAGTAAGGTAAGAACTTTAAAAATGGAAAGAAAAGAAAAAAAAAAATGGAATAAGCACATGGAGAAGAAATGATGGATTTGTCTGACCAGGGTCCAGGGAGGAGCCACCTTTTGATATCAACTAAAATAGACCTTTGTTGAACATTCCAGAGAAGATTGCTTTCCTCTCAGCTTGGTTTGTCTCATTCTCCCCCCTTGACCAAGAGCTTCACTTTCATTACACCTAAGAGTAGGGCTGGCTTCGTGGGTGTGAAGCCTGTATGGTCACATAAGGCTTCATGCACAGAAGGGCTCAACACGTGGTTGAGTGTTCTACTGTCACTGAAAGTTGTTAACAATTGTTGAACAAAGTGTCCTGCATTTTCGTTTTACAATGGACCCCACAAATGATGGTCCCGCTTCAGAGACTGAGACTTTGCAGGTTTTTTTCCAATTTTGTGGGACTTTTTTTTTTTTTTCTCTTTTGCAAATGATTAAGTAATTCTTCGAGGCAGAAAAACATTGACCCATGACACACACTTTTTTAGAGGAAAAATACAGAGAAGATCACAAAGTAATAATAGATATGAAAATTAAGCAAAAATGATAAGCGTAAAGTAATTCTGTTAATCATTTTTATGACCAATTTCTTCATGATCAATGAGTGATCATGTATCAAGAATTAGGACTTTTTAAAAATCAATTAAAAGTTTTATTCTGAATTTTTGCATGTTCCTTCAACTGTACAGAAGTGACAACTCTTTTCATATTGATAGAATGATTGTGATTGAGCAACTCTAAGAGCTTGAAATAGGTGAATATGTCATTTTTCTTCTATATAACTTACATAAACCTACTGTACTTGTGTCGATTCTGACTCATGGCCCAGAAATTTCAGAGAGCCATTGTGACATTGGTAAAAGGACTTGGATTTACCCACAGGTACCCCTTCTTGCCCAGTGCCTGAAAGCTCCTTCTCCTGCTGTTACTATTGCTATCACTTGATAAGAGATTTTTACCCCTTCTTGCCCAGTGCCTGAAAGCTCCTTCTCCTGCTGTTACTATTGCTATCACCTGATAAGAGATTTTTACCCCTTCTTGCCCAGTGCCTGAAAGCTCCTTCTCCTGCTGTTACTATTGCTATCACTTGATAAGAGATTCTTTGTCAAACTTTATATTATTCCTCAGTTCTGTCTAGGGATGATTTGAAAAAAGTGTTGAAGAAAAAAATGGAAAAGGCTGTTTGTATTTATTTGTATTTTATATATTTCATGGTATATGTTAGGACAAAAATAAGGAAAATGTTTGTTGGGATTATTTTTAAAAATTGATTCGATATTATCCTTCATTGAGAAGCTCTGCTGAGTGTACATACAAGAGAATATTATTCCATTAACAATAAAGCCAAGAAACTTCTGGAAAAATAAAAAAGGCTTCTCCTCCCCTAGACTTAAAGTATATTATATTTCTTATTTAAGTAGTAATAGTACAGCTGCTTTCCACTTCTGCTCCAGGGTTATCTTTCTTCTTCTGGCCTTCTATGAAACTGAATTTGGACTAACATATGTTTTTTTTTTATGTTTACCTATTTACTCATTCATTAATGAAACAAAAGTATTGAGTATCTGCTACATGTTAGGCATAGTGTGGGAGGCAGAGGGGAAGGTATCTTTTACTGCTTAATCATAGTTTTGAATAGTTCTTTAGGAGTTTCAAGCCTGTGTTTATGCTTCTCTGGTGATGCGGAAGCACTTTGAGGACAGGGATATGTCTTACCCATTTAGCATTGGGTGTTCAGCACAAAGTAAGCTCCATAAAAACTTTCTGAGTTAAATTCATTTTGAAAGAAAGGCAGAATTACATCCTACTTCTACAGATCAAGACCCCAAAGGATATGAGTTAGGAAGGAGAAAGGCCGACACTGGCACAAACGTGTAATAAGGTAGATGACTTGCTTGGGTAAGTGAAACCAGAAGATTATTTTAGTAGGGCCCAGGATGGCAGAGAAAAGGACCTGTAGAGAGTAGAAAATGTAAGCATGTGAAACGAAAGATTCTGACGTTTTGAAGGAAAGTTTCATCTGGGGAAATTAAAGAGCATTTCAGAGTTATATGAAAAAGTATATATTATAAGTTGTAATTATTCAGACTGTTCTAAAGTCAAAGTCAGAAGAAGGAGTAACCAGTAGTTGTTAGAATAAAGATGGCATTGTTGCCTTCGTAAAGATCGAGGGAAACACTCCAGTACTTAATGTTCCTGTTTCACCAAAGATATAAGAAAGCCCTAAGAAACATTAAAGCAGAAAAAATAGAGGTGAAACAAGAAGGCTTAGTTGCAGTAATATTGAAAAATCACAGCGGGTAATAGAATCTTTGGCTTTGAAGGGGACTGAATGACTGGGAACATTTTTATACCTGGCAGAAGTGCAGAATGACCTGGTGAACTTTTGAAAGATACATATGCTAACATCCCTACCCTTGTATGGTGAACTTTTCAGAGACAAAAAGAAGGTGAGTTTGAATACGCCCTTAGTCAGACCTTATTAAAAAAAAAAAAAAATTCAAACCCATTGCCATTGAGTCAATTCCGACTTACAGAGGCCCTAAAGGACAGAGTAGAACTGCCCCATAGAGTTTTCCAAGGCTATAAATCTTTTTATAAATCTTTATGAGAGCAGCCTGCCACATCTTCCTCCTGAGGGTCAGCTGGTGGGTTCAAACCACTGATCTTTTGGTTAGCAGCTGAGTGTTTAACCACTGCACCGCTAGAGCTCCCACCCCTTATTTAAAAAAAAAAAAAAAAAACAACCCATTGCCATCAAGTCAATTCTGACTCATAGTAACCCTATAGGACAGAGTAGAACTGCCCCATAGGGTTTCCTAGGAGCAGCTGGTGGATTCCAACTGCCGACCTTTTGGTTAGCAGCCATAGCTCTTGACCACTGCACCGCCAGGGCTCCAAACTAAGGCCTCAGTGAGTCCTTAGCAATTACGCCATTCTCATTCTTTCTCTGCTGAGCCTCTGTAAACCACATATTTAATTATTTATCCAGCAACATGAAATTTACTATTCTGCTGTTTCCAAAGCATATACCCTCCACCACTGCTACCAATAATTTAGGGACCTTTGCCTAGATGTAGTCTTCTGCACCTTTCTCTTTTTCCAGCATTGCTCAGCAATCGACACTGAAGTTCTACAATCTGTGGTTTCCTTCAGGGAACTCAGATAAAATTCATTAGGGCCAGGAAACTTGAACTCATAGAGAGAAGGTACATATTCCTTATAGTTTTATCACCTCTCTCAGGCTTCTGTTTCTTCTTAATCTGTTGTTTTGTGGCTTAGTTTGAAGATCATTCCCATTGATAGAGAAGATGGGAGCAAACAATACAACCTTCTCACTTACTGTCATCTGCTAATACTATAATACCTGCCCCATGGGGGTATGAGTCATTCCTTGCATTCACTCTAAACATACGTTAACAATTGCTTTTATTGTCCTCTGCATTTTCCACTAGCTTGAGCTCGTTCTCAGGTTTAACACCCCCCCACACACACACTATTCTCATTGGATCTTCTTTTGTATTGGTTTTTTATTATGTACTCCCCACCCCCGCCCCACCCCTTTTGTATCATTCCCATTGCATTTTAACTCAGCATAGCGTTCAGTTGTACTGTCAACATGTTTTTGTTGAATGCTTCACTTCCTCCTTAACACATCTGTCTTCTTAGACTCTGGTCATGGGACAACATCATTCTTTCTTCTGAACTTCTAGAGATTGGTATCCCCTAAAGCTTGGAAGGGTAATGTGTGGCCCATAGACGTCAGAATTTCCTGCACAGCTTGCTTTGAAATTGCGAAACTTTCTGGGTTCTCCCTAGACCTATGGAATCAGAATCTCTGGGGGCGGCTCTTGGGAATCTAGTGTTTATTAAGCTTGTAATATCTGGTAGCCTCTGTGCCCAGCATTTCTTTCCCTGACTCTTATGAATACCCAGTAACACTTTTTCTCAAGGTTTCCATCACTTTGCTTTATTGGTCCAGAGTAATATAGCTCCTTTCATTGTTTCCTCTGATTTCTGAAAGGTTAAATTGTCAGCAAGGTAATAACTTATCTATTGTTCTGCTCTTAAGAGAGTAATACTTTTGAAAATTACTTGAATTTCTTTAAATACTTCCCTATCTTGCCTCCCTGATAACGATATGAAATATATTAGGGAAATACTATGCGTGTCTTCTGGCTGGTAGGTTTTCTGTAATGTATTTTCGTTAGAAGCATGCCATATGGTTTTTGTTTTCTTTGTTCTTCCTTTTGGAGGAGTACAAAAAGTGGGGTGAACAGTAATCCTCAGTTCATAGTGCTATCATCATTTGTCTACACAAACCCCTTCCTTGTTTGATTTTCTTTTTTCCCCTTTTATCCCTAATCTGTACTTTTTCCTCTTCTCCATGTGTTCCCAATCTCAGGTAGTTAACTTTTTTCCAACGAACATTGTTTATAATACCTATTTCACGTTGTTTATAATATCTATTTCACATTATCCTATATTAACCTCATTTGTTCCTTCTAATTCTGTTTCATAGTAAGTATCTACTACACTTTATATCTCACAGTGATAGACATCTAAGTAGCTTCCAACTCCCTGTTGTCACACAGAGACACTAAGGTACATCCTCATATATGCCCCCTAATAGAACTGAGGAAATCTCTCTGATTTGGGGTTGTGGGTGTCATAGAATAAATATATTTTTTCTTTATTGAGCACTTCCAGATTACATCCCAAAATCGTAATACCAATATACTTTTCCATTGCCAATGTGTGAGAGCCCGTATCTCCCAAGATCTTCACCAATATTTGTTATTATCTGCCTTTCTAATTTGCATCATTTTAATGTGTATAAAGTCGTATTTCATTCCATTTTAATTTGGATTTCTATCATTGCCAGTGGCTCAGTGGTTAAAGCGATTGCTAACCGAAAGGTTGGCAGTTCAAAACCACCAGCGGCTCCACGGGAGAAAGACGTGGCAGTCTGCTTCCATAGAGATTTACAGTCCTGGAAACCCTGTGGGGTCGCTATGAGTCAGAATCAACTCAACAGCAGTGGGTAATCATTGCTAGTGAGTTTGGGCATCTTTTTGTATATTGGTTAATGCTTAGGGCTTTCTATTCTGTAAATTGTTTATTTATACACTTTTTCCATTTCTCTGTTGATTTCTTTTTTAATTTTCCTTTTCCTTTATCAATTCGTAGTCTTTTATTGATTTTGTCAGTGGTGTCCTACATAAAACAGAAATCCTTAGTCAAATCCAAGATATTTTATTCATTAGAGTTGGCTATAGTTTGGGCTTTTAGGGTCGTATTTGAGAAATCTTTTTCCACACCTAGATCACAAAGATACTTCCCTACATTTTTTCCTATGAAGTTAACAGGCTTACATTTCACATTAGGCCTTTCATCCATTTGTAGTTTACTTTGATTTGTAATTTTGACCAATGGGCCAATCACCTTTGAATTGACTCCATGTGTGTCAGAGTAGAATTGTGCTCTGTAGGATTTCCAGTGGCTGGATTTTAGGAAGCAGATCACCAGGCTTGTCTTCTTAGTTACCTCTGGGTGGATTCAAATCTCTAACCTTTTGGTTAGCTGTCAAGCACTTAACCATTTGCACCACCCAGGGACCCCATACTGTAATATCCAAACCCATTGCCACCAAGTCAATTCTGACTCATAACAACCCTATAGGACAGAGTAGGACTGCCCGATAGGGTTTCCAAGGCTGTAAATCTTTGTGGAAGCAGACTGCCACATCTTTCTGCTGTGATACTAAAATAAAGTGATTTAAAAATCCAGCAATTTTTTTCTTAATATAGTGAGGAAATTTTCCCACTCTAACCACTAAAACCCAGTAACCCAGTGCCGACTAAACCACATGTTAATTCCCACTGGAGACTGCAGTGACCTGGTAGGGTATGCAGTACAGTGGTAAGAGCATAGGCTCTGGGGCCCCACCACCCAGGTCTGGGTTACCACATGTTACTTTTAGGACATGAAAAACCCATTGCCCATGAGCAACTACTTAATAGCTCCCAAAAGTCTCAACTGGTTGTTTAGAGGAATAGATAAGATCTTCTGTGTGCCAGACACGTGGAGAGCACTCCATACACACGGGTCTATTGCAGTCCTATTGAGTCTCTATTCAGTTTCATTGGTGCATTTTCTTGTGCCTGTATGTTTGATAACTATGCCTTTCTAATATGTCTGTCTAATAATGTCTTCCTCATGCTTCTTTATTCACTCCCCAATCCAGGATCATATCCTCAGCTTTGCAGATTGAGGAAGCTAATTTTGTACATGTTTCCCGAGTTGGCCGTAACTGGGAGGACTGGAACAGAGATGGGGGGAAAAAATGCTTTGCAGAGAATTCATGCATAAAGCAGATTGCCAATTTAATGAGATGTATAACTGCCAAGGAGACCTAAGTACTTGGTTTTCTTGAGTACCTGTGCATTCAGGAGAGTGTATTTGTGAAGCCATTTTAGAACCCGGAGTTCATGGAACGAGAGGAAGTGGTAAGTGGATGACATAATGTCATCATAGCATGGCAACAAGAGACATCCCAGAGTGAAGGTATACTTATCTACCAAGCAGAGTGAAAGCTTCAGGAGTCACCCAGACCACCCTCTCCTCTGGACAATGCTGAGGACACACTGATGAATTCTTTTCCCTTACCCCTCCCTCCCTGACCTCTGCATAGATCCCAGCAGAACACTTTGCTTTGCACCCACTCTTTCTTCAGATGTATCAACACCAAAGATGGCTGAAGCCATCTTTTTACATTCCAGCCATTCCTTGATTAGATTTCTAGATTCTGGACCTCATCCTGCCCCTTAAGGTGACATCTTCAGATAACTAACTTCATCCAGTGTGAATGGCTTTTAGTAGTTTAACTGGGAGGCTAACACATTTTCCAAGGTCAGGAGATAGCCCATTTCCTCATTTTGCCTCTTTCCATGCCATACCTCATTGCCACATAGAATCTGGTTATACAGTTTTATATGACTCCTTCTTAGCTTCTCCTTTAAATTCCTTTTTCCTCTGGCTAACAAGTCTCCTCCAAAACATTGTTTCTCATCCGCCTTAGTTATCTCAACCTAACTTACCTTCCATACTCCTACTCTACCACCTCCCTGGCCTGGAGCCAACCTTCTATATCTTAAATTAATGCCCATTTGTTGACTCTTTAGTGACTCAGAGTATGGAGGGATAAAGACCTGTGATCTTAGAATAACACTAAAAATTATGTATATATATATATATTTACATGTACCAAAACAAAAAAACCAAGCCCATTGCCGTCAAGTTGATTCTAACTCATAACGGCCCTGTAAGACAGAGTAGAACTGCCCCATAGGATTTCCAAGGAGTAGCTGGTGGATTTGAACAGCCAACCTTTTGGTTACCAGCTAAGCTCTTAACTACTATGCCACCAGGGCTCATATATATATATATATATATATATATATATATATATATATATATATATAAACACATACATATATGTGTGTGTGTGTATACATATGTATATTATGTACACACACACACATATATAAAATTTTTGTAAAAGTCCAAACAGCTAGACTTTTTTCTGAATCCATTTAAATCCATTCACTATGGGTGGCCATTGTCTAACCTATGGCCCTGTGCATGTTTATAGCATCAATATTTATTTCCAGAAGCTGGTGACAATGAAAAGCAGTCACTGCAGATTCAGATATTTTATATCAATTGTTTTTCTGACTTGACACACAAAATTGAGTCACAGCATTAAATATAGGTATTATTATACAATTAATGTCAGAACAAAATAATAGCCTGCTTTATTTTGATTTTCATGTTTCCATTGTACTTACAGCTATTTATTTCTATTGTTCAGTCATAACTTACTTTGACTTCATGTTCAATAGGCTCTGCAACAAATTTACAGTTAAATAACATTACATGTCTTGTCTCAGTCAGTCATACTGTTGTAATTCAGGTAAACACAATCATAAAGTAGCCAGGGCACAGAATGTGTGTTCTATTCCTCAGAGGATCGTGAGAGGCCCTGGTCATAAGTGACAATGCCCCAGTGCCTTTATTATTTTTCTATACTATCTGAATTCACAAATTTATAACCTACTAGATAATCTAATAGACATATTCAGGGTCTGTAATTTTAATCTTATCAATACCTTACACTTATATACTTGCTATTAACTTGTCAAAATACTCACTTTCATTAGTTCATACTAGCTGGTTTATGTGACAGGAATTCTGTGAGACTGGTAAGAATGAATTATTGTTGTATTTTGACAATGAGAAAACAGAGGGCAACGGGGGTTAATGGCCTGCCGGAGGTTACAGAGGGCTGAAATTAGCAGCCAGCTCTCCTGACTTCTGCCCTTCCACTCTACCTCTACACTGTATTACTGATGACGGAGTTCTTCTCTCAGAATCCACTGTGATCCCCAAGCACTGCTGGGCCACATTCATGACAGCGTTAGAAAGGTCTAGAACAACTTTAATACTAGATACCTCGATACTAGAACAACCTTCCATATAGATACATGAAGTAGGCTGTGATTGGGGGAGCCAGGACGTGCCTCTAACCCTTGCCAAAGCCGTGGTACTCCAGATTCCCATAGGATCCTTTCCCTTGTGACAAGGCACTGAAGATTGCTGTTAAAATGGTGCCTTCTCTGCCAAATCGAACACAGGAAGCCGTCAGCACCAGCTAACAATTTAGCTCTCATTACGCTATGAGATTACCTCAAGCCCAGCTGGGGCCTGAGGGACTACAAAGCAAGACGAGATTTAATGAAAATCAGGGCATCTCAAAACTTGCAGAACAGAGAACTATACCTAGAAAAGTAGGCCACAGTGGTAGGATGCCTGGTTAAGAAGCCCAAGGCAGCAGGAGGGGGATTATTGTGGAGGAGAGGGAACACTTCCATGTTTTTTTCCAAGACCAGTCCCTTTGTGTACCACGATCTGCCAAAGTAACAAGAACAAGATAAAGGTCAACAAGTTAAATGAATGAAGATATATAAAGCTTTTAAGAAAGCAAGGCAAACCAAAAAAAAACAACAACAACAACAACAACCTCATTGTCATCAAGTTGATTCCTTGATGTTATAGAGTAGAACTACTCTGTAGAGTTCTCTTAGCTGTAATCTACAAAAGCAGCTCTCCAGACCTTTCTTCCATGGTACTGCTGGGTGTGTTCCAGCTGCCAACCTTTAGGTTAGTTGTCCAGGGCAAGCCATTTGTGCCACCCAGGGACCAAGAGAGGTATAATTGTGAGACCAGGCACAGAAATTAGAATTCACCCTTGGAATAATACACATGGAAAAACTGAGAAGCCAAAAGTATCTCAATTCCAGTAGCCTCCTTTCTTCCATTTCCTAGCTCATGCTGTGAACACAGTGGAGGCATCCTTGAAGAGAAGCCCAGGGATGGGAAGATCAGCTCATTAAGTGCATCTGTGGGTTCTAAGGTGGTGTGCAAATATGGAATTCTTCAAGTAAACAAACCATGCCACAGTAACAAGACAAGGAAGAGTATTTTGCATTTTGTCCATTGATTTTAATCCAGCAGTAAAGACACTTATAAGAGTTCAAAACTAAATAAATTAAGCTTCAGACCAAGCTTCAAGAATCTGAAGTCCCGTAGGTTAACAATTTCTGTGTGAACTTCCTAGAGAAACGTTCATTTTCAGGATCTCCTTCTCTTACATCTCTTTTTTCTTAGTCATGACGTAAATAAGAGACCTGGCCTTCCCCAGGGTACTGTTTTCGTTGTCCCCTATTGTTTCTGTGTAGAAATTACATCTGAGTCCTCTTGTCACAGGTGACAAACAGCATTTGTTTTGCATTTTGATGCAGTTGAGTTCCCAGGCCCCAGCCTGTCAAATAAGCTTGGTCTGGCTGGTGATCTCCCAGACTTTAATCCTCTCCATCTTTTATTTGTGTGAAGCTCAAGGCATTAGTCCTCTCAAAATTGCAAAGGCTCATTTTGTTCGCAACTCTTGAATATCGTATTACAAGGCAGAGTGTGATTTTTATTGTCAACTGAAGTATGCTTAAATGAAGTGTGTGAATGCCTCAAGAGGGATGACAAATTCCCTCAGCACTTATCACGGTCTGTGGTAACGAAGACACTTTTCTTCTAGGTAAGAATGTCTAGTGGTTGAGGTTACACTGACTGGGGTCAACAATTAGTTTAATTACAATACCTACTGACATATAATCATTTCTCAAGAAGTATGGAAGTTTGTTCATTCCATCGGTAGTTTTTACATCTTTTTCTCCCCAAGCCCTCACTGAGGAAGCCCACTGTGGCCTCGCAGGTGGTGACACTCTTTCTGCCGCATAGCATCAAATCTCTTCACAGATATAGTCCCTACTCTCTCTCCCTTCTCCCTGCCCTCCAAATGTCATGTCTGGGCCATCTCTGCCCAAGGAATTTTTACCCCCCTCTCCACAGGGAAGGAAAACACTAAGATCATTTAGGAAAAAAAACAATGATAGTTTGCTTTCGTTACATGTATCTTCTTTGGAGACTTAATTTTTGTGCCCAGGTGTATCGGAGACAGCACCTGGCATTTGTCTTTACAGAAGGAAAGACGTTCCAAGCAGTGTGTTGTTACTTTTATTCCATTTATTATTCACACTGATGTATTTAAGACAGGCTTTGGATGCATAAATTAATAAATTCTGTTGAAGAAAAACAACATTTGGCTATATTGCCACACGTATGAATCACAGGGTACCAACTCAGTAGTGTTTGAAATGGGATTTTTCCAGTTGCTTTGGAAAGGGGTGGAGCCCTGGTGGTGCAGTGGTTAAGAACTCAGCAGCTAACCAAAAGGTCAGCAGTTCAAAGCCACTCCTCGGGAACCCTATTGGGCAGTTCTACTCTGTCCTGTAGGGTAGCTATGAGTTGGAATCAACTCGACGGAACAGATTTGGGGTTTTTTTTGTTTGTTTGTTTTCTAAAAAGGGTAGAGGGAAAAGGATCATATAAAGCAGTCAACTCTTGTGGGCTGTGCCCAGTGGAAGGAAGTCGGTGACATAAATGCACTAGAGCAAGAGATTCCTATCTATCCATCTTATTTTTATCTATCTACCTACCTACCTATCTACCAATCATCCATCCATCCATCCATCCGTCTGTCCGTCCATCCGTCCGTCCATCCATCCGTCTGTCCATCCATCTGTCCATCCTTATTTGTATTGGCAGGAATTCTGTGAAATGCCTTTAAGCTGTTGTTTTCTTTCCACCTTATATTCAACTTCTTATTGTTATTAGCTGCCATGGAGTCCACCCCATGCACAACAGAGCAAAACACTGCCTGATCCTTTACCATCCCCATGACTGGTTGCAGATCAGACCATTGTAATCCATAGGGTTTTCATTGGTTGATTTTCAGAAGTATGTGACCAAGCCTTTCTTCCTAGTCTGTCTTAGTCAGGCAACTCTACTGAAACCTGTTCAGCATAATAGCAACACACAAGCTTCCTCTGACGGGTGGATGGTGGCTGTGCGTGAGGTGCATTGGCCAGCAATTGAACCTAGGTCTCCCTCACGGCAGCAAGAATTCTACCACTGAACCATTATAAGCACCCGTACCCTGATGGAAAGTTGAGATAGACTATTGCTTTTTGGTTCAAAGGGGAAGACAGAATTAAAAAAAAATTTTTTTGACTAGTCTCTACAGACTAATAATCAAGTGTTGACTCAACTCTTAAATTTGCTGTACAGTGCTTAAATGGGCAGAGGTGAAGCATTTCCTGCTTATATATGACGACAGCCTAATATTTTGTTCTACCAGCGGTTATTACAGCAGCTTACATTTATGAAGTGTCTTTTCTTGAAGAGTTTTAAAAATCCTGTAATCTGCTGCATTTTACATGTGGGGACGCAGAGGAATAGAAATGTCACTTCGTGACTGAGGGGCAGAGCTAATGCCAGAGCACAGCTCTCTTAACTTCCAGGTTATTGCTTTATCTTATCGTGCTGCCTGTCAGCATGCAGGTGACACTCAAATCTGTCTCCTCTCAATGCTAAATTCACAGGCCTTTTTTTTTTAAACCATGACTGAACCTTAGTGGACAGAGGCAACCAGGATATCGGGCACTCAGTCACCCACCATCTGGATTCTACTTCCTTTGAAGTTTTGTTTCTGTGCCTGGGGGCATTGGCGGTTGCCTAAGGCTGTGTGCTTTCCTGTTAGTAACTGGCTGATGCTGTACTACTAAAGGTGTCAGCAGTAATAACTGGCTCTAGCCTTTAGTTGCAGTGACAGATCCCATAAGGGTGTGGAAGCTGAATTATCACTCTTAGCTCTGGGAAACCTGAAAAGACAAAACCTGCATTTCCAAACAGCTCTAAAAAAAAAAAAAAAAAAGGAAACAAAAAACAAATCCATCGTTTCGGAGTCGATTCTGACTCATGGAGACCCCGTGTGTTACAGAGTAGAACTGCTCCATTGAGTTTCCTTGACCGTATTCTTTACAAAAGTAGATCACCAGACCTTTCTTCTGCGGTGCCCCTGGGTGGGTGTGAACCTCCAACCTATAAGTTAGTAGTTGAGCACAAACCATTTGCACAACCAGGGATCTTCCACATTGTGAATATTCCACATTGTGAACATTCTCCAGTATTTTGTCTATCGGGAGATCTGGGCTTTCCTAAAGTTCTTTCCTCCTGGAAGCATTGGGTTTTGGAATGATGACCTATACCTTTAAAACCTTAACTGAGATCTACATTTAGTCCCTTGTAGCTTCGTGAATGACTGGAACTGTGTAAAACTTGTAAAATTTGGAGACATTTAAAAAAAATGTACAGTAAGGATGATTAAATGACTTACAGGTTAATCACTTAGGACCTATGGTTCTAAAAGTTAAAGATAATAGGGTAACTTCATCCAGAAAAGAGAAAGCTAAGAGGAAATAAGATGATCCTCTATTAGTGTTGTTTATATGATGATTTACTCATAAAAGGTGGTGATCAGATGGTCTTTTCTAAATGAGGAGAGGGTGGTGGGGAAGGAAATAAGTTTAAAGGAAAGCTTGGGGGATTTAAGCTAGATAAAAGAAAGAATTTCTTCACAATAGATTCTTAAACCCTGGAATGGGTTATCAAGAGAGGTTATGGAATCTCCTTATCTAAAGACCTTTAAAAACAGTATAGATTACCATCTGTCTGGGATGGTTTAGAACAGACAGCCCTAAACCCTTTCAATGGATTAGATTATCTTTTAAGGTTCTTTCTAGCCCTGTGATAAACAAGGGAAGTTGGGAGTATTAGTAAATGGCTAATCAGTAAACACTGTAGTGGCAAAAACCATCTTGGCCTTGCAGATAATCAAATTCACAATTACCCTTCTAAGTGGGCTAGCGACCTGGGAAGAAGTGTCTTAAGAAACCTAGTATTTCTCCTAGTTTGTTGTTGTGCTACTTATTTTTTTTTTTTATATGCAGAATATTTGATTGTATGTTGAATTCTATTGATCCTTAAATTTTTTATACCTTTTATTGCTTTAATGCTAAAACCTTCACAATTAAATAACAGCTATGTTTAACTTTTTAAAAATAATTTATATGTACATAGTGATGGTTGCTGTAGTGTTTGTTTATAATAGCAAAAAAAAAAAAAAAAGGGAACAACCTAATATCCACCCTTATGGGATTCGTCACAATCACTGTGGCATCTCCATATGATAAAATGTAGTGAAGCCATTAAAATTCAGATGGTCAAGAATATTTAATTGTCTGATGGTATATTGGTGGTAGAATAACAAAGGATGGTGTATTCCCTTTTGAAAATTGTTTGCATCTGTTAAAAAAATGTTGCAAAATAAATTCAAATCTAAAAATGAACAACCTACTTACAGGTACCAATCTGACATCATCATTGCTGCCTTACCCTTAATCATGTCTCTAATATTTCTGAAGTATTTCTAGTATGTGAAACTAGAATTTAGAGGCATGCCATTGCCCTCAGAGAGGCACCGTGTCTGCTTTGTAAGGCAAATTATGTACCAATACCTATTCTCAATTCAGGAGAGCTTGGGAAAAGGAGAAGAAATAAATAAAAAATAACCATAACATTGAAGAGCTCTCGTAACTCTCCTTTATCACTTGTCTTCCTCCTGACTCAGGAAATGAATCAGAAGTTAGGGTGCTTCATAGCCCGCACTTTACTTCTTTCTACTGGCAAAACACCCTGAATGTAATTTCCCGTGTTGTTAAGTTTGATGGGACTCTGTTGCATATTTCAAGTGTAGATATAACTTTACTTACTCAAATGTTTGCCCTTTCTTCTGTGGCTGCAGGAGAAATTAGGTGGCTTGAAGATACTATCAGAGAATATGCAACTATCTACTAACAGAATTACGTGAAATACATTAGTATTAGTGTGCACAGCCTATGTTGAAATTTAATATCAAGAAATGGTAAGTGCTTGGATTTTACTCAGTATTCAGTTGTAACCCTTCCATTTGTCAGCTATCCAAGCTCTTCCTCTACTCACTATTGTTACTCTCCCAATTCAGACATTTGTTATCTCTCGCCTGGACTAATGTCATAGGCTCCTGACTAATCTACCTACATTTAGCATTTTCCACTGTTCTTCATCTTCTAGTTGACAGCAAAAATGATCTTTCTGGTCATCCCACTATCCTTCAGTAGCTCATCCTTACATATAGGATGAAATGTATATTCTTTAGATAGGCTATGAGTCCCTTTATGTTCTCATTCCTGTCTATTTGTTCACCTCATCTTCAATTTTTTCTCTAGTTGTAAATGTTTCTTCAGTCTGGAACTGTCCCTTGGGAATGGGTTGAACAAAAATTTCTTCTCATTTTTCAAGATCCAGATCAAGCCCCCACTCCACCACATGAAGGCTTCTCTTACTCAAGGAGACCTAGGTGCGTACAATCACAACGTCTGCTTAACTTTCTCTGTGTTGTTGTTAGTAGCTGTCATCAAGTGGGCCCCCAACTCATGGTGACCCCATGTGTTACAGTGTAGAACTGCTCCAAAGGGTTTACTTGGCTTTCATCTTTATCAAATCAGTTCGCCAAGCCTTTCTTCCATGGAACTACTGGATGGGTTCAAACCGACAAACTGTAAGCCAATCACAAACTGCTTGCACCACCCTATTTAAGGGCTTATGGTGGCCTTTACCTTTGAATCCTCAGCAACTTGTACAGCGCCTAGAACATGGTAGCTGAGAAGTAGAAGTTTTTGTTGAATTTCTATGCTAACTAATAAAATGGCCTGGAACAAAATTGAAATAAGAAGCTTTTAAAATAAACAGGCAATAATTGAACTCTAGTCATTAACTGACTTCTTTTGGCTCATGGGAACACCCAGAGGCTTGTCTCTTGGGCCCTGTCTGCTGGACCGCTCCCAACAGCATCTTTTCCTCAAAATCCCAAGGATGGGCCTTCAGAGTGACATGGGGGCCCTTGCAAATAAGGAAGGAATCTATGGGGAGAAAAAGGCAGAAGATGCTTAGTCATTTTCCACCTTGCTCACTAGTTGTCTTAATGATGTGGTGAAGATAGTGGTATATGTTGTTTTCTAGAAGAAAAGCTCCCAGACTTTTCATGGACCAATCGTTAAGATTAAATTTAAAAATCATTTAAAAATATAGGAAACTACCATAAGGCAACCAAGTTTTTATTTCACCAAGTAAAAACATAAACAAACATGCAAAACCCCCCTATCAGCTATAACCAATGTTTCATAAAGGAAAGCATATTTAAATATTAACCAAATAGGGAGGATATAGTTACAGAAAATTGGGAAGTCCTTTAAAGTAAATATAGTGAAATTTTCACGAAAGGAAGTTGTGGCTATTTTTCTCATTTTGTTGCTTTTTGGTGAAGATTTATCCTGGACCAGTGCAAAATAGCATGCAACATGTACCACTTCTGGGTAAAGGTAAATCTTTTGGAAGCAATGGGACAACGAAAGGGCAGGAGGAGCAAGGAGTTTCTCTCCGCTATTTGTAACTGGCCTTCAGGTAGAACCAGCAATTGCCAGAGGGAGATAAAATTTGTCCTGTTTCTCCTTCAGTCCTTCTGCAGACACTTCCACCCCCAGGAACTACTCTTGGGTTCAGTGGGGGAAACCTGTATCTCGAAAACTGGATTCAAGCCATTGCTTAAGAATTTCTAAAAGTATCGACAGATGACAGTGGTACCTCTCACTTCAAGAAAAAGAATATGTACATATAGTCATCTGGTTACTTATTAAAATCTATTGATGGTGGAGTGGGTGGTAAGGTAATGTTTGTGTTGGCATGGCAACCGTCAACTTAAAAATAATTATGTCTGTGTGTGGTTTCTAGTTTGTTGCTTTTGGCTTGTGGGTGGTCTGCAGTCCATATTTCTTGTATGTGTCATTTCAACCACAAATACCCCTAGAGGGGGAGCTGCAGGCACCTTGGTATTATGAAAGTCCCAGTAACCAACTCTTGTGGTATTACCTGGCTTCTGTTGGTACCTAATCCTCCCAACATTAGATACTTGACATACTTAGTCATAGATCAGTGTTCTGGTGACTTGTATTCTCCTAACTGAAAATCATCTCAGAAAAGTGGAAAATCTATTCCATCTCTCTACTAGCTAAATATTGCTGTTTTGGGAGAGAAATCAATATTCAGTTTTAATATCTCTAACATAGAATTATTTTTAAAGTTACCAGTGAAATTACAGATAGTTCAGTCTTCAACCTGGCATTATAAATTTTAACATGTATATATAATAAGATATAAATAGTCACGCACAATGGAATATGTTCTGTATGGAAGTTAGTTTTTCCAATGGTTGAATTTATATATGGTAGGGAGACAGATTCTTCCAAGTTTTGAACTATGGTCAGCAGAATTCAAAAGCAACTTGAGAGTATGATGTAGTTCTCAATGCTTACGCGTATTGATTGGTCACCGTGCTGGCATGAAATTAGAAAATTAGCATCAGAAGCTTGAGAGTTTTCTAGCTTGTGCATATATTCAAGTACTTCAGGATTATCCTCCAAAGAAAGGAACCAATATTCAAAACCAAAAACTCAAAATTTTGAGAGAATGACCCTGGAGATCATCCTCTCAAAAGCTTAAACTTCACTATAACCTGTCATTTACTTTATATATACATATATGTGTGGCAGTGGGTTTTAGTGGGTATATATGTATATATAGCAGCTTTATTTAGACATAATCCACATGCCATACAATTCGTCTGTTTAAAGTGTGCAATTAAATAGTTTTTAGTATATTTGCAGAGGTGTTGAAATGATTACCACAATCAATTTTAAGAATATTTCATTACCCCAAAAAGAAAGCCCCTACGCTTTAGTAGCCACCCCCCTACCTTATTCTCTGCACCCCTTCCCCCCAGCCCTGGACAATCACCAGTCTATTTTTTGTGTATATATATTTGTCTGTTCTAGACATTTCGTATAAATGGAATCATGTGCTACGTGGCCTTTTATGAAAGGCTTCTTTCACTTAGCATAATGTTTTCAAGGTTCATCCATGCCGTAGCATGTATCAGTACTTCATTCCTTTTTATTGCCAAATAATATTCCATTGTATGAATATGTACCACATTTGATTCATCCATTCTTTAGTTAATGGATGTTTGGAATTTTCTACCTTTTGGCTATTATGAGTAATGCTGTTATTAATATTTGTTATGAATTTTTGTACAAACATATTTTCATTTTCTTAGGCATATACCTAGGAGTGGAACTGCTGCATCATACGGTAACTCTGTGTTTAACTTTTTGAAGAACTGCTAGTCAGTCCTCTTTCCAAAGTGACTGCACTCCCACCAGCAGTGTGTGAGGGTTCCAATTTCTTCACATTCTTGCCTACATTTGTTATTATCTGTTCTTTTTATTATAGCAGCCATCCTAGTGTGAAGTGTGAAGTAGTATTTCATTGTGGTTTTGATTTGCATTTCCCTAGAGACTAATGATGTTGAATATCTTTTCATGTGCTTTTTGACCACTTGTGTATCTTTTTTGTAGAAATATCTATTCAGGTCCCAGTCATTTAATTTTGATACCTGTTTTCAAATATAACTGAATTTAAAGATAAGGAGTTGGAAAAAAGAAGTAGGTTCATGCAATGTTTCCTCACTTTACTATTATCGTACGTATAGAATGACTCTTAAAATTTCTTACCTATACTTGATAAAATTTAAAAGACTTTTTAGATCTCTGCTTCAACAATTAAGCTATTATTAAAAATTTGGATGCTTTGCTTTTTTTTTTTTCCTGAATGAATGAAGTCTTTTGTTAGAAGGATCCAGTTGCTATGTGGTAAACAGAAAAAGATGGTTACTCTAAATACTATATGTAGTTCAAGGTGCTGGTCCAAGATGTATCTTTCAGATTCTCTGATTCTCCTGGAGAATCTCCAGGGAGAATCAGAAGATGAGAATAAAACTTCAGTCCCACACCATTTCAGAAGTAAGAAAAGGTCTAGCCAGATTAGTAGGTCTCTCCACTGTGCTGACCCTAGATATATTCCTTAGACACCTTGAACCAAGGAACAGAAGAATAACTAAAGCATGAAAGATCTCATAGAGAAGATATGTCTGTTAGAACTTTCCACCACTGCAACAGACTATAGTGTGCTTTTCTTTTTGCTCTGTTTCTACTAGTACCGCCTCCTTGCCTTCAACCAGAAGCAAGGAAGAAACTATTAGAGTTCAAACAGATTCATCATAATATTCCAAATCATTCCAAGTGGAAGGAAAAAAAAAAAAACAAGATGAATCAACTAAAGTGCCGGTTAAGATTTTATTGCTAAAAGGTAAAGGTATATCAAAAGGAATGAAAGAAGAAATCTTAATTTCATGGCAATATTTCTCAGCTGTAGTTGTAAAAAAAAAAAATTTTTTTTTTTTTTGTAGTTGTACTTGATACTTATATGCTACAAGAAGAGCTAATATCTAGCCCTGGAGTACTTTGATGGTTAGTTTGGATCCATAACTGTGATCATGTTTAATCCCAAAGGCTATCCAGGGAAGGTTGCCCTCGTTCAGTGTGATACCTGGGGTGCTTTTTCCTTGCCTCATCCATGTAGAATCATGTAATGAGATTATCACTTGACATGCTAAAAAAAAACATAATATTGAATAATTTAAAGTGAATTTTTCTAGTTTAAAATTCTTCATGGAGGTCTATTTTCAGAACCCTGTTTTCTTATCCTGCCTTCTATAAAGTTTTCTGTTAATTAATATTTACTGAGCATGTCCAGTAAATATTACTGGACAGAATGATGAGAAACCAGAAGACTAAAATAGAGGTTTAGTGGGAAATGAGAATGAAGCCAGAGTATTTGGGGTTTTATTTTTTCCATTTAGAATTAATTTAACCACATTACAGGATATTTTAGGGATAATAAAGAAAGAAAAGATAAAGGTGTCCTCTCTCATCATCCCATAACTGTAAGACAGCCACTTTAATTTTAATATATCTCTTTTAGCCTTTTATGCTATGGGTTTTTCCTAGTTATGCATACAATCTTGTTTCTTGTTTTTATTTTTTCTGTGATATCATAACCAGTTTTCTACATTGTTATAGTATTCGTATCAGTCATTTTTAATGGCTGCGTAATACTCCATCAAGCAGAGGCAAGAGAATTTAGTTTTTTTTTTCAAATATGAAAGAGTTGTGTGTGTGCAAAGAAGACATATGAAGAGTATAAGAATAAAAAAAAAAAAGCCAAGAATATTAAAAGAAAAGTTTTAGAGCAAAATTCCTTCTAGTTCTTCAATTTTGGGCAGACGACCATGCCATGAACACAAAGCACAATGAAAACTGAGCAAATACAATAAGTAGATTAGTTTTATAATAAAAAAAAAATTTCAATTAATGTGATGCACTTAATGATATGCAAAATGTTAATGGCCCTTTATGGTAATTAGTCATAAATAGTAAACTGGTTGCATGAATAATCCCACAATGTAATTAAAATAGTTTCTGTACGGCCAAGAATTTTCAGTTTTCGTCTTTCCTAATATTTAGCGTCAACATCAAATAATTCCCTGATCCTTGTCTTATCCAACCACACTGGATCAAATTTCCCCCAAAATAAAACTTCTTGTATTTATGTATTAAAAATTATTATTTAATAGCTACAATGGGCAAAGTACTATGAAGTACAATATAAAGGACACAGAGATAATTTAGATATAGTTTCTGATTTCAGGGAGCCTTAGACATGAGTTCCTCATTCGTTCATTCATTTATTGAGAGTAATAGGAAATAAGACTAAAGAAGTGGGTTGGAAAGAGGTTAGGCAGGGCCATGCATACAAGGCTAAAGTGTTTGAACTTGCTTTCCGAGGCAATAGGGAGCCAACAGGAGTGCCTGAGTGGCACAGACGGTTAAGCATCTGGCTACTAACTGAAAAGTTGGTTGTTTGAAGCCACCCAGAGGCTCCTCAGAAGAAAGGCCTGGCTGAATCAGCTTCCAAAATGTCATAGCCATTGAAAACCCTATGGCTCGCTGTTCTACAGTGCCACACATCGGGTCACCATGGGTCAGAATTAATTAGGCGGCACTTTTTTTTTTTCTAGGGAGCTAACAGAGGTCTCTCAGTGAGGTTTTATATACATATACACGTTTGTAATTTTTTTTTATTGTGAAAATGCTGAGGACTATGTGGAAACAAGACTGAGTAGGAGAGGTTTGTGGCAAGACACACAGTCAGTAGGAGGCTGTTGTAAAAGTCCAGATAAAGGAACATCATTACCTGATAAAAGAGCCCTGGTGGTGAAGTGGTTAAACCTCAGCTGCTAACTGAAAGGGCAGAGGTTCGAACCCACTAGCCGCTCTTTGGGAGAAAGATGTGGCAGTTGGCTTTCGAAAAGATTACAGTCTTGGAAACTCAATGGGGCAGTTCTACTCTGTCCTATAGGGCTGCTGTGAGTCAGAATCAACTTGACAGCATTGGAGTTTTATGGGGATTACCTGCTAAAACGCCCTGGCAGTAGGAAGGAATGAGAGAGAGAGAGGACTCCTGAGTTTGGAATTTAGTAGATTGGCTGTATACTGTGGTAAGCTACAAAGGAGAAGGAAAAGGCTTAGGGGGAAAAAAAAAAAAGACAATAAATTCTGCTTTTACTAGAATTTCAGGAGCCTGTGGGCAGACAGGTAGACAGATCTCGTTTAGGTAGCAGCTTGAGAGAGTGAGAAAAAAGGGCCCTTGTAGACATTAGCAAGAAAGGGCAGAAATGTAGGCACACCAAGAAAACTTGTCCTGCCAACAATGAGAGAGTTTCAGAAAGTATAGAGTGCCCAGCAGTGCTTGACTGAAGTGAATTTAAAAAGAATGTTGTTGTTGTCGGGTGCCATCAAGCCAATTCCAACTCATAGTGACCCTATGTACAACAGAACAAAATACTGCCCAGTCCTGCGCCATCCTCACAATCACTGTTATGCTTGAGCTCGTTGTTGCAACCACTGTTGTCATTCCATCTCACTGAAGGTCTTCCTCTTTTTCGCCTAACCCTCTATTTTGTCTAGCATGATGTCCTTCTCCAGGGACTAGTCCCTCCTGATAACATGTCCAAAGTCCATGAGACAAAGTCTTACCATCCTCACTTCCAAGGAGCACTCTGGCAGTACTTAAAAAGAATAAGGCCTGAAAATATACCTCAGAAGTCATCAATGACCTTACAAGAAGAATTTAAGATAGGTATTTTTGTTGTTAGGTGCCGTCAAGTTGGTTGTGACTCATACTGACCCTATGTACAACAGAAGGAGACACTGCCTGGTCCTGCTCCTTTCTCACAATCATTGTTATGTTTGAACCCATTGTTGCAGCCACCATGTCAGTCCATCTCATTGAGGGTCTTCCTCTTTTTCGCTGACCCTGTACTTTACCAATCATGATGTCCTTCTCCAGGGACAAGTCCCTCCTGATGACATGTCCAAAGTACATGAGATGGAGTCTTAACTATCCTTGCTTCCAAGGAGCACTCCGGCTGTACTTCTTCCAAGACAGACTTGTTCATTCTTCTGGCAGTCCGTGGTACATTCAGTATTCTTCACCACAGATCATAATTCAAGGGCATCAATCCTTCTTCAGTCTTTCTTATTCATTGCCTAGCTTTCACGTGCATGTGAGGCAATTGAAAATATCATGGCTTGGGTCAGGCGCACCTTAGCCCTCAAAGTGACATTCTTAAGAAAGTTAGTTGAGAGAAAACGCAGACATTCATAAGTGCATATTGATTGTCTTCTACATGCTGGGCACTATTCCAAATAGCTTACATGTATTACCTCACTTAACTGTTTCCACAATCCTGTGGCATGTTTTCTATAATTATCTCCATTCTACAGTTGAAAAACCAGGTGCAGACGGTCGAGTAACATTAAAAGAAGGTCACCAGGTAATTAGCATCAGCTAGGGATCAAAGCAGATACCGAGTCCAAGTCCACACAAGTCCTCAGCACACTAAGTAAGGGGTCATAGAATGTGGACATTCCTTCAAGGTATTTGGTGGGGTTGGGCAGCAGTGGCTGGGAGACCAGTCAGTCAATTAGCACCCTTGGGAAGGATGGAAGACGCTTGGGTGGTATTGATGTCCAAGAACTCGGGGAGTACGAGCAAACCCCAAGGAGTAGAGATAACTGATGATGATGGAAAATACTGGACAAGGATAGGGAGAAATGGAGGGTAGCTTTGGTGGGCTGCTGGTTGCTGTAGATATAAATCTGAAGGTGATGGCAGGGACTTTAAGGAAACCCTTGCTGATGCATTCAAGTACTGCATGCAGCCAAGAGGGAGGCGGTGTGAGATACAAGGTTTGATGGCAGGGTAAAATCTGGAATCTCTGCCATGGGGACTATAAATGAGAGCTGAGGGGGAGTCAGTAAAACTAGTACTGAGAAGTCCAGAGGCAGGAGAAAATGAATCTAAAGGTTGGATCTGGACGGCTATCATATCATAGGTGTGGTGGGGGCCTGGGAGGAAGGCTGTGAATTCCATGGTGTCCTAGAGGAAAGTAAACTGCAGTAAGAATGGAGGGAAAGTTTGTTTCCTTATTTGTTTTGTTTTATAATGAGTCTGAAAGAACAGCCTCTTTAAGTAGTAAAGTAAAGGCAGAATATCCTGGAATAACCTCCAGGCTCTGAGATGATGATAACAACTAAAACAAAAACAAAAAACCCTTGCCTTCACGTCGGTTCCAACTCATAGCGATCTTAGAGGACAGAGTAGAACTGCCTCATAGGGTTTCCAAGGTGGATTCGAACTGCCAGCCTTCATGGTTAGTAGCCAAATGCTTAACCACTGAGCAACCAGGTCCCCGAGATGATAATGATTTATGTTAATTGAGCACTTACAATGTACAGGAGCTGTTCTGCACATTTCGCAACAAGTGTAATAGGGACATAAGTGATAATTGAGAAATACATAGCTTCCATTTGTGAGGCCCACAGCAAAGCCTAGTTTCAGCTCATGTAAAGTTTGACATGAAGGTTTTAGTAAAGAGAGAAGAAACTGCAATTCTAGAGTAAGAAGAAAAAGTAGGATGGGTAGCCTATAGGTCAGTGTTTCCCATACTTAACTGAACTAGGTATCATCTGCAGTTCCTGGTAAAAACATAGATTCTATATCAGAATGCTGGTTCTTGAAATTTTGATTCAGTACGTTTGGGTGAGCCCTGGAGTCATTTTTTAATAAGTTCCTCATGATTATAGAAATTTGAGAAACACCAGGGTTAGGAGCTAGGTCAGCAGAAGATGACTCCAGAGGTGAGGATGGGATTGGAGAGAGAGAAGAGAAAGAATTAGTACATGGATGGGCCTAAAATGGGCTTCCCCAGTCCTGTGTTCAGAATGAAGAGGCTTCAGGTCTCTGATTGGGCAGAAAGCCACCAGGAGGCTGGAGAAGGCAACAACCCCAACCCTCTCCAGAAGCCTGGTGTAGTTCCCGTCTGACCTCCTTCCCAGGTGACATGAGTGCCCATAGAATTTTGGATCACTCTTACCCAAAATCCTTGGCCAGGGGATCAAGGGTCTACTGCCCTCTCATTGTTATGCTGTTGTTGGTTACCATGTTACAGAATAGAACTGCCCCACAGAGGTTTGTTTATTTTTGTTTGTTTTTTGGCTGCAGTCTTTGCAGAAGCAGATTCCCAGGTCTTTCTCCAGCATAGCGCTGGGTCAGTGTGAACCACCAATCTTTCAGTTAGCAGCTGAGTGCTTAACCTTTGTGCCACCAGAGCACCTTCTTGTTATAACAAATTTAAAATGCAAAAGCCAAGAAGAGAGGACATACTGAAATTCATTCACAGAAAAGTGTAATCCATCAGCCCAAGAGCGTAAACAACTGATTTTAGTGCCTTAAATAGGCAGTTCAAGCAAAGGGATTCGAGCCCGTTGGAGGTCCCTGTCCTGGGTACCTGGAGTCAGCAACTTTTCTAAGGGGAAGACTGGTGGAAGGTCAAAAGGAGGAAGGTTCCAAATTCAAGTTTTGTTTTTTCTTGTTTTACCTAAGAAGGCCCAAGACTGACCTGTTTACATTCAGAATACAAGAGCCAAACTGGAACTCTGTGCTGGGTGTTTTTATCCTGCCAAAGCTCACCCAGGTGCAGCTTCTCAGGAGTGTAGCTGGAGAGTACTTAGAGGGCTGGAAGTTAGCAGAAGAGAGACATGATTTAAAACAACAAAAAAAAAAAGGATCGAGTATAACTGTCACTGGGTACTTCTAAGGCAGTTGCTGATAGGTGCTAGTTAAAGAGTCTCGGCGGGTCCCTTCAAAGTCTTGAAGCAGGAAGCCGGGAAAAAAACTTCTGAGAAAAAATATGGAGGGGAGTTTGAGAGGGCTAAGTACCGATTCTAGGAGTCTTTGATTGAAAAATTGTAGTGAATTTGAAGCATATGAGCAGTGGTCGTTCTTAAAGCCTCCATAACTCAGTTAGTTCTCTACAAATCCATTGAACTGCCTCTAGTTGTGCTTCAAATTCCTGCCATCACCAAAAATGTTAGGGGCAATCAAATACACCATTATAATTTATAGCTGCTATGTTGACAGACAGATCCCAGTCTCCCAGAGCTTCCTGGGAGTGGCCTCCAGTGAACCTGAGATTTGAAAAACATTATTCAGTAAAATCTATGCTCACATGCAGAATCTGTAGGGATACCCTTAGAATGTACCCAAACTCCATGATTATGGAGAAATCTAATGTTATTTTTTTGATTTTTTTTTTAAAGCAAACAGTCTGATTTTAACAGGTGTGTTGGCAAAGAGAAAATATCAATGATTACTATTTTAAAATATAATTTTGCAAAGGCTTTCTCCATTTTTCCACACTCCCTGGCAAAATTGGCTGATTCCCTACTTACTGTGTACAATCCTAGTAATTGGCAATGAAAAAAAAAATGGTAGCCTCCTATCTCTACAGTGATTTAATAAAGCAGATATTAGTATGAGGGCTCCTATTGCTAGAATCTTTTTGCTTTAAAAAATTTATATAGAGAGAGAGAGAGGTTTATTTGCTTGTGGTATATTGTACAAAAAATTCAAAATTAAATTTTTTTAAATTCTGCTTTAGGTGAAAGTTTATAGTTCAAGTTAATTTCTCATATAAAAATTCATACACATATTGTTTTGTGACTTTAGTTGCAACCCCCACAATGTGACAGCACACTCCCCCTTTCCGCCCTGGGTTCCCTGTGTCTATTCAACCAGTTCCTGTCCGTTTCTGCCATTTCATCCTGCCTCTGGACAGGAGCCACCCATTTGGTCTCGGGTATCTGATTGAACTAAGAAGCACACTCCTCACGTGTATTATTTTTTGTTTTACGGTCCTATCTAGTCTTTGAAGAGTGGGCTTCGGGAATGGTTTCAGTTCTGGGTTAACAGAGTGTCCGGGGGCCATAGTTTTGGGGGTTCCTCCAGTCACTGTCAGACCATTATTAAGCATGGTCTTTTTAGGTGGATTTGAGTTCTACTCCACTCTTTTCTCCTGCTCTGTCCAGGACTCTGTTGTGTTCCCTGTCAGAGCAGTCATTGGTGGTAGCTGGGCACCATCTAGTTCTTCTGATCTCAGCCTGGTAGAGTTTCTGGTTTATGTGGATGTTTAGTCTCTTGGGATAATATTTTCCTTGTGTCATTGGTGTTCTTCATTTTCCTTTGCTCCAAGTGGGATGGGACCAATTGAGACATTTTAGATGGTCCCAGATGCCACTCACCAAAGTGGGATACAGAACATTTTCTTAATAAACTTTGTTATGCCGATTGACCTAGATATCCCGTGATACTATGGTCCCCAGGCCCTAGCCCCAGCTACTCTGTGCCTCAGAATGTTTGGATGTGTCCAGGGAACGTCTTAGCTTTTGCTTTGGTCCAGTTGTGCTGACTTCCCCTGTATTGTGTGTTGTCCTTCCCGTTACCAAAATTGATCCTTTTCTACTATCCTTGATTTCTGCTTTTATGGCTTTATGGTCAGAAATATGCTTTATAATATTTTGATGTTATGGATTCTGTTAAGGTCTAAAATGTACTCTATCCTGGAGAATGTTCCATGTGCATTGCAAAAGAATGTGTATCTGGCTGCTGTTGGGTGGAGTGTTCTGTATATGCCTATGAGGTCAAGTTGATTGATTGTGGCATTTAGATCGTCCATGTCTTTATTGAGTTTCTTTCTAGATGTTCTGTCCTTCACCGAAAGTGGTGTGTTGAAGTCTCCTACTATTATTGTGGAGCTATTTCTCTTTTCAATGCCATCAGAGTTTTCCTGTACTTCGGAACCCTGTCTTTGGGTGTGTATCTATTTATTATGGTTATGTCCTCCTGGTGTATTGACCCTTTAATCATGACATACTGTCCTTCCTTACCTTTTGTGGTGGATTTTGCTTTAAAGTCTATTTTGTCAGAGATTAGTATTGCCACTCCTGATCTTTTTTGGTATTTCTTTGCTTGATACATCAAAATGACAACTGCTGTTAACATTTGCCTTTCTTCAGTCCTTAATAGTCAAAATTAAGTTATCCATAGTAGATCTGCTAATTATAGACGGCCTAAGTAGTGACTTCCTCAAAGGACTGTGTTCAAATTAGATAATGCCAAACCTCTGGAAGGTTGAAAGGTACTGTAGATTTATGGCTTGTGTATATCTAATAATTTGTCTCCTTCAAATTTACTCCACTTTGCTTCTTATTTTCACCACATCTTTGTCCTGTTTTAGGTGAATCCTTCTGACTTTTTTCTCCTTTAGGATTAATGCCAGTGTTCCCATCTCCATTGATTGCTTCAGCTTCCTCTTCACTTCCTTTTCCTTTGAATCTAGTTACTTTCCAACAACAACAACAAAAAGCTAAGGGGGGGGGGGCGGTATACATACTGAGAAGGCAGTTAAATAAATGGACCTGTTTCTGGAAGTCTCAGAAACATGTACACAATATATTTATTCCTGTTTGAGGGAGGTCCACAGTTAATGGTTAGGAAGGGAGATTCCCTAGTTAAAGGTCCAGCAAGAAACCATAGGGATGCACAAAACAAAGTAAAGGTAACTATGTGTTTCCTTCTTTAATCTTTCCTACTACTTTTCCTTCTAAAACTTTTTTTATTTTAGGGTTACAGAAAAGTTAACAAAAATATTACAGAGTTCCCGTATACCTTTCAGCCAACTCCACCTAACATTAAGATAGTGAATAACTATGACAGGAAGAACAAAACTAAGAAATTAACATTGGTACAAAACAATTAACTAAACCACAAACTTCATTTGAATTTCACCAGTTTTTTTCTTTAATGTCATTTTTCTGTTTCAGGATATAGTCCGGGATCCCATATTCATTAGTTTTCTTTGTTCTGTGACAGTTTGAGTCTTTCTTTGTCCTTCATGACCTTGAAACCTTTGAAGAGTATTGGTCAATTGTTTTTTGGAATGTCCCTAATGTCTAATGATTAATCATTATTAGATTAGGTTATGCCCGTTTGGCCAGAGTGCTACAGAAGTGACGTGTCCATTTCGTGGGTACATGATGTTGATATGTCTTATTATTGGTAATGTAAATCTTGACCATTGGCTAAGGTGGTATTTTCTGGGTTCCTTCACTGTAAAGTTATGATTTTTCCCTTAGTAACTAATATCTTAGGGAAGATAACTTTGAGGATATGTAAACACCCTGTTACTCCTGCTTTCACCCACTAATTTTAACATCCACAAGTGGCTCTTGTCAGCAGCAATTTTTACTGAGGTATGCTAGTGGTGATTTTCTTTTTCATTCTTTCTACATTTTTTAATTGGAATTTTTATCTAAGGAAGATCTGTCCTTTATCACCCATTTATTTATTTATTCAGTTACTTGTATCATTATAGACTTTTTTTTTTAAGGTTTATAATCCACGTCTATCATTACTTATTTTGTTGCTCAAAGCGTTCCAACTTTGGTTATTGGGGACTCTTTCAGAATAGCTCTTGTGCCCTTTCAACTTATCCAGCCTTTTTTGAGAACTTTCTTATTTTTGACACACCAAGATGTTCCAGGCCATCTTGTAATTTCTCTGCCACAGCCCAGGAATCAACCACTTTCCCAAGAAGGCTTGATTCCTTTTGTTTTTTTCTTAGACACCAAGAGCTGGGCTCTAGGAGCCCTCATTGCTGGGATATCATTGCTTCTAGAGGATCTTGGAAACCCTGGTGGTGTAGTGGTTAAGAGCTACATCTGCTAACCAAAAGGTCGGCAGCTGGAATCCACCAGGCACTCTTTGAAAACTCTGTGGGGCAGTTTACTCTGTCCTGTAGGGTTGCTATGAGTTGGAATCAACTCAACGGCAACAGATAGTGCGTAGTAGTAGTAGAGCCTCTCAGCAGGTGGAACATGGAAATGTAGGTATGTATACTAATCCATACACACACATTTACATTCATTTATGAATCTCTCTGTGTATACATTTAAAGAACCATGAGTTTATACCTTCAATTCCAATCCAACACTACAGTGTTCATTCTAGCCTTCCCTCTTTTCTTATTTGTAACTTCTTTTCCTTACCCTGAGAAACCTGGCTGTCATTATCTAAAGTATATTTCCTTTTTTTTTTTTTTTTTTTATATATGTACACCCTGGTGGTGTAGTGGTTAAGTGCTACAGCTGCTAACGAAGAGTTCGGTGGTTCAAATCCACCAGACACTCCTTGGAAACTCTATCGGGCAGTTCTACTCTGTCCTATAGGGTCGCTATGAGTCGGAATCGACTCAACGGCAGTGGGTTTGGTTTTGGTCTGGTTTAAAGTTGTTTCAGAATTGCTAACTCATATTCTTGTACTAACTAGAGCACAAATCGACTCAACGGCAGTGGGTTTGGTTTTGGTCTGGTTTAAAGTTGTTTCAGAATTGCTAACTCATATGCTTGTACTAACTACAGCACAATATTTGAATACAATTCTTTTGTATCCAGTCTTGAAGAATCTAGTTAAAATACTCTTTTCTAATGTTACTTAGGTTAGTTCTTCCACACCCCCATCAATGTGGTTAATTATCTCTAATATAATTGGGTTTATTTGTTATAGTTGTATTCCTATTTGGGGTTTCCCCCACATCTTGTTTTTTTGTTGTTTGTTTGTTTAATGTACATAGGGTAAATTTCACTCTTTGTTGTATACAGTTCTGTGAATTTTGACAAACATTCAGAGTCATGTAGCCACAGCTGTGATACAGAACAGTCCCATAAGCCAAAAATTCTCTCCTACTACTCCGTTATAGTCACCCCCACCTCCCTGACCCTGACAATCACTGATCTGCTTTCCATCTCTACATTTTTTCCTTTCCAACCTCCCTGACCCTGACAATCACTGATCTGTTTTCCATCTCTATATTTTTTTCCTTTCCAACATGTCCTAAATGGAATAAAACAATATGTAGCCTTTGGGTCTGGCATTTTTCATGTAGCAAAATGCATTTGGGATACGTCTCTGTTGTTGTGAGAGCAGTATTTCACTGTATGGATATTATACACCCTTCTTGTGACAAAGTCATTGTATGGATATTATATGTACTTCTTATGACATAATTTGTGATCCCTGCCCGTGGGGCTAATGTTTACATTCATAAAATTGCCCACTGGATAGATGCTTGTCGGATTGCTTCTTGGGTTCTGAAACTGTGACTTGGAAGAATGTTTTTCTTTTTTTATCTTTCTTTAGCACAGAGTTTACCCCACTTCGTCTTATTTACTATGGCTGTTTGCTACAACCATCAATCATTTTAACATTCCAAGAAAGGATTAGAGCCAACCCTTAATTATTCTTGGTAAGATTGACAGAGAGAGTATAGATAATTGAAGTTTTCACATAATCCACAGGCCTTGTGATAACTACTTCTTCTTCCCTCCAACTACTTAAAGGCAAAAAAATCGACTCATGTTAAGTTTTATATCCTTTCCCTTCCTTCCCTCAACCTCTGGTAGAAGAACTAATGAGTCCTCAGGTGACCATAAAAATGGAAAGACTGAGAAAAAGGGGAAAAACAGGCTGTGGATAATCTACATAGTAGATAAAAAGCCTCTGAGTCACTGAGAATTGATTGCACTCTAGTAAAATAGATCAGAGCAGGGATTATGTGTCCTTGACTTATTTTTGATTGCCATATAATGCTTGGCACTTGTTGATTCAATGATGAGCTTGTGATCAGTCCTAAAAGTCCACATCTAAAAAAAAAAAAAAAACCTTACTACTCAAAAAATATCAATCTCCTTGCTTTCTCATCTAGCCCAGCTACCTAAGTGCTCTACACTGCAAGTATAAAATTAATTTGTGGCTCTGGGAGAATCTGAATTGCATTAAAGCAGGTATTTGTAACTTAGATCCATGGACAGACGTTCATGGATAATCTTCTTGGAATCTGTAAACTCCTAGAAATTATATACACTAATGGATGTATGGAGGAGCCCTGGTGGCACAGTGGTTAAAGACTCAGCTGTGAACCAAAAGGTCAGTGGTTCGAACCCACCAGCCACTCCGAGGTAGAAAGACATGGCAGTCGGCTTCCATAAAGATTTACAGCCTTGGAAACCCGATAAGGCAGTTCTACTCTGTCCTACAGGGTTGCTATAAAATGTATATACATTGCCAGGGGAGGACAACCATAGTTTCAATCAGACCTTCAAAAGTGTAAAATAAAAGTATATATATATATATATATATATACAGCTAAGGAATCTGATTAGCTATATTGTTTGTGACACACATAATTTAATTACTTTGCAGGAATTCATAAAGCTTTGTCATCTATCATTTAGTTAGATAATAAATCACCAAGTGCTAGTAAGAATATGAAGTATTTTTTCTAGCTTTTTTTAAACACTGTAACCTTCTTTTCCTAAATACCTATTATCTGCATAGGTCAGAACTGGGAATACATTTCCCATTCTCTGCTTTGCCACCTGAGGAGGGAGGGTTTGACTGATTTTGAAAAGATCATTCCCCTATAGTTTTTTAGTTTTATGAGCTCTGGATACAAACTCTAAATTGTAAAACTGTGTTATTATTCAGAATTTACTGAACTAGCTTGATTGATTTATAAATTCCTATAGTTGTCTTTCTGAGGAAAACATTGATAATCCATGTGTTTAGTATTCAAAAAAATATGCTTGGACTGAGGTTTGGAAGCCTTATGTGATCCTATCTCATCTTCAAAATGTCTCCCTCAACAACTTCATCCCATGCTAATCTCTCTTCAAAGTCAGATAATGGTACCATTGAAAAGTAGTACTTCCTGTTTTGTATTTGTTAGTTATCACTCCCCTGGTTAAACATTAGCTAAGAGCTGAGCAAGTAGGCAGCAGTCAATTAAAAGCTCACGAATTATATTTATTTAAGGTAGCTACCAGTTTTTTACCAGAGCCCTGGAGGTGCAGTGGTTAAGAGTCTGGCAGCTAACCAGAAGTTCAACAGTTCGAATCCACCAGCCCCTCCTTGGAAACCCTGTAGGGCAGTTCTACTCTGTCCTGTAGGATCACTATGAATTGGAATTGACTTGACGGCAATGGGTTTGGTTGGTAAGGTAGCTACAGTCATAAAAATAGATGTAAATACATGCATGCTTAGATACACCAACATTTGCAAACTGGGAACCTCCAGACTGAATTTGGCTTTCAGGTACTTTTAGTTAGGGCATCAGACTGTAATATAAAAAATTTTAAAAATGAGCCAATATTTAAAAATCAAAATATTTTACAAAAATAGAACAAATTTGCTAAGCTAATTTTTCTTTCATATTTTGAAGTTGTTAGAAATCACTAACTCATGTTTAAAACTTTCCTATAAATTACAAATATTTGCTTGAATTTAAGTTTCACTGTGGCTTTACTATTTTCTAAAAAATTCTTTCGAAATTCTAGGCTTGCAGTTCAGTAGTATTACAAGATCTGGAACCATAGCCTGTCTTTCACCTGTGAAAATGTTACTATTAACCCACATATGTTCAACACAACTGGCACTGAGCTGTTTTTCTGGGAGAGTTGATGGATTTGTGCTGCTCCTTCCACACATTCTTGGCGAGTGCCCTTTTGACCATTGGCACATATTTGTACAACAGTCTGGGTGTAGGGGTGCAGTCTGTGGTTATGGAATAGGTCTAAGTTAACTGGCCCACACAGGGGAGCCCACCCATGACCTTGACCCCATTACCACAGTGCTCTAACCAATTGGGCTAAATAATTGAGTAATTGTTTCTGAGCAATGTGATCAAATCAGATGGCATATATTAAGAGTCTACCCCTGAACAAGGGTGAAGATGTCAGTGAACAAGGGAGCTTAAGATAATGGGAAACTTATCAAGTCCTCACATTGGTTGGCATATTATATTCAGCCAAGCAGTCACTGAATTGGGCTTTGTCATTTCAGCTAATTGCATTTCTGGGCAATTGGAACTTGGGGAAAAAAAAAAAATTAAACCTTTTTTGAGTAGGGTTCCTTTTTAAGGATTCAGAATTTTTGGTGGATAATTGATAACACGTGTACAAGTAATTAAGGAGCCTGGTGGCACAGCAGCTAAAGCACCCGGCTGCAAACCAAAAGGTCGATAGTTTGAACCTACCAGCCACTCCTCGGGAGAAGGATGTGGCTGTCTGCTTCTGTAAAGATTTACAGCCTTGGAAATGCTATAGGGTCACTTGAGTCAGAATCGACACTACGACAGTGGATTTGGCTTTTTGGTTTTATCCATACAGTAGAATACTGTTTGGCAATAGAAAGAAATGAAATATTGATATTTTGCTACAACACAGATGAACCTTGAAGACCTTTATTTTTGAAATGTATTGTTGCTTGTATAAAATCAGTATCTAATACATGGATTTCACACAGAACTCCAATGTAAATCCAATATAAATACATAAACCATGGTTTCATATATTGCATGATAAGGTTTTAATGGCACTTTATATTTCAAAGCACTTATGAATAACCTTGAAAACTTTGCTTCTTATCAAATCACCAGTGTTTTAGGTACATGACATTAATGATTTATTTGGGGATCATTATTTGTAACTCTCCTGACTTGGGGTACATTAATGTGGCCCATTTAGAACTGTTTCTCTTTCCCCTAATTTGCTAAATTTTGATTGTACACATTAATCTCAGGCATTCCTTACAAAATTGTACCTTTTTTTCTAGCCTTGCTTTCTTTTCTTTCTTACTAATGCACCCAAATCTTACTTTTATAGAACTGAGATAATGGTGGGATTTATTGTTCTTTTATCCAAACTGATTCTTCCATCACTGGATTGACTGGATTAGTGAACATACTGAGCTCAGTAGGATGGGTCCTAGAGAATGTTAGGGTTGGTGTAAAATGAAAGACAACAGCTTAGTCACACTTGAAATAATATATTGGCTTGGGTTTCCAAATAACCTTCCAAAATGAAAAACACAAATACTGTGAGTTTCTACAGAATCAAATATGACTATAGTGTTTACAAAAAGGATTAGTTATTGGAAGTCACTTCAATATTAGGTGCTGAAGTTTAGAAATACTAAAAACTGGGAGACTAGAAATATTAAATCCAAAGCTAAATACAGGTTACAGATGCTCAGAGAAATGGCTGCCAATCCAGTGATCATCTGAGTGACGCTGCGGTGTACCCTGCATCGACCATCCAAAGCGATGCAGAAACACAGGCTGTCGGTTTTTATAGATGGTGGCCGATTATGAGACACTTCTGTCAAATGAATAAACACATAACTGGGCAAAAGCAACTTTTCCAATATCATTCCTTGATGCGATGTGATACAAAATTGATCTGATTTTTTTAAATAACCCCAGAGATAAGGAAATTAAATCACCCATATTTTTTAATAAGATATGTTCACCAAAGACCCCATCTGGAATGCTTCACTCAGAGGCTCAGACTTCTTATCTGTTTTCTTATGTTGTTGTTCTTGTTAGTTGCCATGTATTATTACAGGATTATGCATTTAATACATATGTATAAAATTCC
This sequence comes from Elephas maximus indicus, assembly GCF_024166365.1. Taxonomy (NCBI): domain Eukaryota; kingdom Metazoa; phylum Chordata; class Mammalia; order Proboscidea; family Elephantidae; genus Elephas; species Elephas maximus. The sequence goes on from NC_064824.1 coordinate 104,210,354, forward strand.
TAGCATTGGTTTCTTTTATTATTCTGTGAGAACATGGCAGCCATTTGAACTGTGGGTATATGATGTAGAATAACATTAGCAACCTGTAGGAATTATTCATCTGTGGTGTTGAAGAAAGGAGAAATTAGCCATTGGTACAGAAAAGGGAAGGAACAAGAAAATATACTTACATAGCAGAATAGTAGTTTCACGGTCTAGAGGACAAGCAAATAAGAGCCTGATGCTTTGGACAGACTATAAATCTGATTTCTTTGGTCAAATTGTAAATCATTGCTGTGCTAAGCTACTATACATTTCCAGGTGAAAGCCTACTTTTATGATTGTATGTTGCTTGTAATAGCTCTTTCTGAATTATAGGTGATTAGAAATCCTTGTCAGAAATCAAATTGTTGTTGTTTTTGTTGTTTAATCCCAGATATATTATCTTTAATGATGTTATATTGCTGGAGAATGGGATTATATCCATTTTTATAAAACTATATTAAAATACCATGGGAAATCAATTGCCATGGGAGAATTGCTGTCTTTTGTGTAGGCCCCTCTGGATAAAGGGAGACATTGTTGACTGCTTGATGGCTCTCCAGTGACTATCGCACTGGATCGGGCTTCTTTGGTGTAAGGTGTTCTGGGACCTGGAAGATGCCTAGAATGTTCATTGTGCTGCTCAATGAATGGACAGAAACTCTATTTAAGATTATAAATTACTCATTTTGTAGTTAGGAACCTTATCTCATTTGTGGGTCCTGAAATTCTAAACTCAAAAGAGAAGCTAAGAAAAAGGGGGTTTATAGACTTTTAAAAAAATGAGCAGATACCCTTGCAGACAACACAGCTTTGACAAATTTCATGAGGTTTGTGACTTTTTGGCCCTTGAAGAGCCAAAGTATTATTCAGAATTTCAATTGAGACTTTCAGGATATAGATATAGATATTTTCATTTTCTCTCAGCCTAGTCATAGTTGAGAATCAATTCACCTTTATGGCCTACCCTTAAGGGACTTATAGAATAAAAAGGGAAGCTAGTTAACTTTACTCTAAATCTAACAGAAATATTGAAATCTGATCCCTTGTCTTATAGCCTAAGTTAGGGCTTAGATTTTTTAATTACCTCGTTCTCTAAAAGAGCTCTTCTATGACAGACTACAGACAGAGGTATTATTATTTGGAATTCTGTTAAGAATTACTCTAACAACAAATATGAATAGTGCCAAAACTCTAGAGAACACAGCAACTACCTCACACATATCTTTATTTGAAGCCTAGGATTAAAAAAAAAAAAAAAAAAAAGGATTAAGGAGGCCATAATTTCTGAAACTCTGAAATTAGAGGTTTAAATATGAGATAGACACCATGTTTTCTTACAGATGACACCTTGCAGAATAGTCATCTTTAATGTATACTTTGGGTTTAAATTTCATCCTAGAATTTGGACTGGTGTTTTAAAGACAGGGTGTTTGTGCTACATGAAAGAATTGGTCACTGTGAGATATAAACCTAAGGTGAGTCAGTGCCCCATGGCACTGGGGTAGCCAGGTTCTCATTACCTTTTCCAGGTGAGTAACTGTCTGTCCCCCAGTTGGTCTTACTGTGACTGTAGACATCCAGGGCTGTGGCTGGTTGCAACTGCCACACCTAAACTAAGCTGGTAGTGTGATTCGTGTGTTCCTAGGGAAAATACCTTCTAGCTTGGGAGCTTTACCGTGGGATAACATGCTGAATTATAAGAGATCACTGGGTCCTTCTAGAATAGAGGATATGAAGAAAGGAGAAAAGCAGTATCTTCCCTAAAAACCTAACCCCAGCTTTAATTCTGCTTAATAATTAATAATAACTAGCTTAAGAGTAGTTGCTGAAGGGTAGAATTGCCCTGTAGGGTTTCCAAGGAGCATCTGGTGGATTCAAACTGCCGCACTTTGGGTTAACAGCCAAAGGCTTAACCCTGCACCAACAGGGCTCCCCACTATGTATCAGGCACTAAGAAAGAAGGTAGGGACCATATTTGTCTTATTTACTTGCATCCTGAGCACCTACTAGAGGATCTGGCACAAAGTATTCAATATTTATTGAATAAATGCATGAATGTATGTGTTGATAAATAAAAAATATATATATATAAAAACCCAGTCCCAGCCCTTAAGGGCATCTTACTTCAGTGATAGTTAAAATAGTGCCCTACCCAACATACAGCTGCCAGCATCAGTACAAACCCCCCTCAGCTTGGGACCACCTCCCTGAATCCACTTTCCATTCCATCTTGACCAGAGAGAAATATATCTACTAAAGTTTGTTTTGGAGGCCTGGTGGCATAGTAGTTAAGGGCTCAGGCTGCTAACCAAAAATGTCAGCAGTTTGAATCCACCAGCCACCCCTTAGAAACCCTGTGGAGCAGTTCTACTCTGTCCTGTAGGGTCACTATGAGTTGGAATCAACCTGATGGCATACAACAACAACAACAAAGTATGTTTTGTTTATTGAAAATATTATGTACATCATGAAAACATTAAACATGAGTTCCAGTGAATTGAGACATCCCAGAAAATAATCTGCAACAATTCTTTCTTATTCAACCTAGCCTTTTTATTCTAGGGGGGAAAAAAGTTAAAAGAGCTTCCACTTTAAAGAACAGTTTCAAACTTAGTATCGCTTATTAAGAATCAATATAATAACTCTCCATTGTTTAAGGCTCTCATACGAGCTCTATCGTGCATTAATTATTTTGCTTCTTTTGTATTTGTACAATAAATGCTTGACAAAAAAAGCCACATAGTGTCAGATTTTTATGGCACAATGGGAAAGTTTCCCACCCCCACCGGGGGGGAAATTTCTGTGATGTTCTCATTGTCTTTACAAGGAAGATTTTATATTTAAGAGAAAAAAAAACTTGAAAAAAATCTCCAGTTATACTTTATGTGCAGAAGGTTTAAAATATATAGAACATGAAAGAACGTTACATGAGCTACAGAGGGTTAATGCTGCATGTTCTTAATTTTAAATCTCAGGTAAATATGATTTCAGCTTTGATCCTATGTGGACTAATTCTTTTGTCACTCAACTAATTAATTCAGTATGCTAGAGAAAAGATGCTAATTTGGGCATCAAAGAAGTGATAATTTTTTTTTGTTTAATCAGAGTTATAAAGATGTTTTACTCCCATTAGACCAGGTCTAGAGTGAAATCATTTTATTCTTGTTCAGTGCAGATGAATTGCATGGGAAATGTGCTGTTTCTCTTAATTTCTGAAGAGGGACACCCAAGAACCCCTTTAAAATGGTCCTTCGCCTAGTCACTAAAAAGAAAAAAAAAATCATTTCTTCTCATAGTCCTATTCTCCTTACATATCATGAGTTACGCACCATCTTTCTGATAATGGATTTCATACAAATTGCATACATTTTAACCTGTGTTATTGGAATGTAAGTAGTATTTGACATTTTATTTAGAGACTACCGATGAGACCTAGAGTTTCCACGGAACTTTCAACTAGCTTGCCCTAGGTTTGAGTCTTTTGACATGAGTCAGTTTTTCCTTTCCCAGGCAGTTTATTGAGATGACCCCACCTGCATGTGAATGGTAACCTCGGAGCTATTTCCCGTTGGGGCTATTTCCTTCTGCAGGATAAACTGTGGTCAGTATGGTGTGAGCCCTGGGAAGTTGAGCATGGGAAGACCAAGGTTGCTGGGGAATCTCCCACCATTGGCAGAAAAAAAAATGTTTAGAACTGAGGTGTGATTGGGTCTCAAACCAGCCTTTCCTTTCCTAGTTTTTGGGGGAGCAAATACGAAGAAAAAAGGAAAGGGAGATTACTGTGGGTGTGCAAATGAAAAAAGAGCATCTGGCAGTTTGCTGAAGTCTGAATTCCAGCCATATGATCTGTTTGAATTAGTATTAGTGTTTTATGTGTACGCCATGAGTTGTGTCTGCATACTCAACCAGCCTTCAGAGGACCCCGAAGATCTACTTAAAGATAATAATAATAAAAAGGAAGACGCCATGCATCTTGCTGCTTTGAAATAAGTAAACATTTAATAAAAAGAAAAGCCTTTTTAACTATAAAGAAAACATAAAATGCAAAAAGATCTATTTCTTTAATGTTCTTGTTAAATATATTTCCCAGAAATCATAAACATTTAGTCTGACTCACTAAGGCTCTTGCATACAATGTCTTAAAGCCAGTGAGAGCCTATGAAAGCAATTAATCAAAGCTCAGTGCACTCCTGAAGAGTATTTCTTCTTCTAGAAAGCAGAGGGATAGAATAACTTAAAACCCAGGGTGGTAGTGACAGTTAATAAGGCTTTTATAGTCCCTGTGTGGATCTGAAAATCATACCTTGTTAGTATCTTTATCTTTCTTGCTCACTCATTCACACTTATTTTCACTTAATTTTAATTTCTGGCCTCTTTTTCATGTTTAAAAAATTTTTTTCCCAACAGAGTACAGCATTAGTAATCCCAGAGTAGGGTTTTTATTTGCAAAAATAAAAATGCTCAGCAAAGTAACAGCCTAGTGTCTTACAAATCTCTTAACTGATCCTTACAAATCAATCTTGCAGAGGCCCTTTTTTTTTTTTTTTAAGAATACCTAAAATGTGTGTTTTCCTTTACTTTGCTTTCTGAATCCTCTAGATTTTTTTTTTTTTTTTAATTTATTCAGTACTTCCAAATACATTGTGTTTCTAGTCCCTTAGTGTGGGGACAGCAAATTAGGTTGAGGATTCCCAACACCTGAATTTAGCCAGAGAGATGTTTAAGGCTCTGCCCAGCAGATGCTTTATCCACTTAGGCAAAAATCCTAGAATGCTGCAGGACCTGCCTGCTTTTTAATCCTAAAAGCAAACAAACATCAAACTATCTGAGATCTGCAGATTCACTGCTTCAGAATGAAAAGTTGCCGTGACCACCAATTTAGGAATCACATCCCTGGAATGAGCAACAACCCAGAGGGAAGTAGCTGTTTAAGGGGTGGGCTGGAAGGTTGGCCTTAAAGGAAGTGGTAGATAAAGACATCAGTAGGATGAGATGTGTTTGTTGTTTTCGTGTATCTCTTCATCATCTTGGAAATACATAAACATACTCGAAATAAATGTCTAAACATATATCATTGGAAATGAATGTTTTAATTAGAAGTCTTATTTTAGAGTTTCAATACATGGCCTAGTTAAGGTTAATTATTATTATTGTTTTCAAATATTGATATTTTTTTTTCATTATTAAGACACCGATTCACTCAGTTTCTACTTGTGTAAGTATCTCATAAAGCAAATCCCTATCTACTCTTGCTTGCCACAGTGTGGCCCTTCCATTGGGAAAAGTATCCTGGCTTTTATAGCATTAGCCATTCCTCCTTGAAAGCAACAGACCTTAGCCATGGCAAGCAAAGATACTACGGAAGGCTAAAAATAAAATTAGAATGTTTTTTCTTTCTTAATAAAGATTTCTCTGTAGCAAATTGAAGTCAGTTTATTACTCTATCAATAATAATACTAACATAAAAATAGGCAATGCCTTTATATACCAAATTAAGAGAGAGAGAGGAGGACAGACACCTTCCTCTAACTGATCAATTTTCACTGAATTTGTATCAGATTCATTAACTCTTGAGTATCACGAGAACCATGTGAGATAAACAAGGGAACACCATTACAACGTAAATTTTAGAGAGCACAATAGCTGAAGTGCACAACACCATGAGATTACAATACAGGGAAGTTAATTTCATCAGCATATGCATATGCTGATTCAGAACCCAATTTAGAATACATCAAACAACAGAAACCTTTAATGGGTGGATTTCAAAATAAACTAAGGAAGTACAGTCAAAAGGCCTCTATATTTTGCTCGAGCTATTTCAAATAGTACAGTTTGTAAAATTATGAGGAAATGTGAGGTGTGGTTTGTTTAAGAGAACTAGTTTCAGGGTGTATGAACCATTATCCAAGTCCAGAAAATATTGTGACTGTGACATTTGTACATTTTTACAATTGACAACATGCTATAGCTTTCCAAGTAATGTTAGTGATTGACTGGTAGACTTCTCCAAATGCATCATTTATGCCAATCTGATGATCAACTCCTGATTGCAGGAGGAGATATACATACTTTCTGTTTCAGACTTTCAATTCTGTTTGGATTCATAGCCCACCACTAATTTAGAATAAAAGTGTCTGAACTTCTTCTCCATCTGACTTTTTAGTCCTCGTAAGCCATCACACAGGATCATTTTTTATAGCGTATCCACTAAGTGGAAGGGTTGATGGTAATAGCTGCATAAACTGCCCAGTGGGATCTAGGAGGAAAATTGTGGACAGGCAGAACTTAGCAGAATTAAGAGTGAATTAAATGTGAGACTAGAATTAGAAAAAGCCAGATGTTAGAGCTATACACATTGTCAATTTGGATGATTTGTCAGGGTACGTACAGGAGTCTGGGAAGGATTGAAGGTCATCATTACCTGAAAAACTCAAGGAAAAAAGTAGAAACTGGAGAAAATATTTACTGAGAAATTGGGAGACAGCTACTAAGAATTAAAGTCTTTATCATACATAGAACAGTGGGCTACTGGAGGGTAGTTAGATAGTTGGATTGAAGGGTCAGATATTTCCTGATAGTTGATTTTGTTAGTGGTTAAATTCCATGTGCATAGTCCAGTGTGATACATAGTGACTGAACAGCCACTTCCAGATGGCTGTTCTGGGCCTCCTCTGTCTAGGCAAAATAACAACATAAGTGAGATCTATTTTGGTGTTTTTCTCTTCTGCTTTGTATAATTCTATCTCCCTTCATCTATTCCCCTTAAATTATACTAAGAACTCTTGTTTTATGGATAGGAACCATTTCCCTTATACATGTTATGTGATTAACTGAAAAATTAATTACTTGGGACCTCCTCCATTTCTCCTTTATCAACTCTATAAGGAGCCCTGGTGGTGCAGTGGTTAAGAGCTCAGGCTGCTAACCAAAAGGTCGGCAGTTCAAATCCACCAGCTGCTCCTTGGAAGCCCTGTGGGGGTAGTTCTACTCTGTCCAATAGGATCACTGTGAATTGGAATCAACTCAATGGCAGCAGGTTTGAGTTCAACTCTATAAAGAAACTAGCTTCCTCCTCTAGCCGCTGATTTTTTTTCTGAGTCTCCTTTGTCTCACATTAGGCCAGGCCCTTCAGAGGTGCTGTATATCTCTTTGTGGTGCAAACGGTTAAGCAGTACTCTAGCCAAAATGTTGGTGGTTCAAACCCACCCACAGGCACCTCAGAAGACAGGCTTTGCGGTCTGTTTTTGAAAGGTCACAGCCTTGAAAACCCTATGGAGCAGTTCTACTCTGCATACATGGGATGGCAACTAACAACAACAACAACTTCTTCCAGTATCATGAACTTTAGTTGTCTCTCTCCTTTATCTTCAACCTCTCCTTCTCTCTGAGATTTTTTCCCTTCAACAAACAAAGGTGCTTTGGTTCCAGCCAAATTGAAAACGTCCTTCTTCAATATTCCACCCACTTCAGCTACCACCTTACCAGCCACATTACTTGAAATGGCTGCACACACACACAGGCACACACTTTTACACGTACCTGCCATTCACTCTGGAGATCACTCCCACCTGGCTACTGCTCACACCACTCCACCAACCTCACCAAGGCTATGAATGACTTCATGTTGCTGAATCTAATGAATACGTTTAAGGCCTCACCTCACTGGACTTCTCAACAGCGTTCCCATCTGTGGACCAGGCCCTCCTTTTTGCAGTGCTTTTTTTTACATCCTCTTGTACCATGCTCTACTGATTTTCTTCCTATCTGGCTGTTTTATTTTGTTTTGTTTTTCTGTTTCTTTTGTTCACCCCTCCTCCTCTACCCAAACTTTAAATGTTACTCCTCCTCAGGACTTAGTCCTAGGCCTGGGTCCATCTATTTGGACTTGTCGAGGGCATACTAAAATAGTCATGTTTAAAATTGAATTTTCAACACCTCTCTATTTACCCACCATTCCCAAATCACTGTCTTCTCTTTTCAGTGGCCACTTCCCTAGTCCAAGACACCATCATTTTTCACCAACATTACTGCAGTAGCCCCCAATGAGTTTTAATGCTTTTACTTATGTTATGGGTTTATTTGCTGCTTTTTACTTCGGCATCCAGAATGGTGTTTTAAAAATATACACCACGTTGTTATCAACCCTACTCAAAAGGACTCTGTAAGTCCTCCATTTTCCCCTCCACCAAATCTTTCAATCTACCAGTTTCTTTACCCAGCTTCTCTCTTCCTTGAATTATTAAGAAATGACCTACTATCACTCTCATATTAAAACCCAAGCTTCTCTCAGAGTCACACTATATGGTCCTTGTCTTCATTTCTGTCCACATCCCACACAAGTCTCCCCTCTGCTCTTTGTACTTTTGCCACACTGGCCTTTTTCACTTCTTGTGTTTGTGTTGTTTCCTCCATGCATAAGGCTTTTCTCCTACTCTTTGCTTGTCCGAAACCCTCTCATCCTTATAGTCTCAGCTTACCTGCCATTTCTTCATCAAGGCCTTTCCCAAGGAATTAATTCCCTATTATTTTCCCTCCTAGCATCATCCATAGCACTTTCTACAACCTGTAAATACCTGTTTGGTGTCTAGCTGTGTTCTTTACTAGAGCATTAACTCCATGAGGGTTTGCTTTTGTTCCTTAACAAAATTATCAACCTGTATCAAGGGCCTGTGATAATATCAGGCACATTGTAGATACCTAATAAATATTTATAAAACAAATGTATGAAAGAAAAAAGAAAGGAAGGAAGGAGGCAAAGAAAGAAGAAAGAAAGGAGAAGGGCAGAGCTGGAAAAGAGAGACAGAGAGAAAAAGAAAGAAGGAAGGGGTTTTCCACGAAGCTGTGTCATGTAACCTCTATAGAAATGAACAGGGACAGGTGTTTTAGACAAACTAATAATTCATGAAAATCTAACTTTACGTAAAGGGTATGTTGAAAGGTGATTTTTCCACTTTACAAAAAGATCCATCATAAGATTCTTTAAACAGGCTTCCCAGGTACATGTAAAGTAAGATTTTATTGATTAAAACCATATGTTTGTACAGAATTTTTCGGGAAAATATCTTTTATAGAAAGTAAGATTGACCTATAAGCAATTTCCTTGAGACAGGTAGCTCAGAATGGCCAGCTCTCAAATTTCAAAAGTAATAGATAATGGGGTGCCTGAATGCAATGGATATTTGAAACCCTTAGAATGCAAAGCAGTAATTTCAGCCATTCAGAGCCCTTATGACTTTTTTTACAAAAATAGCTAATAATAGGGAGATGTATCAATGTATATGAACTTTCCAACTGTTCTCTCTATATCTCAGTGAAAGTAAGAATGGCCGTGAAATGGCCCCCAAAGAAGCCACTATGCCAAAGAGAACAAAGGGTTAGGAAATTCAGCAAAGCAAGTCTTTCCTCCCAACTCTGCCCAACCTACACCCCCCGCCACCGCCACCCACAACACCACCAGCACAACTACTGATAATTAAGCTGTTTGATTACAAAACTGAAAAAATAATTTAGTATAAATAAATAATTTAGTGTACATAAAATGCAGGTAACTTCTCTGCGCCTCAGTTTCCTCATTTCAACAATGTGGAAGTCTTTTTGAAGATTACTGTTTTATCATCTTGCACTTGAACCTGCTTAATATTATGAAATAAGGTAACTTGTGACTGCTCTTGGAACCCTGGTGGTACAGTGGTTAAGAGCTGTGGCTGCTAGCCAAAAGGTCAGCAGTTCAAATCCATCTCCTGCTCCTTGGAAATCCTATGGGGCAGTTCTACTCTGTACTATAGGGTCACTATGAGTTGGAATCAACTCAATGGCAATGGGTTTGTGTGTGTGTGTGACTGCTCACTCCTTCTGATGAAATAAACTTCACATCTCTTTCTTCCCTACTTATTAGAAACTTTAATAAATGATCATGAACTTTAAATCAAAACATTCATAATATTTGTGGCCTTGGTTGAGTTGACCATATTGACAGTTCTTGCTAAGAAGAAAACACTTTACAGAATTTACTTAAAATAACATTTTCTTTGTCAAACATATTCTGCTATGATGGAAGCATAGTTAGCTATTCTTGAACTACATTATAACTAAAATATCTTAGCTACAGGAAGAAGAATAACTTACTGGCTGTGGTAATAAAGATCAAGGTAGACTAGATGCTGAGATAGTTTTACTCTTTAGGAGAAAATATATGGAACATGGAGAAAAAAGAAGCCTAATATCTATAGGTGTTTTGGCACCATTTTTGCCCTTATCAACCTCTTGAACAAGTATTTCTTCCCTGACTTCCCACAATTTTGAATTTTTTACCCAAATATTACTATATTCAATGACATTTGAGAGAAGTTATTTATCTGAGTGATATACTAAGGTGCTAACTGCTCACATAAAGATATTTAAAGTAAAATGATGATCCCTAAGACTTTTCTTCATGGGTCTGGAAAGCTACAAAATGTATTCTTGGAAACAAACATTACTTAGGTATCTCCTGCTTTGTAGGTTAAATAGAGGCCTTGGATATATCAACGATTCTATTTGAAAGTTAATATTTTTATATTTTTGTCTGTATTTTTCCTCTCCTATTTGTTTCCATAAAGGGCAGGTCATTTCTTCAGTGAAAAAGAGGAGTGGATTCAGAAATTGAGGCATAAATGAAAGAGACAAAAAAAGGCGGGGGCCTGGGGATAATGGAGTTAGAGCTGATAATTGGTCAGCCAGGTTCCCAAGACTAGACTGGACACACCAAAAGAATTTTGGTAGGAGCCGAAGTAGATGGAGGGATGGCAATGGGGAGGGAGAAAGTTCTTGAGAGTTCAATAATTGAAATTGTAGGTAGAGAAATATTCAAAGGAGTGAAGACTGGGAGAGGCTGGCAGGATGCAGTATGTACTGGGTTAACAAGAGGAATATGGATATTACCAGTGACATCCTCCAGGTGTGATACTCAGAGTTTCTGAAACATAAACCAGAAAGGAAAAAATATATGCTGATTTTTATGGAATTATGAAGACAGAAACATAGTTTACTCTGTGATTCTTCTAGTATTCTGGTTGCTCACAGAACAAGAGTTTCTTCAAAATTAGTGTGTCAGGTCTCCATGTAAGGAAATTCTGGTTCTGTGCGTGTGGGAGAGGTCAGCCAAGCGCATATAATTTGGTTTCCACAGGTTAGTGTGTGTGTGTGTTTGTATATTTGGTGTTGCTGCTGTTGTTTGTTGTAGTTGAATTTACTCTGACTCATGGAGACCCCATGTATAACAGAATGAAGCATTGTCAGGTTGTGCGCCATTTTCACTGTCACTGATATCTTCAAGTCCATCATTGTGGCTGCTATATATATTGAGTTCCCTCTAACCTAAAGAGCTCATCTTCCAGCATTACATCAGACAATATTCTGTCATGGTCCATAGAATTTCCACGGGCTAATTTTCAGAAGTAGATTACCAGGCTTTTCTTCCTAGTCTGTCTTAGTCTGGAAGCTCTGCTGAAACCTGACCACTGCTGGTATGTAACATAATGATAGCATAGCTTCTAGATTCATAGCAACACACAACCACCACAGTATGACAGACTGACAGACAGGTGGTAGGTAGGTAGGTAGATAGATATACTTGTACAGATACACACACATGTATATCACTCATACACACATGATTAAACTTTGCTGCTATTTAATAAGTAACAAGGGATAAATGGAATGTCCACAGATTTAGAAGAATCTTTACCTGAAGAATATGTATAACTGAGTGACTTTTTTTCCTGGTTATTGGCAGAGCATCTAGCCATCATCTTTTTTTGTGTTTGTTGATACTAAGACCATGAGAGATCCCTTTCAGAGAAAATATCTATTGGGAAAAATACCTGTCCTTTAAAAATGTAGTCCTAATAATAATTTAATCTCACCTTCTTTACTTTCATTTCAAATGTGCAATTTTCATGTTCCTAAAAATGCTAAGGAAGCCCAATGTGTTTTAAAGCCTGATCATTGTCACAGTTAACACCAGGCACCGAGGGGTGCTCAGAGTCCAGTAACCACAGACTGACTTAGGAATGGAGCAGCGAATGTGATGTGTTTAGAAGAGCACAATGTAGGGGGCCACACTATTCCCAGCCCTGCCGAAACCTGGTGGGTGGTCTTGGTCAAGCCCAGAGACTTTGCTGAGCTGTTCGCTCTTCACTTACAAAATAAAAACGCTGGGTTAGGTATTCTACAAGGTCCCTTACAGTACCATCGTTGTATAATACTATGATTTTAGTCTTAAATTTCAGTGCCACATGGAGCTCTGGAGACCTATTTAGGAGATTGGTCAGTTTTTAGTTATCTGTTAATGATAACCACTCAGTTTTTTGCTGTCTGTTAACAGTTAGAAATAATATTTTAATCACATGATATCGTGCTTGATGCACAATAAATATCTGAGTGGAAGGAAGGAAAGAAGAAAGGAAGGAAAGAATTTAGTAACCACATTATTTTTCTGTTTTCATGATTTATTTAACTTCCATTTTATGCAACATGATCTTGTATTGCTTAGATTAAAGAAGTATGTTTTAATGAGTTCATCTGATAAAGGAACATGGTTATTGCTAACAACCATCTTCACCTTTGTGTTTCACTAGATTTGGAAAGAAGAAAGAAGATAAGGGTGGAAAGTCTGAGCAGAAATGTACTCTGAAGCACGGTGGCCTGAGAGAAGAGGAGCTGGAAAAAATGAAAGAAGAGCGTGAAAGGTGAGAAGAAATGCTGAGCTAGTTTTATTTGCATCCATAGTCTATGTTTAATTTAGTTATTGTAACAATCAACTGGAGAAGTCTTATTTTAAGAAGCATAAAAGTCAGCTAATATAAAAGGAAGAGCACCTGGTAGAAAAGGACTCTGCCTTTCTGGGAAATTTTGATCGTATTTTGAGAAGATATTAACTTCATGTTTTTATTATATCAGTATTTGTAATTATTTCAAAATTTGTAATTTGCTATCCCTAATGTCAGCTATACCAATGCATATTTTTTCTGTGGTTTAAGTGATGAGTTATTTTTTTAAAGGTCATTTTGATATCGATGTTTAGAACTACCAGATTCCCATAGTCTGTTCCTAATTTTTGTCAAGCTGTTGTATGCTTCCTTAATTTTATTCTGCTAAATCCATGTGAGTACAGTAATTTAAGGAGTACACGTCCTTCATTTTAGGAAAAGCTGGTGTCTTTTATTAGGCTATCTGCAAGCTGAAAAGTACAAAGTACGTAGCCCATCTGTTAAAGGGCCAGTTTCATTTACTGAAATAATGGTGGTTTGTAAGGGCTGAATTCTCCTGTTGGAGGAGCTTAATGTTCCATTAGGACAAGAGGTCCTTCACATATCTTTGATGTTAACTCTAGCACTTATCCCAAGTGAACATGTTAAATGGCAGATTTAGAAACATGTAATTGAATATTCAGATTTCTCCTGAAAATTCTTCCCCTTCACAACTAAATGGAGCTTGGAGAAAGACAGAGATTATGACAAAACCACCATAAAATGTTAAGAATTTGATTCTGACTTCATCATATACAAAATCAGATTTATCCATCTTTTCACTTGCTTATTAGTAGCCTTAGTTCTTACAGTTTTTAAGGAGCCAGTTCTTTTATTTATTTTTATACTCGAGTATATGTTCTAAGAAAATCATACCTATCCATTGTGTTTTCTAGCACACAGCAGGCTAAGAGTATCTACTGTTAGCCTTTGACCCCTATCTTGTTGTCTATTCGTGTTGAGAAGGCTGACTTTATCAATAGTGAGGAAAAAAGCCTATTTAATCCTTTCTCATTGTTGAGAGGTTGATGAGCTCAGTTCCAGAATCAGTGGAGCAGTTAAAAGAAAATCAAGTGCTTTGCATTGTTGTTGACTACTCACCTGACAGAGCCGCCCCAAAGACGAAAGATGCATTCTCCATCATAGCCCAAGATTCAGTAACCCCGTAATGTAAAATGTAATTCAGGCTAAGATTTTAATGCATATATTGGCAAAGGCATCTATGCAGTGAGCCTACATCATAGATCTTCACTGCTCCCCTGATTTCACTTACTGAGACTCTGCATCCCATGCCTCATCTTCAGGAAATGGAGCTGTTTGCTAGAATGCAGACTTCACATTTTTTGCAGCTCACTTCTTTCTTGGGTATGAAGGGGGAAAAAAATCCTCTTAGTAGCTGGGGAACTGTATGCCAGCTAGAAAATTGATAACCCATAAAATAAGGTGGGTTGTCTTTAAGCAAGAGTTCATTTCCTTTCTGGTTTTGCCTTTAGGAAGCAGGTGCCTGAGGGAGTTTTGTTCTTAAAGGCAGGGCTGTAAATTTGCCTCAGCTGGCTATATAGACTTCAGGTCCAATTTTCTCAAAATATGTCTGGTCAAAATATTGAAAGAACTATAAGCTTCCACTTAGGCCACTTCCCACACGTGAACACATAAAACACATCTGATATGGGTTTCCTAGAGACAACATTGTCTCAATCATGTGCTAGGGGAAGAAGTTGGAGGAGTTGATTTTATGGTTGACTGCTATAGAATTAATGACCAGGGGCACTTCAACAATTTAGGGGCTGAGGGCCACGGAGACTGGAGGTGGGGGCTGAACATTTGGCGTTGCTCCCAGCCCTGGAGTCCTGTTCTTTTGCTCACCATCATCCATAGGAAACCAATTCACAACTCTTAAAGAACTCAGCAAGTGTATTACTCTTCATGGCATGGCCGTGGGGAAAAAAAAAAATGGGATAAAATAAGAAATCGTATATAAAAACTCACAAGAGTTATTTTTTCTAAATACATTTAAAAAATGTTTTCTTAGGATAATTTAAACCATCCTATTGTTCCATCTTAACTGTGACAGATATATAATAGTTCGTCATTAACGTAACTCTTTTTCCAAGAAGTTAAAGCACTTATGTAAAATATATACTGTATAGTACTTTAAAAATTATTAGCTCATTGGAGGCAAGTGTTACACTTTCAAGAATTTTGTGAGCCAATTGTTAAACCATTAGTTTGAAATTGGCCATGTTGGGTGTATTTACATCACAGAAATTGGCAAATGCACTAAATTGGATTTTTTGTTTTTACTTTTTCCCAAAGAGCCTGTTTCACCAGCACACCACTGTGGGCCCATACCAACTCTCTTCCAAATTTAACCTGGAATAAATTATATAAAATAAAGGAAAACAAAAAACTCATCCAAGTCGAACCGTATGATTTCTTACAGCACCCCTCTTACAGTACTGTTTCTCAGATTGTGGTCCATGGACCACATGCATCAGAATAAATCATTTGAGGAGCTTAATAAAAACCCACACCAGACTTGCAGAATCAGAATCTTGGGAGCTGGAGCCCAAGAACCTATCTTTAGTAGGCTAGCTCAAGATGATTCTTCTGACTTGGAGAGACAGGATTTGGCTGGAACATTAGATTAAAACATTCTAATACATCATTTCTTTTTTTCCCCAGGAAGACTGAGTGAGCCAGTCTATAAATGTTGTCAGTTTTTCTCGTGTGCTCTCTCCAAAGCATCCTACCTTGCTGGCATATTCTTACGTGAACAGAAGCCCTGTCAGTGCTCACTCCCATAAGGGACTATGGAACACTTTCCTCCAGAACCCCACACACATATGCCACAGAACTTAACGAAAGCAATACAAGTTTCATTAAGAAAATTTTAAAAACATAAAAAAGTAAAATAAGACTATGAAAACCATGCATAATCCTACCATAACCTTATAAAACTGAAAACCAAACCTGTTGCCGTCGAGTGATTCTGACTCATAGCGACCCTAGAGGACAGAGTAGAACTACCCCATAGGGTTTCCAAGGAGCGGCTGGTGGATTCGAACTGCCGACCTTTTGGTTAGCAGCCAACCTCTTAAACACTGTGCTACCAGGGCCCTCCATAACCCCATAACCACTATTAATATGCTTTTCATTTTTTTCTATGATTATATTTTCTTTGCAATCTTGATATCCATGCTGGATATATATATCATATTTTTACACAAATAATGCATGCCCTCTGTGTTTGTTTGCTGGCTGTGCCCTCCTCTCCCCCACGAGATGCCCTCACAAGTGTCACCAGGCCAATCCTCTTCCACATGTTGCTGTTAAAAAAAAATTTAGCATAACATGCTTACGAAAATACTTTGCAGGGGGAGGGAGCAGCCAGCAAACAAGCACAGAAGGCATGTGTTATTTGCATAAAAATACAGTAATACCTTACTTTTCTCACAGCATTATATTGTGAGCATTTCCCTATATCATTATAGGTTTTAAGATGGCATTTTTGATAGCTGCTTAATATTCTGTGAGTTCAATATACCTTATTTATCTTCTCTTATTGAACACTTAGTTTATCTCCAGTTTTTAACTTTGCAAATAATACTTTGATAAGCATCGAGATATAAAGATCTTTATAGAGTATCTCCCCTTAAATCATAGAATTCCTTCTTGAAGTTTCAGTTTCCTTATGTTTTATCCTGGGATTAATTTAACCTCACACTCAATTTTAAGAGTATATTGCCCCCCTCCACTCTATGCATTACTTTCCTTATGATTTCCGTATATATTTTCTCTCTATATCAGGTTTCTGATATGGAATTGTTTTGGTGCTATATATGACTAGCATATTCATAGTTACAGTTATGAAAGGTCAAAAAAGGTCACATTAGGTTGATGGCTTACTAAATTAGATTGGGGTCTGCTCTGGTGTCTACAACAATGGTTCTCAATGGAGCACTTTCACCCCCCAGGGGACATTTGAGTATGTCTGGAGACACTGGATGCTGCTAAACATCTTAAAATGCACAGGATATCCCTCCCCCACCACAACAACAAATTATCTAAACCAAAATGTCAGTGATGCAGAGGTTGAGAAAACCCGTTCTAGTCTCTAGACTTCGCAAAATGTAAGGATACTCTCCTGGACATCAGAATTGCATTGTCTCATGATATCCTGTGGATAAGGTACAGAAATATATAACAGATGACATAACCATAGAAAGAGTTTAAGCTATTTGAAAAACTGTACCCAAAGATTGTGAATGTATAGTCCATCCCTATAAGCTTACAAGAATAAAATTTTTCTCAAAAAAATTTATTTCTATTAAGCCTGTCCTGCTGAACATTTTCATCGTTGACGGTGACCTGTTGATCAGATTGTGAATGCCAAGACGCTGCAGGGGTTGATAATATGTCAGTAGAGGAGTCATCTGGAACTATGGACTGAATCAAACATAAAGAAACATAATAGGAATAAATGTAAAGTCTTACTTTTAGGTCCAAAAATGAGCTGTACAAACACAGGATGTGGAAGGTTTGACTTAATACCAAATATATGAAAATTTGCCTGATGGTTTTAGTTGAGGGTAAGTTTCGCATGAGTCAACATAAGGATATGCCTGCCAAAAACTTAATCCATTCCTAGGCTACATTATTGTAAATTCATGTGCAAAACAAGGGAGGAATCCATAATTCCTATTTTAAACTGCTCAGATCATACCTGGAATATCTCGTGCCTCTTTCACACACAGTGAATGGAGGCACTAAACCCATGTCTTATGAAAAATGTTAGAGGACCTCAGATACATACATCTTCACGAGTCAAGACTGAGCTGATTTCATATGCTAGAAGTGTTACATAGATTATACTTATATTATGGTATCCACTTTGCTCTAGTCTACTTACTTTGCCTCTCTCTTCATTCGTTCATTACCTTCTTGCAGATTCAAATGGGGCACTAATTCAAAAGTAGTAGCTTTCAGCTTAATAGAAGAGAAATTATAACACCTTATGAGCTTCTTAGAGAGGATTAGTGCATCAAATTATTGGGCTAGATCAGAGTTTCATAAACTTCAGTCTTTGATGTATCTCTTCATTGCCTTAAATATATGTGTGTACGTATTCAAATAAATAAATTATCCTAAAAATGCATAACCATGTAAGTTAGTTTTTGTAATTTAACACATTAAGCCACATACAATCCAAAATTGTCTTGTGATTGCTAATGCTACATTTGTCCACAGATGATCTCTAGGGTCTTTCCTAGGTCTTGTTTTTAGTTGCTGCTGAGTTGGCTCGGACTCGTGGTGACCTTATGTCTAACAGAACAAAATGTCGCCCAGTTCTGAGCTATCTTCCTTATTATTGGTATGTTTGAGTCCATTGTTATGGCTGTTATGTCAATCCACCTCACTGAGGGTTTCCCTCATTTTCCTTAGTCCTCAACTGTACCAACTATGATGTCCTTTTCCAGCGATTGGTCTTTTCTGATGACATGTCCAAAGTAAGCACATGGAAGCTCTCCATCCTCACTTCTAAGGAAAATTATGGTTCTTTAGGCAGCCCACAATATATTCAATGTTCTTTGCTAGTGTATATAAAATGGTAGCATCTTCTTTGATTTCCTAGATCTTGCCATGACTTTGGTTCATGGTAGTGTATGCACTATTCTTATCTGGTATATAGGCCTAAGTTTCTTGTTTAATTATGATTTAATTATGCAGTTGCAAGTTCCCCACATAAACGAAATGCATCTTAGAGAAATAAAAACATTCAGAAACCATTTATAGTTTGAGAATACAAGTGGGTGAAAATCTATTCCCAACCTCTCAGCGTTTTATTTAATTATGGAGGATTTTTATGTTACTGGAAATTGTTACATTTCCTGAGCTGTTGATATGTCCCCTCCTGATATAAGTCAAACAGTTCATTGCAATGAAACCCTGCTTTAAATAACTCATCATTTTGTTCATGCTTCAGTGAGATTGGCCATAACAAAACATTAGTTCCAAAGACCGATTCATCCTTGCTAGGATGAATCCAATAGTATATTCAAAGACTATTTCTCCTAGAATCTTTTTTCAAGCTAAATTAAATTAGCATTTTCCAAACAGTCAGATTATGTAAATTAGTATCGTGAGCTGAAAGCAAGAGATTATTATAACAAGTCAATGAATGTATTTTTTGTTTAATTTTCAAACTTTAGCTTAAGCTTGTAACCCTCCACAAAGTGTGAAACTAACCAGATTCTTGGACCTGTAAAGAATTGTACTTATATTGTTAATAATAGCTTCTCAAAAGTCAGGTGGAGATTGGTTGAAGGAAAGTATATTCCCCTAGTTTAATTAGGATTATCGTACCAAGAGGAAAAATCCCCACTGGCACCAAAGGCTGTCTTCCATTAACATCTTGTATTAAAAAACAGTTGCTGTTGAGCTGATCTTGACTCATTTTGCCCCACATGTTGCAGAGTAGAACTGCTCCGTAGGATTTTCAAGGCTATGACCTTTCAGAAGCAAATTGCCAGGCCTTTCTTTTGAGGCACCTCTTTTGGTTAGTAGTCAAGTACTTAACCATTTGCAGCACCTAAGGACTCCTAAGTCTCCTGTTACTGACCCTGAAATAAAATTTTGCTAAATGTAGCTTCATACTGAAATTGGAAGAAAAAAAAAAAAAAAGCCGAGAGTGTATTAGCTATGCACTCCAAGGTCTTCTGTGTACTCTTGTACCATGTTAGAGTTTCTTTTGGTAAGGGAGCTTGTTTACTGCACTAATGAAGTGTCGTCCTTGTAGATCTTATTAGAATCTTAGTAGGATGCATGAGAAGATAGGGTTGGGGGATGCGGGGTGGAAGAGACAAGCTCTCCAGCTTCAGCACTGAGAAGTACGGAAACATGTGGCTCTTGTTTTCAAAAACTGGCCTGAACGGAATGCCTAAGTGAGAGTGAAACTAAGATTTAAGAAAGGTAATCGGTTTCAGTGTCTGAATTCAAGGCTCTTAGTTTTCTATCCTTTTAGGAAGTCTTCCAAGAACTGCAGAGGCTTCTCCCTTGCCTTATCAGCTGCGCTGCTTGTGGCCTGTTCCCTTGGTTTAAATCAATACATGTGCTTTTGATATTTGGCAAACCAAGATTTAATTATGCAGCTGCAAGTTCCCCACATAAACGAAATGCATCTTAGAGAAATAAAAACATTCAGAAACCATTTATAGTTTGAGAATACAAGTGGGTGAAAATCTATTCCCAACCTCTCAGCGTTTTATTTAATTATGGAGGATTTTTATGTTACTGGAAATTGAAATGAAAACCAGAGTAAGGCTAGAGTTTATCCAACATTTGTTCATACTGAAAAATGAAAACACTTATTGGATTCTAAGAGGGAAAAGGAAAGTTTTACATTCTGAATTAATATTTTAGTTGTAAGCTACATACATATCATCCCCCTAAACACATAAAGCAACAAATGATAGAATTTTGTCATTATTGTATCCAAAAAAGTGTGTGTTTCATTAAAGAAACCAGAAGGTTCATTACTTTAATTTGCCAAGTGACTTTCAATAATTAATTATTTACTGAACTTAAACTTTGGCACTATTTAAACTGTTGAAAACACTCATGTTTTGGCATGATTACATACAAATGATTAATTCAGCATGGTGTTACTCATCAGTAAATATCCCTATCTTTTGCAGTAGAATTCGCTAGGTCCTGTGGTTTGGGCAAAATAAAATGTTGGAATGATTCCCAGTTTTAATAGTCCCAATTTATTATTACCACTGAACCCTGATCAGATCATGCACTGGATTAGATCCCAGTTTTTCAAAATGCCTCAATTTATGGCTCCCTTAGAATTCTGATAAAAACATGTATTTGAATTAGGCTTTGGTTGGCTAAAAGAGATCCACTTAATTACTTTTAGATTCTTATTAGATCATCACTGTATGGAAGTTATGAAAAATATTACTAGATAGTGTTTCTCAGGACAAAGTCATGTTCTCATTTTCTGCCGACACAAAGTAGCTGTCAGATTTCTGGTTTTCATAGTACTAACCACCTCAGTGACGGAAAAGAGATTTGCTGTCTCCCAGTGATTACTAATGATGCTGTGTTAGGGTAAGGATCCCTCTCTCCCAGAATAAGAATTAAAAATTAGAAGGGGGTTGTGAGGGAGGAAGGAAGAACAAACAAACTGTGTAATGGCTATACACCCCCAACTGCTTATTCAGGGGCCATCTTCCAAAATTTACCTCTATTTCGGAGGAATGAAGGGGTGACACATAGGGGGATGCAGGTGGCTTTAATATATGTACATTTATTGATCTTTGTAACATCTATCTTCTCAGAAATGCTTGTGGTCACCAACAAAATTTGGCACATTACTGTATTCCTATAGACAGGAGATGGGAACACCTACATCCGAATGCTATGCCAGCATTTTTTATGAGCCAAAGTCCTTTTATGGAACTTGAATCAATGTTAGAAGTGCTGTATTAGCAACTACTTGTCAGCTGAGCTGGATTAATACATAAAATGAATCACTTGACTGGTATGCTTTCCAACAGTCATTTAGACAAACTTCTAAGATTATTAAAGTACGCCAGCTCTTTAAAAAAAAAAAAAATGTTTTAAAAGAATACTATTACATTCAGATACCCTGGAGTGACATAGAATATTATTGTATGCAGTTGTAGTGTTGTTGAAATACATTCTGAAAAGGAATTATCCCAAACCACCTGGAGTGATTCCACGGAAGTGTTTAGAATATATGATCTGATAAAGACTTAGGAAGCAATTCTAATTTCAGCCAATCCGGGGTACTTGGTTTTACTATACACAGGTTAAACAAATAAATATTTAGTCTAGGATAGTATAATCAACAAACTTTGGTAATTCGGTAGATTTTATGCCAATCAGAAATACACATATGTTTGGCTTGGTGGGGATTATTCAAGGCAGTGGCAGAATTTCAGAAGAGGAGTTTCTGGGAAAAGCTTTGGGTGACTTTAACGAGGTAGAAAGCCATTTGATGAATACTGCTTAGGAATGAGAGTCCATTGCCCATTTTATCACTTGTTTCCATGGCTTTGGAGAAACCACTTTTGAAGGTGTATTCTTGAAGTTCTTTTTTTGATCTGTGAGATGGTAATAATAATACCTCGGTTTTATACATTTTTTTTCAGATGAAATGCTTTTTAACTGCTAAGTTCCTCAGAATAAAAATATTGAATATATGTGAGTTAAGCAAATCCATAATATTTACTGTGGATTACTTTTGGACTGGGCAATATACAAGTATAGTTAACTTGAGAAATGTGGACAAATTAAACTTCCATGAATCAAATGATATTTTCTAGAATATCTAAAGTACCTTATCTTCATTTCTTATTTGGACATGTGCCACATTGTATCCTGCTTTGGAAAACTTCCATGACAGCATATCCATTGTGCAGGCCAAAATTAGTTACTGTTCACATAGGTTGGCAAATCCTGCAAGTTGAAAGGATGCTCTACCTATTGTCTTTCAGAACCTGCTTTTTTGTGCCTCGTATCCTTTATATAGAAATTATAACCTAGACCAGTGATTTACAAACACAAACTTTGTTTTTCTAAATTTCCTGGACTGCTTTCTAGATCTGTGGTTCTCACCTGGAAGCAACTTAACTCCTAGGTATCTGTCATGGATTGAATTGTGTCTCCCAAAAAATATGTACCAACTTGGTTAGGCCATGATTCTCAGTATGGTGATATTGTGTGATTGTCCTCCATTTTGTGATTGTAATTTTAGGTTAAAGAGGATTAGGGTGGGATTGTAACACCCTTACTAAGGTCACATCCCTGATCCAATGTAAAGGAGTTTCCCTGAAGTGTGGCCTCCACCACCTTTTATCTTACTGGAGATAAAACGAAAGGGAAGCAAGCAGAGAGTGGAGGACCTCATACCACCAAGAAAGCAGTACCAGGAGCAGAGCATGTCCTTTGGCCCCAGGGTTCCTGCGTGGAGAAGCTCCTAGTCCAGGGACAGATTGATGACAAAGATCTTCCTCCAGAGCCTACAGAGAGAGACGGCCTTACCCTGGAGCTGATGCCCTTTATTTGGATTTATAGCCTAGTAGACTGTGAGAGAATAAATTTCTCTTTGTTAAAGCCATCCAGTGGTAGGGTTTCTGTTGTAGCAGCAGTAGATGACTAAGATAGAATTATTTGACAATGTCTAAGACATTTTTTTGTTTTCATACAGTGAGGGGGAGGGGGCAGTGCTAATGGAATCTAGCAGGTAGAGAACAAGGATGTTGACAAACATCCTACCATGCGCAAGATAGCCCCCCACAACAAAGAATTATCCATTCCCGGATGTCGATTGTGCCAAAGTCAAGAAACCGTATTTTAAATAAACGGTAATATACATATAGATGTATAGCTATAAATAGAAATATACTATAGATATTTAGTAACTCTCTGGTTGGGCCTGAGGATATGTATTTTGAAATCAATTGCCAAGTAATTGTCATTTGTAGCCATGTTTTGGACCAACTGGTCTGGGGGTGGCCCAGGGGGAGGCCACGTGACTAAAGGGAAAGATGACAAGACTTGGGAGTTAGTCAGACATAGGTTAAAAACCTGACTCTGCACATACACACTGGAAAGCTACTTAACTGCTCAATTTTCTCATCTGTTAAATGAGAATCGAGATTTCTGTCTCCTGGATTGTTGTCAAAATTAAAAGTAATGTTTATGAAATAAGCACCTGGCTCGCTCTGGGTGGTCAGTGTTATTTTATGATCAGCTTTAGGTATTAAAGACCCCAGATCACCCAGTCGGTTAAGCTTTTGGGGCCTAGAATGCTCTGAGGCACACCATCTGTGGAAGCCGCGGAATTGGATCCTATCATGATGAAGAAAGCCAACTTGAGTGCAGATTTTGCCTATCAGGGAGTCATGCCAGATGCTTCCATTCAAGGGGCATTTCTTCATTTCTTATTGATCACCATTTGGAAGTTGCTCCTCAAGCATAGTGAGCTTGGCATGAGATGGCAGTGCAGTAGCAGGAGAGTGCTGACTGCAGCCAGCCAGTGCTTGGCAGCTATGGAAACAAAGTCAGGGAGGAGAGACACAAATGGCATGGGGCACTGCCAGATCTCCAAGTCCATGGCATGTGTGACCACCATAGAAAACACTTGTAACTACAGTCATGAAATTAACAAAATCTTCACATTTGCATTTTGGTTATATGTATAGATTAAGGGAGGGATAACTCTGGTTTGCTAATATTTTGACTCTCGTTTTTGGTGGAAGTGGAATGAAGTGTCTTTTTCTTCTTCCACCCTCTCCCATCTACCTTTCCTTGCTGGAGTTTAATTACTTAACGACTTTACAGTACATCCAAATTGACTTCAGACTGATGCCCAAAGGAACCTGACCCCTTTCTCACTCCCAAACTCCTGTCTTCTTCTGTTTTGTGTCCTTTGTTTGATTTCAGTCTTGACAGTTAAAGTGGTTGAAGAGGATTGGGCTGTGGCACAAAAAAAATCTGCTTTTCCAAAAGATCAGTGAAAAAGGGCATTTAAAAAAAATAGTAACAGTCTACTGTTTAGATGAAAGCTATAAGTATAATGTTCTTAGAGGAACTTCACAAATAATGAATAATAATATGTGAAATCATGTTAAATATGACAGGTTCAAGAAGAGTGGATCAGTAATAATAGCTTTGATTTGTCATTCTTCTCTCCAGAACGTTCAATGGTTCTCCATTTCCTGCTGCATATAATCCAAATCCATGAGCCTGATGTGTCTGACTGTAGCCTATCCTTGTAATGATAATTTCCATTCCTGACCTATATGATCCCTGTGCCCAAGCCAATCTAGAATATTTACACTTTTTGAGATTGCAATAGCACTTTCCAATCTCTGTATCATTCCTGGTACTCTTTCCTCCGCATGGACTGCCTTGCTCCTACTTTATGGAATGAAATCAGTGAGACAACACTTCCTCCATGATACCTTCCCTAAGTGCCATTATTAAATAACCTGAATCATTTCTGTTAACCTTCAAATTCTTCAGCTGCAAAATTGATATATGTGCATTGTAGCATCGTGTTTTTGTGAGGATTCAATGAAACACTGAGATAAAGCATTCAGGATAGTGCTGGGTATATATATAGATGTTCAATAGATGGTGAACTTAGAGATAATGTTTATTTGAGAGGGAACTAGCATTAAAATCAAACAGTGCTTGCATTGTAGACGTTTGTGATTACAAACGTGACTTCTCTCTTTTACTAGCTTTGCAGTTTCCTTAGGGCAAGGACTACATTGTAATCATTTTTCTGTTTCTCCCAGCATCTAATATATTACGTTTCACAGAGTGGGTGCTCAAAAAATAGTTGTTGAATAATGGATGGGTGAATGAATGAACAGGTATAAAAACACACTGATTTTAATTTCGTTTTTCAAGTGAATAATTGCTAGAATGGAACTAAGGAGTAAAATAAGCTAACTCAGTGGCTGGCAAAGCTACCTTGTTTAGAGAAATAGAACTTTTCCCCATACCATGATATGATGTCAAGGAGCATGAAGTCACTTGTACTTGGCAGAAGGACAGTGGAAGTGGGTCAGTGAAGCATACTGACCAGCCCATCAGAACTGTCGACACCCATTTCCGTATCACTGAACCACATACTGAGAAGTAAAGTAAATGAAATCCATCTGCTTCACAAACAAATGAAACCGCTTTGGGCCCGGAGAGTATTTTTGAGTTGGTCTTTTGCCCCCACCCTCTTCCACTGGCCTCAATTTAACCAGTTGAAATTATTTTAAGTACCATTCTCTTCATCCTTAAAAAAAAAAAACAATTTGCCTTTAAATGGGAAACCTGAATTTGGTTGCATAGATGAGACACACTGTGCTTAGTTTTTCCTCCATCAGAGTAGAATTCTTTTTGTGTTGCATGTTGAAACCAGTTCTGTCAGAATTCATGGTGCAGATTTTATTTCAGGGGGCAAGCATAAAAAAATATTATGTAAATAGGGGATCATGAAAAATGGCGACAGCCATTTGTAATATACCAAATGCTACAGAGCTACTCTCTTAAAAAAAAAAAATTTTTTTTTTTTTTTTTTAGGGAGGGAATATTACCAAACTCTTAGTCTGTAATTAGAAGTCCACATTACCATTAAATTAGAGTCTTCATCCTATAAAATAATTCTTTATTATATACTCTTTTGCAATTTCATGTCTTTTCTTCCCATCTCGATCCTATTCTCCTGAGGCATACATGATGACTTCTATCTCAGGAGAAAGAAAATATTTAGTAAAGTCCAGATTTACTTAAAAGTGTAAAACAATATCATATTTATAATAAGTTACTTATGTAATTTTTTTAATGGTAAAAATTTAATAATCAGTAAGCAAATAAATATTTAATAACTATATATGAAATATCTTGCCTAAAATATTCCCTATGTTTTAAAATATGGTGCTTTGCTTAGTGAACCACCTGACTATAATAATAAGCAATAGCTTAAAAAAATTAAAAGCAAAATAGTAGGTGAGGAATTGCTTAGACACCTCATTTTTTAAAAATAATTATCGACTCCATTATTGACAATATCAACAGCTAATTAAAAATTCTATTAGTGAAGATGTAAAAGATGGCACGTTTCCAATTCAGATTGACACTGGAGACGTAGACATAATTGATATTTGTTCAATAATCCTTAAATGTTTCACAGTCTAATAGAAGCTGTGATAGCCATAGAAAGTTTCAAGTGCTAAGTGTATATACATATATATACATATATATATATTTAGGCACTTAAATTTTCAAATCAAATGATGAGTCTTTGTTTAAAAAAATTATAAAGTTTTCAGCTGACTGAGCATCAAAGGACATTGTAGTGGGTTGACTTTGTTTAAGAAAAAATCATTGAGTCAAGATAATATATGCTGTAATGCATATGTTCCTAATCTGGTCATACTGGATGTAATAAGAAATTCCAAAAAAGATATTTTATTAGTTGAACTTTTAAATTTCAGAGCTGCATTTTGTAATGGTCCCATAAATGAACCATATTGTAATGACCATTAAATAAACAAAATGCTTCCGTATTATAGTTTGCTGTTATTGACATTATTAAGCCTGAATTGAACACATTTCAATGCAGGACTTTTTTGCACAGCAAATTAAATCTTGCTATAATAATTTTTCTGTTTCTTAGCAATCAATTTTATCCCAAATGATCATAGATTAATAAAAAAAAAATTTTTTTTTTTTTTTTTTTTTATATCTCACCAGTTTCAATGGATGGACATGTAAGGCCTGACAGAGAAAGTTGCACAAAAAAAATGACAAAGTGTTAAGAAACGGGAAGTTAATTCTTGAGGGGGCATCATTCTTCATTTCACCAGCAAATCGAATTCAATGCCCAGAAATCTGACATTATGCTAAAATATCCCCAGCTTCACGTATGCTTATGGCTTCAGGTAGATAGGGATGCCTTATACTAGTGACAAATTCAGATCATCAAAGGAAATCTATTCAGAGGAGATAAACATACTCTCCAGGATCTAGTCATGCAACCCTCATTGATCAACCTGAAATCACCTCCAGCAGATATCAGTTAACCCCAATGTGCACTACTATAGCTTACATAAGCTTGACTCTGCCTAGCTAAGTTTAAAAAAATTTAAAGAAAAAAAAAAACAAACCCTGTATTCTGACATAATAAACCAAAAGGGTATGCAAACAAACATGGAAATTTAGGTTCTCAAAGATATACTTAGAGACTTTGCTTCTACGCAAGAGAGAGAAACACATTTTACTAAAAGCATGCCAATTAAGAATCGAAAATTGAGGAAGATCTCCAACTACCACAAATTAAAAATAAAATGTGTAGTATGTTTTTATAACTTTTCCGGAGCATTTGAAAACATATAAACCCATATAGACATGTTTATGATTCTATTTACAAACTCATCTTTGCATTGCCTTATAATCAGATGACATTCGGAAGGGATTTTTTCATCTAAAAGAATATGAGAAATAGTCTCAGGAATAGACTAGCTGGGGGGTGTAAGTTTTATTACTTCTTGGCATCTGAGGGCATCTTTCTGGAATTAGAAAAAAAAAAAAAGGCTGTCTGAAAGTATTATTTGTCGGAATTTTTGCATTGCTATGGCCATGAGTGTGGTGGTATGTGTAGATGGGTATGTGTATGCATATTTATGTCTTTGTGACTGAGATAAATACATAGATAATATGCATGTAGGCTAAAGATCACCTGGTACTACACTAAGTCCCCTCTTGAGCGTTTATTAACCATTCTTTGGCCGATTGGAAAAGTAGCATTTTTAAATGAATTACTGCTTGGTAAGAGTTTGCATACTGTAAGAAAGGATACCAATGAAAATAATCGGGTACTTGGAGGAGGAGGGAGGTGTTGAAAAGAAAAACACTGGGGTGGAGGAAGTAGAGCACCCTGTGAGGAAGGCAATGTTCCCTCCCACATCCCTGAGGTGCTACTCCAGCCCAGGTGAGCAGCGTGTGCAGAAGTGGACTTGTTAATTTCGTTAAACGTATATAGCTGGCTGGCTCAGAGAATTAAGGCAACATGCTAATAAGGTAAACATTACATAAACCCTACCCCTTTATGGACTATTGACAAAGAACCTGTGTAGCACAAGTGGTTTGCAATCAGCTGCTAACCCAAAGTTTGGCAGTTCAAAACCTCCCAGCAGCTCTGAGGAAGAAAGGCCTGACAATCTGTTTCTGTAAAGATTATATCCAAGAAAACCTTATGGAGAAGTTTCTACTCTGTAATATACTGGGTTACCATGTGTTGGGGGCTGACTTGACAGTATCAACATGGACCACTGATGCATTAAAAAAGCTACCTATTAAATACCAGTTGGACTAAGTATTAGGAGCCCTGGTGGTGCAGTGCTTAAAGCATTTGGCTGCTAACTGAAAGGTCAGTTTGAATCCACCAGCCACTCCACAGGAGAAATATGTGGCAGTCTGCTTCCGTAAAGATTCACAGCCTTGGAAACCCTGTGAGGCAGTCCTACTCTGTCCTATAGGGTTGCTATAAGTCAAAATCAACTCAGTGGCAGTGGGTTTTGGGATCTGGACCAAGTATTTCAATAGGCATTAAGGATTCAAGGACTATTTCAAGAAAAAAAAAAAAAAAGAGAGAGAGAGAGACAGGAGGTATTTATCATCAAGCAAGTTGCAATTCTTATAGGTAACCCCCAAAATGTTCCTCCAACCCCAGCTGAACATCTGAAAGTGCATTTTCTTGGACAAAGGCCTTTAAGCTACAGGAACAAGTGATCCCTTCTCTGTGAGAACATCTGAGAGGGCACTGGAGGGTGGAGCAAGCGTGTCACCTTTATATTCAAAGGGTGGTATGCTCCATTGATAGTTTACTGACCATGATCTCCTCCCCTTTGTATGTCTTCTTCATAGCTCTCCAGCCTGATCTCCGTGATCACACATAGTTTCCACCAGCTGGAGCCTTCCTTTACCTCTTATTGAAATGAGGAATTATTTCTGAATCTGCTCTGTGTTTAACATTCCTAGACACCATTCAGAAAGAAAAATCCACGAAAATCTAGCTTTCTCTACCACCAGTTGGTATCAAATTGATTCTGACTCACAGCAACCCTGTGTGGGTTAGAGTAGAACTGTGCTCCACAGGGTTTTCAGTGGTTGATTTTTTTGGAAGTAGAATGCCAGGCCTTTCTTCAAAGGTGCCTCTGGGTGGACTCCAACTTCCAACCTTTTGGTTAGCAGCTGAGTGTGTTAACTGCACCACTCTGGAGCCCTCAGTTGAGGTCTTTATTGAATCCCACCTACTTTGCGTACCTTTTAAGATCTAAAAAGCAAGAGTCTTCCTACTTAACATTATGCATTTTGCTAAACTATTACTAATCCTTACGCTCTTCTATTCTCTTAGGTCTTTTTCTTGTCATGTTTTTCATCTTCCATATATCTCATATTAAAGGCCACCTTGAGCCAGTCACTTGAGCTGACTAGTTCCAGGCTCAGCCCTACGAGCATGTAACCTTCGTGAAAGACTTGTATTCTGATGAGTCTTAGTAGCTCTGATCATGTGGAGAGACAGCATCATCTATTTTACAACCTTGGGTCTTTCTCCTCAACATATACCATCACACCTTTGAGTCTAAGCTGAAATTTGGGCTATGTGAGGCTTGCCACTCAGAGGATTTAGGTGGATACTTTCTGCTATGATTCACCTTGGCTTTTGATTGTCTTAGGCATGAACTCTTCAATAATTCAGTGAACCTTCATTGAGGAGCTAGACCCTTGGGGGAAATAGCAAGATGAGTAAAACCCAACCTATCCTCTGCCCTCAACAAGTTCATGATTAAGAGAGAGAAGAGAGACCCATGCATAACTAATTATAATAAAGCTAAACTGTGATAAATACTGTAATGGGATATAAAAATGCTATAGGATCACAAAGCAGACAGGAAAAAATAGTGTTATAGCTGGGACAATAGGACAGACCCTATTTATCATCCATTATCTCTGTGCACTTAAAATGAAATCATTAAAATCAATTATAAAGTACAACTTAACTGTGCAACAAATCAAAAGAGACTTTTAAAAACTTAAATTCTTAATCCCATCAATAATACATGATATTTTTGCTGCTAACTAGAGAGGAATGTAAGACTCAGGAAATTTTTTTATTTGAAATCTAGGAGATTTTCCAAGCCATCAGGGTGCTTTCTCTTATAATTTCTTTCCCTAAAGCTGACAGAAGAGAAAATTGAAATGTTTAGGGCAAAACTTTCTGGGAAAGTAGCAGTCAGTTGAGTCAGGCAGATAAATTTGAGCAGAGCAGCTTATCCAATAAGCTAGGTAAGCACTGGCTTAGTTATGCTTACTTACTAACCTATAGCAAACAATTTCACATTTCTTCACCACATCAAAGATTTTGCTTCTGGTATGGCTGGCATCTGTTTCTCTTCCAACCCCACAGCACCTTGCTACAAAAATCAAAGCCTTTTTTCAAATTTACAGCACTGACAGGGATGGATGACTCAGTAAACAAGGTAAGCACAGGCTTACTGGTGCTTACTTACTAATCTGTAGTGAACAGTTTCTACGAATTAGTAAGTAAACACAAGTAAGCCCCTGCTTACCTCTGACTTTGAGTCATAAGTTTGTTAGTGAAGAACTGTTCTGCAGAGAAATACCGAATTTCTTTAAACATTTTTAACTATGAACTATAATCATTTTAATAGCCACAACAATGAGATCAAACATATGAAAGAGCATGAAGGCGCAAGACTAGACAATGTTTTGTTCTATTATACATAAGGTCACATTTTGGGGGGACATAATTCAATCCATGACATTCTTCTCATAGCTTTAGTTGTATTAAGTCTCTCCGCCTTCTCATTTTGAGACAGGTACTACTGTATTTCTCATCTTATAGGTTAAATAACTCATCCATGGTTACGAAAGTAAAAAATGGCTGAACTAGGTTCCGAACCCAGGCAGTCTGTCTCCTTACACCATTCTCTTCTCCATTTCTGAAGCAGCACAGTGTTAGCAGAGCCATCAACAGCTGCGGTCTACTCTGTGAAAGGCTTTGCTTCACTGGAGCTTTCTGGGTGAGAATGCCACCTCCCAGGAAGATCTTAAAGCAGAAATGTAAATGTAAATTTCACTCATTACAACTATAATTAATTTATTGAAAGTGAATTGTTATTATTTCAGGGACGCATGCATATTGGAATATGCTGATTATTTTAATGAACGAAGAGCCTCTTCTGGGATACTTCCGCTGTTTTATTTGCAAGCAGGTCACTGTAGATTTTCTAAGAGGGAGGAAAAAAAAAAGATTGCTGTTCATTTTCAAGTTTTGCTTTATTAAAAATGCAAAAGAAAATGTGTGTTGTATAATGTATTTTGGGAGGTGGTAAAAAGATCTCTTTGTTTAGGAAAGACCTGCCATCATCCGTTTTAAACCCACAATTGTCCTTTAGGTAATGGTTTCTGGTGCTACAGATGTCAGCGACCAGGACCAGATTGTGTATGTGTTGGTGCCCACAGTAATGTCTCCAATGTAATTGTTATGTTTGACATTTAGAGCCATTAATTTAGGTTCCTTCTCCTATTTTACACAGTAAACACATTTGTAATCTCACAACACACGGTAGGAAAGTTTCCAGAATTTCGCTTACTGTTTTTCTTGACATGCTAGAGTGTAGTTGTCATTGTTCATATTTCTGTGTGCCCCATAGTGTTTCCAAGGAGTACCTGGTAAATTCAAACTGCCGACCTTTTGGTTAGCAGCTGTAATTCTTAACCACTACGCCACCAGGGTTTCCACACACCTACTTAAAAAAATATATATATATATATTATTTTTATTTATTTTTTTTTAGGTGATGGGAAAAAAAAAGTCATGCTAAAGTAATTTTATTTACGTCTCATCATCCATGCATTCATTCATAATCTATTAGTTTCCTATTGATGCTTTAACAATTTACCACAAACCCTATGGCTAAAACCAACACAAATGTATTTTCTTACAGTTCTGGAGGCCAGAGTCCAAAATCAGTTTCACTGGACTAAAGTCAAGGTGTTGGCAGGGCTGGTACCCCTGGAGGCTCTAAGGGAGAATCCCTTTCCTTGATTTTTCTTGATCACCAATGTCCCTTGGCTTTTGGCCCCTTTCTCCATTGTCAAAGTACACCTCTCCAGTCTCTTATTGTCACATTATTAAGTACCTACTGTATGCCAGGCACTGTGTTATGAATTGGGGTTAGACAAGACATATGAGGTTGGCTTTCCTGAGGCTTACATTCTTATAAACAAACAAATAAGTACAGAGATAAAATCAAGTGGCATTAGAGCTATGAGGAAAATAAAACAGAATATTGTGATAGGGAGATGGGACAGGGAAGGGTTGTCTCAGCAGCAGAAACACAAATGGCAGGGATGAGCTAGCCACAGGAAGACCAGGGGGCAGAGAGTTACAGGCAGAAAGAATAGCGCTTGGCTGCTAACCAAAAGGTCAACGGTTTGAACCCACCAGCCGCTCTATGGGAGAAAGATGTGGCAGTCTGCTCCCATGAAGATTAAAAAAAACAGAAAACGAAACCTTTTGCTGTCAAGTCAATTCCAGCTCATAGCAACCCTATAGGAGAGAGTAGAACTGCGCCATGGGGTTTCCAAGGAGTGGCTGGTGGATTCAAATTACCAGTCTTTTTGGTTACCAGCCAAGCTGTTAACCACTGCAGTATCAGGGCTTCCTGTAAAAATTACAGCCTTGGAAACACTATGGGGCAGTTCTACTCTTTCCTATAGGATTGCTATGAGTCTGAATCAACTTGACAATAACATGTTTTTTGGTTTGTTTTTTAAGCAAGCTTGAGGCAAAGAAAGCCACAGAATTGTAGCTTAATAGCTAAGGGAAAGAGTGGCATAAACAGAAGTCACAGAGGAGGCAATTCTGATTATATAGCCTCATAAGTCATAATAAGGAGCTTGGATTTCATCTAAGTGTAAAAGGAAGACTTGGAAATGTTGCAAGCAGAGAAGCAGTTAAAAATTTCCTTTCCTTTTTTAAAAGAGCATCCGGGATGCCATGTGAAGAATGGATCCTCCCTGCAGGAGGTACCTATCCACACACTCTTCCTCCTTTTTTAAAATGTGTGCTGCTTTTAGATGGAGCATGAATAAGATCTACGTCTCAGTGATAAAGGGAATCACATGATGTTCTCCCACTTCTTGATTTTCTCAGAAAACTTTGACTACTGTAGCATCCTGCTATCCACAATCAAAAATACCAATCCTTCCCTTCCTTCCAACACTGTACAGACTCTGTGGCAAGTTATGGCTCCAATAAGAGGTGAACAAAGAATCTTTTCAAATGTTAAGAGATCACCTATATTAATTATATAGACAAAACCCAGAGCAAAGAGCCACCAGGTAGACCAAGCAAGAGGGAACAAGTTGAGTAATGGAATGCTTTGGTCAGAGCTAAGAAAGAACATGCAATAGAGTATGTCTGGCATGATGTCTGTTGATCTTTGTGGAGGAACAACTCTTTGTGGGGGACACCTCAAATGGTAGATTCCCCTGTACAAATACTCATTTCCTATCATATCATATAAAAAATCCTCATTGCAGATCTCAATGTCATGTACATGTAGCATATGTTCTTTGAAAAAAGCCTTCCTCACAGCCTCACTGCACCTAGGTTTGAGCCAGGCATTGTGGTAGAACATTTTCTCATTGCTCATTGCCATCCTCTGGAGCAGGAATAGAGACAGTCATCTTATTCTGTAACTGCCCAACTCCTCTTTGGTTCAATCACCATAGTCAACAGTGAGCACCATCTGAAGTAGCTTGTGGAACCTTCTCTGATGGCTGGATGGAGACAATCATCTAAGGTGGTTACTGGCTGTTTCCATATTTCATCTTCAGTGAGTACATGTGGTCGAGGGAGGAGAGGCTGATGACCAGGATGCTCCTGGCACTAGTTCACTTCAGGCCTGGGCCCCTGTTAAGGAAACCCTGCTCAGCCCTTTTGGAGGTAGAAGGGAAACCTTAATTTGCAAACTTATTGGACAGTTACGGTTCTCCATCTGCCACTCAAGTGTCCACTTTCTTTTTCATCTAGGCTTGCACAGTTCTTACTACATGGTAAACCCTCAGTAACTGTTGAAATTGAATGAAACAGAATTGACTGAGAGGCTCCATTTTTTCCAGCATGTGTCTGTACCTGTAGAAATTCTATGTTGTCTCTCCAGGACAGAGCCACATCTAGAAAAGCCAAAAATGACAATCCTAATAAACTCTGCAGAAACTACTATAGGTGAATAAAATATTTTTGCCCACCTGTGTTACGTCTCTTATATAAATATGATAAGAGGAAAAAGACTATACCTTTTGCTCTGTGTAAAATTTTCCAACATGTAGGGAACATGACTTTTCAGAATGACTGAACCTTATATGCTGACTAGTTGGAAATGTTAGGTGTAAAGTTTGTGCTTAGCCCAGTCTCAGGTACAGTCATGGTTGTTTTCCCAGGCCCTGTGTAGGTCAGTAGCACTCCCAGAGCTCTAGATAAAGAAGATTCTATATAACCTGGGGATGGGTGTTCAGGGCCTTAGGAAGTCTGGCATGTATGGTTAAGAAAACAAAGGAAATTGAGCAGCACATGCTGTGTGGATGTCCATGTTCCATGCTTCAGCACATTTTTATGTGAATAAGTGTTGAGAGACAAAGATCAAAGACACATCCAGAATGGCACTGGCCAGGTGTGAAATTCCAGGTGACCAAATGGAAGGAAAAGAAGGGTTTGAAGGGAAAGGAAAGGAAATGTAGCTAATTTCCTTTTATTCTTCATCTTTTTCCTGTTTCTTTCCCAGGAAGTTTATGTAGACTTGCAGTACTCAAAACAGTCAACCTAAGTGATTTATCCTCATTCTTACAATATACTATAACATATACTATGTCAAAGGCCTGTCATTTATTTTTACAGATACAACCCTGAAAATCCCAAGATTAAAAAGTGCTGTATTTCAGATAATTTTAATACTGAAAAATTACTTCCCCGTGTACCTCCCATATTGTCCGCGTACCTCCCATATTGGGGTAAATATAAAAAATTAACAAGGCTATTTCTTGACACATACAAATGTCAGTAACAATAGGAAAAACAACATTGCACACAAGTATCCATCCAACTAGCAGAGTCTCTCAAGAGCAGATTGTATTATAGCTCTTTCTTCTGTTCTTCAGTGTTGGTTTGGTCAGCAGCAGCCTGGGGAGTGTATTTTAATGTCTTCAATAATGAATGACACCTTCTGTAGGAACCTTGTGTTATAGGATTGCTATATGGATACGATGCATTATCAGAAAAGATATTAAACACTCGGTATGGCTCCCCCCCCACCCCCCTCTCTTTGGGGCTAATTTCCTAATGAAAGCTTCGGATGTTTACTAAGCATTTCTGAGAAATTTGTCCACATTATGAGAATACAAATTACAGGAACTCAGTACATTAGCAATGGAGAAAGTTTAATGCATCTGGGAAAGGTATAAATTTAGGGAAAATGTATATTGCAGTAATATGAGAGCTTTCACTAGATGGTAATTCTCTTGAAATGGTAGTATTTAGCACGGTGGGAAGACAGTAAAGAATCTTGCCAATGTACATTGTAAAAATGCAACTAATAAATAAGAATTAAAAATGACTGCCATGATTTTAGAAGATGAAACAGACTCAGTGTCAAGTGAATTTTTAAAAATTTGATACTGGGAAATCTGGTTGGTTCTGGACCATTTGAAATATGAGAATCCTTACTGTGGTCATCCCCACTAGTCAAAGAACCAGTTAACCTCCCCGGGATCCCCAGAATTGGAATATTTTGAGACCATACCTGACTTTCAGAAGTTTCCCACACTATATTGCCTTGACCTTCTTTAATGAACATTTAAGATTTCGAGATAATGAGTATCAATATTCCCTTTCCCCAATGACATTTGGCAAATCATAGTGCAGGCACACTGTCTACATAAGATGCTATATTTGGGGGCATAGCATTATTGATTTTATAAAACATGAATGACTCAATGCGTGGTTTGTGTGTGCAGAGAAAAATTTGAATACAAAGTCTACTTAAAAGACTAAATTAGTAGTATTAAAGAATTTGCATGGCAGTGTTGTAGAATATCAAATTTGTGGTACAAAAATATATTTATTACAAGAGAAAGGAGAAATTATCTCATCAATCTAGTTCTCTTACCACATCAGGACTGGTTTAGGCTAACAAGAAAAATAGACAGGACAAAAGGAGATCATTTAGAAAACATTATAGACACCGAGGCAGGAGTGAGAATTAGTGCAGTTAATATAGTTTTGTTGAAAAGATGAAGCATGGATTACAAAGATTGCATGTAACTCTGTATTGGCTGGACAGTATAGTAATAATAGTAATAATAAAAAAGCTGTAATTGTTCTCGACCAGGTATATAGCTTGCAGCTTTGAAAATGAATTCATAAGAAAAAGCTGGAGAAACAGGGCCTGTTCACTGGAACAAAGGATAATTTTAGTGACCTAATTGCAGCTTCTATCATAAAAGCAGAAGTGATAGCAGGACAAATTATCTCCACTGTCAAAAAAGAAAGCTGTACAGCAGGTAGTTTATAATCTCTTTTAATGATGCCACTTCTTTTACGCCATATCTCTCCCCCGAAAACCTTTGCTGACAGCAACTACTCTCACCACTACAGGTAATAGGTCTCCTCTTCTGCTGCCGTTTCATCCCTGACTCTCTCGTTTGGGCTCACACGGCAGTAACAAAAAGAATTTCGGTGCCTACACATCTCCCTAGCACGGCTCAAATCCATCAGAACTATATCGTTAACACGTTCTGCAAGAGACAAACTTAGTCAAAAAATAACATGTGAAAGTAACAAAATTTTATACAGCTTTCGAGGTTGAGGTATAAAGTATGAAATACTAATCAATAATTTTTAAGGGGAATCAAAAGGCAAATGACAAACTGAGAAAAGATATATACACTTTATATCACTAAGTGCTAATACTGCTACTATACAAAAGTCTTTGAAATACCAAGGGAAAAAAAAAGACCAAAAATCTGATAGAAGAATCAGTAAAAGATGTGGATGGCTCACAGAAGAGGAAATGAAAATAACCCTTAAACATATGAAAAGATACTCTGCATCACATAATAAGAGACAGGCTAATTAAAACTTCACTGAAACATCTCATCTCACCTGTTTATCAAACATCCCAAAGTTTGACAGTGTACTCTCTTGGTGAGACTGTGGAGAAACAGATATCCTTCTACATTGCAGGTGGTAATGCAGAATATAACAACCACCATGGAAGGAAATTAGTCAAAATCTAGAAAAAGTGTATGTACAATTCTTTTTTACCCAATAATCCTAACATGAATTCACCCAACAGTCACAGTGGCAAAAATATAGACTGATTTTGCAAAAGATTTTTTAGTATGACATTATTTGTAACAGCAAAAGATCACAAATACGCAAATCTCCAAGGGTACATGAATCAACAAACATAGACTATCCACACAGTAGAGTACTATCAAGCTTTATAAAAATGATACAAATCTCTATTCGCTAATATGGAGTGTTCTTCTGGATATTGCTATGCAAAAAAGCAAAGTATAGAAAAATACAGATACCGTATGAAAGAAGGTATATGAATATGTTTGCTTTCATTTGCAAAAATAGAAAAGTATAGTTGTATATTTAGGATGGAGAAGACACAGATGAAAGCTATACATGAACAAAAGATGAACAACTGTTGCTGTAGAGTTGAATTTGGAAAAAAGAACATCTTATATATTGAAGAAATAAAATTAAATCGAGAAATAAAGCAATCTCCTAAAAACTGAAAAGAAGCCAAATGAATAACCTAACTGTAAAACAAATTGGTTGTATAACCACTCAGGAAAAAGAAATACTTCAAACTGGCAGTAGAACAAAACATTTTGACTCTACATACTTAGTGAGATATATTTTTCTAAAGAAAAATAGAGGTTTGATGAAATCTTAAACTTCATTCAATAATCTGTTAGTAATATTGGTATTTTAAATATATAGATATTTAAAATCATATATATGATCACATCAATAAAAACTATGTCAATATTAAGAACCAAGATTTTCCATGTAAAGAAAAACAGAAACAAATATAAATTTTTAAAAGATAAGTAAAAATTCTGTGATGTTAACTTTGAGTCAGAAATATCAGAATGAACTCATGATTGGTTTTTTTTTTTTCCCAGAAATACGTATTTCCCAGCTCTACTGATAGAAGAAGCTTAAAAGCAATGGTAACCTAATGGCAGTGAGCACTCCCTAGAGGCAGATGGTTGTCTCTAGATATCATTCTCCATTAAAAAGAAATAGGCTAATTCAGAGTTTGGGGCAAGAAATATTCAACATGAACCTGGGACAACTTGTTTGTCAGAAAACAAGGAAGATAAATCAGAAGAACCAGAGTTAAAAAGTCCCCATTGAATAAATTTGGGACAAACTGTTCAATATAATGAAAAATGAATGCAATTGATTGAAACCCCTAAGTGCATATTTTAAAATAACGTAAGTTCACAACAGAGTAGAACAGCCCCATAGAGTTTCCAAGGAGCAGCTGGTGGATTCAAACTGCCGACCTTTTAGTTAACAGCAGAACAATTAACTACCGCACCAGGGCTCTAAGTTCAAACATCTCCTCCAAAAAATATACCTAACAAATTATTTGTCACCATTAGAAGTATCTAAAATTCAAGCCTCGAGTTGAAATATTGAAGGAGTCTATGGGGAAAATGTTAGATGACTAGGAAGCATCAAAAGAAGATGAAAGGAATATTGAGAGTCAGTATACCAAAAACAGCTGGTAAATGTTCAACCATTTCAGGAGGTTCCATATGAGCAGGAACCAATGGTACTGAAGAAAGAAGTCCAAGCTGCGCTGAACGCATTGGCAAAAAACAAGCCTCCAGGAATTGACGGAATACCAACTGAGATGTTTCAGCTAACAGAGGCAGCTCTGGAAGTACTCATCTATGCAAAGAAATTTGGAAACAGCTATCTGGCCAACCAAATGGAAGAGATCTATATTTATGCCCGTTCTCAAGAAAGGTGATCCCAACAAATGTGGATATTATCGAACAATATAATTAATAACACATGCAAGTAAAATTTTGCTAAAGATCATTCAAAAGTGACTGCAGCAGTATATCAACAGGGAATGGCCAGAAATTCAAGTGGGATTCAGAAGAGGACACGGAACTAGAGATATCATTGCTGATGTCAGATGGATCCTGGCTGAAAGCTAAGAATACCAGAAAGGTGTTTACCTGTGTTTTATTGACTATGCAAAGGCATTCGACTGTGTGGATCATAACAAATTATGGATAACATTGCAAAGAATGGGAATTCCAGAACACTTAATAGTGCTCATGAGGAACTTGTACGTAGATCAAGAGGCAGTCATTGGAACAAAACAAGGGGATACTGCGTGGTTTAAAGTCAGGAAAGGGGTGTGTCAGGGTTGTATCCCTTCACCATACCTATTCAATCTGTATGCTGAGCAAATAATCCCAGAAGCTGGAGTATATAAAAAAGAGCATGGCATCAGGTTTGGAGGAAGACTCATTAACAACCTACATTATACAGATGACACAGCCTTGCTTCCTGAAA
Source organism: Elephas maximus indicus (assembly GCF_024166365.1). Lineage (NCBI taxonomy): Eukaryota > Metazoa > Chordata > Mammalia > Proboscidea > Elephantidae > Elephas > Elephas maximus. The sequence goes on from NC_064824.1 coordinate 104,250,419, forward strand.
GTGAAAAGGATTTGAAGCACTTACTGATAAGATCACAGACTACAGCCTTGAGTATGGATTGGATTGCACTTCAACGTACAGAAAACAAAAATCCTTAAAACTGGACTATGAAGCAACACCATGATAAATGGGGAAAAGAATGAAGTTGTCCAGGCTTTCATTCTACTTGGATCCACAATCAACACCCATGAAAGTGGCAGTCAAGAAATCAAAAGATGCATTGCACTGGGCATATCTGCTGCAAAAGACCTCTTTAAAGTGATGAAAACAAAGATGTCACCTTTAAGACTAAGGGGACCCTGACAACAAGCCATGGTGTTTTCGATCACCTTCTATGTATATGAATACGGGATGATGAATAAGGAAGACCGAAGAATTGATGCTTTTGAATTGTGGTGCTGGAGAAGAATATTGAATATACCATGGACTGCCAAAAGAACAAACAAATGTGTCTTGGAAGAAGTACAACTAGAATGCTCCTTATAAGCAAGGATGGCAGGACTATGTCTTACTCACTTTGGACATGTTGTCAGGAGGGATCAATCTCTGGAGAAGGGCATCGTGCTTGGTAAAGCAGAGGGTCAGCAAAAAAGAGGAAGACTGCCAATGAGATGGATTGACACAGTGGCTGCAACAAGGGCTGAAGCATAACAATTGTGAGGATGGCACAGGACTCGGTAGGGTTTTGCTCTGTTGCACATAGAGTCTCTATGAGCTGGAACCAACTCGATGGCACCTAAGAACAATAACAGGACATGCAATCCTTACTCTGAAAGAAAAAAAATTAAAAAGAAAGAATTAAGCATTTTTTCTGCCTTCCCTGTACTAAATGCATTTCAGATTAATAAAAATTAAAAAAAACCTAAACTGTTGGAGGAAAATTTTTCTTTACTGAAGAATTTCAACTAATAAATATAGAAAGAATAATGAATTTCAGGACCACTCTGCAAGCTCTAAGGAAATAATTCAGGCAATAATCATCAATTGAGGAAATTATTAAATGAAAGATCGATAGGGAAACTTCACAATGGTGACATCACTTTGCCACCTTTATATCACTAAAGTAAGACAACCAGATATTATGTGCCTCTTAATGTGACACAATGTGAAGCGTATGCACCACTTAAGGTAGTTCTTTTAGATTCCTAGGGCTGTCGTAATGAATTGCCACAAACCTGATGACTTAAAAGAACAAAAATGTATTTTCTCACAGTTCTGAAATACAAAAGTATGATATCAAGGTATCGGCAGCATTGGTTCCTTCTGTAAGCTCTGAGGGAGAAACCATCACTGGACTTTCTTAGTTTCTGATAGCTTCTGGCAACTCTTGGTGTTCCTGGGCTTATAGACACATCATTCCAATCTCTACCACTGTCTTCACATCACGCCTCTTCTCTGTGTTCCTCTTCTCTGTCTGTGTCTTCTTCTCTTCTTATAGATTGGATTTAGGGCCACGTGGATAGTCCAGGATCATCATGATCTCATTTCAAAATCTTTAAATTATTTACATCTACAAAACCCTTTTGCCAAATAAGGTCACATTTACAGGTTCCAAATGGACATACCTTTTGGGGGCCATCATTAACTCTCTACAGTAATCCAAAAAAAAAAAAAGATTGAATCTAACTAGTCCTCTAACTGTACTACCCAATACAGTAGCCACTAGCCACATGTAGCTATTTCAATTTAAATTAATTAAAATTAAAAATTTGTTCTTTAGTCACACTAACCCCATTTCAAGTGCTGAGTAGCCACATGTGGCTTCTGCCTACTGTATTAGTCCAGATATAGAACAGTTCCACCATCTCAGAAAGTTCTATTAGCTAATGCTACTCTATGTAATAAACCAAACAAAACCCAGTGCCGTTGAGTCAATTCCGACTCACAGCGACCCTATAGGACAGAGTAGAACTGCCCCATACAGTTTCCAAGGAGCGCCTGGCGGATTCAAACTGCCAATCCTTTGGTTAGCAGCCATAGCACTTAACCACTACACCACCAGGGTTTCCACTCTAGGTAATAGGACATACATAAACATCCATGTGTACGTCTTATTTCCTTTTAGTATAGGAATATTATGACCCTATGTTATATAGTTCCATAATATTTCTTTCCACACTCATCTGTCAGTTTGTTGTACTGTGGTAGCTTCTGTGTTGCTGTGATGCTAGAAGTTATGCTACCAGTGTTTCAAATACCAACAGGGTCACCTGTGGTGGACAGGTTTCAGCAGAGCTTCCCAAATTAGGACAGACTAGAAAGAAGGACCTGGCAATCTACTGTTTAAAAAATTGACCCGTGAAACCCTATGGGTAGCAGTGAAACATTCTCTGATATGGTGCCGGAAGATGAGCCCCTCAGGTTGGAAGGCAGTCAGAATATGACTGGGGAAGAGGTGCCTCCTAAAAGTAGAGTCAACCTTTATGATGTGGATGGAGTAAAGCTTTCAGGACCTTCATTTGCTGATGTGACACAATTCAAAATGAGAAAAACAGCTGCAAGCATCCATTAATAATCAGAACATGGAATGTATGAAGTATGAATCTAGGAAAATTATAAGTTGTCAAAAATGAAATGGAATGCATAAATATCAATGTCCTAGGCATTGGTGAGCTGATGTTGGTCATTTTGAATTGGACAGTTATATGATTTACTATGCCAGGAATGACAAATCGAAGAGGAATGGTGTCACATTCATTGTCAAAAAGAACATTTCAAGGTCTACCCTGAAGTACAATGCTGTCAGTGATAATATCCATACACCTAAAAGGAAGACCAGTTAATACAACTCTTACAGTAGCTGCCTCTTATCCATAGTTTCACTTTCCACAATTTCAGTTTCCCATGGTCAACTACAGTTTGAAAATGTTAAATGAGTATGTAGCATAATGAAATCTCACACCATCCGGTTCCATCATTCACATAACTTTCATTACAGTATATTGTTAATAATTGTTCTATTTTATTATTAGTTATTGTTGCTATCTCTTACTTTGCCTAATTTATAAATTAAACTTTATCATAGGTATGTACATATAGGACAAATCATAGTATAAATAGGGTTCGGTGCTATCCGCAGTTTCAGACATCCACAGGAGGTCTTGGAACGTATCCCCCACTGATAAGGGGAAAATACTGTGCTCAGATTTATGCACTAAACACTAATGCCAAAGATGAAGAGACTGAAGATTTTTACCAACTTCTGTAATCTGAAATTGATCAAACATGCAACCAAGATGCATTGATAATTACTAGTGATTGGAATGCAAAAGTTGGAAACAAAGAAGAAGGATGGGTAGTTGGAAAATATGGGGTTGGTGATAGAAACAGCACCTGAGATCCCATGGTAGAATTTTGCAAGACCAGTGAATTATTCATTGCAGATACCTTTTTTTCAGCAACATAAACAGCAACCATACAAGTGGATCTTGCCGGATGGAATACACAGGAATCAAATAGACTACATCTGTGGAAAGAGACGATGAAGAAGCTCAGTATCAGTCAGAATAAGGCCAGGAGCCAACTGCAGAACGGGCCATCAATTGCTCAGATGCAAGTTCAAGGTGAAGCGGAAGATAATTAAAACAAGTCCATGAGAGGCAAAGTACAACTTGAGTATATCTGACCTGAATTTAGAGACCACCTCAAGAATAGAATTGACACATTAAAGAGTAATGACTGAAGATCAGATGAATTATGAAATGACATCAAGGACATCATACATGAAGAATGCAAAAGGTCATTACAAAAACAGGAAAGAAAGAAAAGACCAAATGAATGTCAGAATAGACTCTGAAACTTGCTCTCAAACATAGAGTAGCTAAAGCAAATGCAAGGAATGATGAAGTAGAAGAGCTGAACATAAGATTTCAAAGGGCAACTCAAGAAGACAAAGCAAAGTATTATAATGAAATGTGCAAAGACCGGGAGTTAGAAAACCAAAAGGGAAAAACATGCTCAGCATTTTTGAAGCTGAAAGAACCGAAGGAGAAATTCAAGCCTCAAGTTGCAATATTGAACAGTTCTTTGGTCAAAAAATTGAAGGACACAGGAAACATCAAAAGAAGATGGAAGGAATATACAGAGTCACTCTGTCAAAAAGAATTGGTCAACATTCAACCATTTCAGGTGGTAGTGTATGTTCAAAAATCAATGGTATGAAAGGAAGAAGCCAAGCTGCACTGAAGGCATTGGCAAAAAACAAGGCTGCAGGAATTGACAGAATACTAATTCAGATGTTTCAACAAACGTATGCAACATTGGAAACACTCACTCAAATATGCCAAGAGTTTGGAAGACTGGCCAAATGACTGGAAGAGAGCCACATTTGTGCCCATTCCAAAGAAAGGTGATCCAACAGAATGAGGAAATTATTGAACAATATCATTAACATCACACACAAGTAAAATTTTGCTGAAGATAATTCAAAAATGGTTCCAGCAGTACATCAACAGAGAACTGCCAGAAACTCAATCAGAATCAGAAGAGGACATGGAATGACAGATATAATTGCTGATATCAGGTAAACCTTGGCAGAAAACAGAAAATACCAGAAAGATATTTGCCTGTGTTTTATTGACTACACAAAGGCATCTGACTGTGTGGATCATAACAAATTATGGATAACACTGTGAAGAATGAGAATTTCAGAACACTTAATTGTGCTCATGAGGAACCTGTACATAGATAAAGAGGCAGTTGTTCGAACAGAACAAGAGGATATGGTGTGGTTTAAAATTGGGAAAGGTGTGCTTCAGCGTTGTATACTTTCACCACACTTATTCAATCTGTATGCTGAGCAAATAATCGGAGAAGTTGGACTACATGAAGAAGGACATGGCATCAGGATTGGAAGAAGACTTATTAACAACCTGTAACATGCTGATAATACAACCCTGCTTGCTGAAGCAAAGAGGACTTGAAGCACTTATTGATGAAGATCAAAGGCTACAGCCTTCAGTATGGATTACAACTCAACATAAAGAAAACAAAAATCCTTACAACTGAACCATAAGTAACATGATGATAAATGAGGAAGACTGAAGTTGTCAAGGATTTCATTTTACTTGAATCCACAATCAACATCAATGGAAGCAGCAGTCAAGAAATCAAACAACATATTACATTGGGAAAATCTGCTGCAAAAGAACTCTTTAAAGTATTGAAAAGTAAAGATGTCACTTTGAGGACTCACATGCACCTGACCCAAGCCATATATGTATGCTAAAGCTGGACAGTGAATGAGGAGGACTGAGGAAGAACTGATACCTTTGAACTATGGTGTTGGGGAAGAGTATTGAGTATACCTTGTACTCCCAGAAGAATGAACAGATCTGTCTCAGAAGAAGTACAGTCAGGATGCTCCTTAGAAAGGAAAATGGCGAGACTCTCTCACCTACTTTGGACATGTTATCAGAAGGGACCAGCCCCTAGAGAAGAACATTATGCTTAATAAAGTAGAAGGTCATCAAAAAAGAGGAAAACTCTCAAGGGGATGGACTGACACAGCGCCTGCAACAGTAGGCTCAAACAGCAAGGTTTGTGTGGATGGCGTAGTTCCAGACAGTGTTTTGTTCTGTTGTACATAGGTTCGCTGTGAGTCGGTAGCGAGTCAAGGGCACCTAACAACAACATTTCTTTTCATAGTCTCCTGTTAATGCACATTTAGGCTATTTACCATTTTTCACTATTATAACAGCACATTCGACTATATGGATCATAACAAATTATGGATAACATCGCAATGAATGGGAATTCCAGAACACTTATGTACTCATGAGGAACCTTTACATAGATCAAGAGGCAGTTGTTCAAGCAGAACAAGGGGGTACTGATTGGTTTAAAGTCAGGAAAGGTGTGCATCAGGGTTGTATCCTTTCACCTTACCTATTCAATCTGTACACTGAGCAAATAATCCCAGAAACTGGACTATATGAAGAAGAATGGGGCATCAGGATTGGAGGAAGACTCATTATGTCATTATGCAGATGACACAAGCTTGCCTGCTGAAAGTGAAGACGACTTGAAGCTCTTACTAATGAAGATCAAAGACCACAGCCATCAGTATGGATTACACCTCAACATAAAGAAAACAAAAACCCTCACAACTGGACCAATGAACAACATCATGATAAATGGAGAAAAGATTGAAGTTGTCAAGGATTTTTTTTTACTTGGATCCACAATCAACAGCCATGGAAGCAGCAGTCAAAAATCAAACGATTCATTGCATTGTGTAAATCTGCTGCAAAGGACCTCTTTAAAGTGTTGAAAAGCAAAGATGCCACCTTTAAGACTAAAGGGAACCTGACCCAAACTATGGTATTTTCAATCACATCATATGCATGTGAAAGCTGAACAATGAATAAGGAAGACCGAAGAAGAATTGACGCATTTGAATTGTTATGCTGGCGAAGAATACTGAATATATCATGGACTGCCAAAAAAAAAAAAAAACGAACAAATCTGTCTTGGAAGAAGTACAACCAGAATGTTCATTAGAAGCAAGGATGGCGAGACTGCGTCTTACCTGCTTTGGACATGTTGTCAGGAGAGATCAGTCCCTAGAGAAGGACATCATGCTTGGCAAAGTACAGGGTCAGGAGAAAAGAGGAAGACTCTCGTTGAGGTGGACTGACACAGTGGCTGCAACAATGAGCTCAAGCATAACGACTGTAAGGATGGCGCAGGACATTCTGTTGTGTGTAGAGTCGCTATGCGTCGGAACTGACTCGATGGCACCTAACAACAACAACAACTATTTTTCACTATTATAATAGCACAAAATGTATTTTTTCTTTTTAATAATATCTGAGATTCTTTAGTTACAATACAGAAATTCATTCCATTTATACTTATTACCAGATAAATTTTGCCATCTTGTGTTATTTCTGTTTTACTGCTTCTTTTGTTTTCTGCTTTCAACTTTATGGGCTGGATTTTGTTTTGTGCATTTCTCCTCTGCTGATCGTTGTTCTTTTAGTGGTCATTAGTCATTATATTTAGTATACTTGGACCTCTGGTCTTTGGTTTTTAACTTTAAACTGTAACTACTGATGCCTGCTTTGAATTATGAGCAAATCAATACAGTTGGGTGATAATGGTAACCTTCTCCTAACTTGCTTCCTTCTTATTGGCTTCTGATTTTCATTACTGATATCATTTTATGTAGTTACATATTATAATATTTTTTCTTTAATTTTTTTCCCAAAAATGTCTAGCCCTAGTTTTGTATTTAGTAAACATGTTGATCTACTATAGACCTTTCACTTCACCACTTCAACAGGTTGACTTCATTTTGATGCAGTTCTTCATTGCTACATTTCATTTTTAAGTAGTTTTTCAATAAAGGCCCATAAGTGCTTTATTGTCTTGAGTTTTTCTTTTGCCTGTATTCTTGTTTGAAGGCAGCCTGAATTTGTAGATGAATTGATTTTTCTCCTTCTTGTAACCATACTTATGCTTAAAACCAAAAACCGAAGCCGGTGCCCTCAGGTCAATTCTGACTCATAGCGACCCTATAGGATAGGGTAGAACTGCCCCATAGAGTTTCCAAGGAGTGCCTGGCAGATTCCGACTGCCGACCCTTCGGTTAGCAGCCATAGCACTTACCCAGTACACCACCAGGGTTTCCTACTTATGCTTACCTCCCCAATCACCCCCTCCCAAAAAAATAATCACCATCAAGTCGATTCCATATCATGGAGACTCTATAAGATAGAGTAGGACTTTCCTATAGGGTTTCCAAGGAGCAACTGGTGGATTCGAGCTACTGACCTTTTGGTTAACAGCCGAGCTGTTAACCGCTGCACCACCAGGGCTTACTATCTGCAATAAACTCTAATGTTTTCCCTCGTATCATATTTACATTTTTAATGCTGATTACAGTCCACTAAATTTCATGTTCTATAGTATTTGAAATAAAAAAAAAATCTGTGCTAAAATATAGTTTTAGATAATATGGACATAGTGATCTAAAGTTAGCAGCAGCTCTGATTCTGTATATTCTCTCAGAATACCTTCTTGCCAAATTTGTTGAGTGTGCTTACCCCTTGGGCTTGCTTTTTGTGGTCTTCAACTTAAGGAGAATAGATCATTTTGACAAGAGGTTAGCCTGCTTCTCAGTGAAGTCTCCTAAGTTATGCTCTGTTAACTCTTTCCATCACCAACAGAGCACATCGATGATGCATCTATCCTCCTCCCCATTTCTTCGCCTTCAGGGAAGGAGATCTGCTCAGAAAACATAAATCTCCTCTAGCACTGCCTCCTATCCATTCTGAAGTTGGATCCTCACATAAATTTATACCCAAATTCCAGGGGCCTACCCCCCTTTTTTTTTTTTTTTTACCCCTTACCCCCCAGACTATATTTTTCTAAGTACATTTTGTTGTCTCTACTGTTTGGGACTCTCTCCCTTATTTTGAGTGAAATTTCATTGCATAGTATCAGATTATGGCCGTTTTCTAACTCCATTGTAAATGGAATTTTCTTCTCAATTTCTCAATTGTTTATTGCTTTAAGATCTCAGGGATGGAAGTAAAGTAACCACATTTTTACTGAACTCATTTATTATAATCTCCTGTTAGAGAGATGATGATATGATGAAAACGTTGTTGGAGGAAGATTATTCTAGCAACCTGTTAAAGCTCATTGCTGTTGAGCCTATTCCAACTATAGGACAAAGTTAAACTGCCCCACAGGGTTTCCAAGGAGCAGCTGGTGGATTTGAACTGCAGAACTTTTGGTTAACAGCCTGAACTCTTTAACCACTGCACCACCAGGGCTCCAGCAACCTGTTAAGGTATAGATTAAAATGGGGTGAAGTAACATACTAAAAGCTCTTAGAATAATCTAGGCCAGCATAATCCACTAGCACTTTCTGCATTGATGAAATTAGTGTATATTTACATTGTCCAGTTTGGTAGCCACTAACCACATGTGGATATTGAACAACTGAAATTTGGCTTGTGCAACTGAGTAACTGAACTTTTAATTTAATTAATTCACATTTAAATTTAAGTAGCTACATATGACTAATGGCCACGATGTTGAACAGTGCACAGATCTAGACAATATAAAGGCATGAACACAAGTCTGTGGCTGAAGAAGTAGAAATGAAAGAGGACATCCAAGAGGTGTTATGGAAAAAGAAACAACCATGTTTTGGTAGGGAAGGGCAAAAAAAGGAGGGAAGATTTAAATAATTCAAAGGCAGCTGTGCTGGGGAGAACTTGGAAGCTGGTGGTCCCATCAGATAAAAGAGATATATATCAAGAGCTGTTATGAAAAGCAATTTGCTATCAGCTGCTAATCTAAAGGTTGGCAGTTTGAACCCACCCAGTGGCACTGCAGGAGAAAGTCCTAGAGATCTGCTTCAGTGAAAGTTACATCCAAAAAACCCTACCGAGCAGTTCTTTCTACTCCTTAACACATAGGGTTGCCATGAGTTGGAATCAACTCCATGACAATGGGCTTATATATATTTATTTTATTTAAAAAATAGACGTTTTATGAGATTGAGTTCCAGTTGGTAAGGGGACCTCCAAGTGGAAATAATTATAAACAATTACAAATTCTCACTGAATTTCAGGGAGAGAAAGTCAGAGTAACCAAAAAAAAAAAAAAAAAAAACTATTTCCTTGACATTTCTCTCTTGAGAGAGTTTCTTCTGCCTCCATACACCCCTTTACAGAGATTGCCTTGTCCTCCTCCACACAGGGAGACCCTGATATATGGCATAATAATGATGGTTCAGAGAAATTACTATTTCACCTACTGAGTGATTAATATGGAATTAGTTACTGAAGCACTCAGTGGTGCAAAGAGGATCAAGGAGGAATTTGGTTTTGTTTTAGAAAGGAAAAATAAAATGGTGCTTTGCATACAGGGAGTACTTTTCCTCTGAGAAGCTCTACATACTCAGTAAGCTTAATTAATGAGCAAACATCTAAGAAAGAAAAGTGATGAAATGAGGATCTGCTGGGCCAGATACCAGTGTTTTATTCCTGTGATTTTTAAAAATCAAGCTTGGTGTTTTCCGCTGCCATTAAATGCACAAGTGTAGCCCCATGCAGCAGCCAGGAGATATTCATCTTTCTACTGAATGATTTCTCTTGAAGGCACCCCACTTTATGAGGGAAAGCAACCACACAGAACCCCACCCCCTAACTTTATTGATATCCTTCGCTCTATTTGCAGTGGAAATTCATCCCTATCATCATCCTGCAGCAAGCATTCTCTGATAATGGGGTCCGCACCGTCCCTGGGAAGATGGGTTTTGTTGCAGAATGAAGCAGGTTATCATCTTTATCAAAAATGATTCAGAACAAACATCCATGAATCTAGGTCTAACGTGCACTGAAAGGGAACGGGCAGGGCCCCTTAACCAGTGCCCTACTGTGTAATCTCACTTTCATCTTAATTCAAAATCCCTTAGAGATTCAAACTGCCTTTTGCAAAAATATAAATTCTTCTAATTACTTATGTGTAGGATATGTGGTTTGGCCTAGTCAAAAGAGAAATTTAATAATGTATCCTGGCATTTATTTTCATCTGTAGTGGCTTGAGGATAGATTTTTTTTTTTTTTTTGTCCTATACCTTCATTTTTTTGTTGTTACTGTTTCTTTCTCCCCTCCCCTATTTTTCTTCTCCTGTCTACTTCCAAAAAAAAAAAAAAGAGGAAAGAAAGAAAAAAATGCTGTTCTGCCAAAAGAGAAAATACGCTGGAAGATCCTTCTAAAGATTTTTACAAAGGGCCTGATGTTTTGTAAAATAAACCTAGCTGCCATGTGCAAAAACAGGTGGTTTTGTTTGAAGAGAAGATACTGAGGGATTTTAGTTTTTTGTTTTTCTACTTCCCATCCAGGTCCTCTATAGATGTTTCCGGGCCAGATCTTTTCCTTCTAGCCCAAAGCCCTCTCATATTCCCTGAGCCTAGGACTTCAGGTTTGTCCCATCCTTTCTTAATTTCTTCTTTATCCACCGGAACCAGCACCGTCTTCCTTCTCTGGTCTTCAACACCATGGCCATTGTTTACCTGGTGATGCAAGACCACACTCCTCCCTCATTAGTGCCGAACACCTAACACCACCAGGATCACCATTGTCCAATAATATGCCACAGTGGCCTTTCCATTTTAACACATAACTGGGAATTTAGAAGAGCTGATCTAACACTTTCCAGATTAAATGTCAAAGTCTCAAAATTCAGATGGATTTGGAATCTACCTGAGTATATTTTTCTACTCCCATTCCCAGTAGTGTATGCCTTGGCACTGATTAGCAGCAGCGTTTTGTAATATCGCTTAAGTCTCTAGTGCTGTGGGGTTCTGCCAGTAATGGTGTTTAATTCACTTATATGTGCCAATTCATCTCTGTCAGGAGCCTATTAATTTCTTCACTATTTTACTCTGTCTATAGCCCCTATCTAATGAGACAATGATCCCCATTTGTATAACCAAAAAACCTAGAGTCTCTTATAAATTACCTCTGGTCCCACTGCTTTTAGTAACCAGAAAGCCTCTGTATTTCTTTTTCATATTTAAATCAATTTTTGCAAGCTCTCTTCTTTAGAAGAATATACTGGAACTTCAAGGGCACCAAATAGTGAAATCATAGAAAAAGTGTAAAATTCTAATGGGCTCTTCAACATATACATATCCCTGCTCCACGGAAGACTTTCATAAAATCACATCAAAGATATTCTGTTCACACAAATACATCCCATTCGTAGAGACAGAATGTTAATGAAAATCAGCCTCTAACTCTGCAATCAGCCCAGTCATCAGTGGGCAAGATGTCAAAATACCTATAGCACTACTATGAAAATAAAAACCCAGTAACAAAGGTCAGGGATCTAAAATTAATCTATGGACTATGCCGTTGGCATTTCTGCATGATGTGATCTTGAGTAAACAGGAAAGTGACAGCTAAGAGACTGACTAGGAAGAGTTAACATCAATTCAGGAGACTATTTCAGTATATTAGCATATAAAACTTACATGCATCTCTGCTACCTGTTTTACATTTCCAGGATTGGAGCAAAACATCAGGAGCTCAGGGAAAAGCAGGCAAGAGGTCTTGCTGATTACACTACCAGTGCAATTGGATCAGTGCATGACATGGATGATGATGAAATGGACCCGAATTATGCCAGAGTGAATCACTTCCGGGATCCATGTACGTCAGCAAGTATCTATAGGTCTCCATCTCCACCTCGTCCTGGACCACTTGGTTACCCTCGGGATAGTCGTCCACTGTCTCCAGAGAGGGACCATTTAGAGGGTCTCTACGCCAAGGTCAACAAGCCCTACCATCCACCGGCTCCAGCTGACAGGTAATGCAGCTTAGTGAAAGATGAATGTAGTTTTCACTTAGTAAAGTTCTACATCATCGCTACGGCTGAGACATATAAAAAAGCATCCTTCAATCTATTAAGACTGAAATGACATGGTGCCTCAGACAAGTGCTGTGCTTTGACCTCCCATTAAGGTACCAGTCACCAAAAAATAAAGCAATAGCCAGTTATAAGGTGGCATGAATGAATAGTAGTAATTGAATACATGGTGCAACAGGGAGCAATTTTTGAAGGAATATTGTGACAGAGAACTAATGATGAGAACTTTGGAGGAATATTGTCCTTTCTCTTAACAGCCCCACAGTGAAAGCCTTTATCCAAGAAGATGTCATGATGCTTGGAGGTCAGGAGTCAGACAAGAGAAAAGGATGACTCTCAAGTAGATGTATTGAGGTGGAATTATAGACAGCAGCAGAAGTGCCGGGGACTCTGAAAAGTAAGAGACCTGGGGATTTTATACTCACGGAATATGTAATCCTTTATGGATACTCATGGATGAGCAGAGGAAGAAAAGGAGAAATTCTTGGCAATAGGAGTTTGATGAAGTAGAGAAAGATAAGAGGTGACAAGGGCAACGATCCTTAGGTTTAGCAGCTAAGGAAAGAGATAATAGGACCATCTGTCAGTACAATTGCAGTAGGTAGGTAACATGATGATTCCAGCTCCGCCTCCTGCCAAAAGTAAAATGCCTCATCTCTTGAAAGTCTGATTTAAGACAGTTTTAGTCAATACACATTGTTAGGTGAGCCTTGGAATTACACACACAAGGAATGGGTTGACTGACTTTGGCCCAACCTGACCATGGCTTGAAATCTGGAGAGAGGAGGTGGGGAGAAAGTGTCAGTCCCAAAGAGCTCTCTTTCTAGATGAAAAAAAGACTTGTTTTCCAGATTTCTTTTGGTTCTGACAACCACCCAGACCCTATTAGTAACCAGCTTTTGTGTGATAGTGTGATATATTGCATATGTTTACCGTTTACGTTTCCCCAGCTGGGCGATATTATACACTTTCAATTAGGTTGGGGAGAGGAAGGGAAATCATGGCATTTTTATGCAGACTGTAAAGTGTAGCTTCACAAGACTGATTACCTTTCAGAGCCTTTCCAATAACCAAGTGGGAAGGAAGGAGCAATTCTTAATCCTTACTGTCAAGCTTTCAGGTTGATAGTATTAAAGAAAGATGGTCAAGTTTTTCTTTGGGATAAAATGAAAATATAAATTCCTATGACTGTGTGATACAGCCATAATAACGAAACTGCTAATTCAAATCACTGGTAAAAAGGAGGCTTTTTTCTCCCCAACCTTCATGTAGGCTTGAATGTTATCATGTAGTTATGAATACTAGGCATGAGTCTCTTTTGGCCCAGACCACAGTCAATCTGGAAACCCTGATGGTGTGGTGGTTAAGTGCTATGGCTGCTAACCAAGAGGTCAGCAATTCGAATCCGCCAGGCACTCTCTGGAAAGTCTATGGGGGCAGTTATACTCTGTTCTGTAGGGTCGCTATGACTCGGAATCGACTCGACGGCAGCGGGTAGTGGGTTATAATCAATCTGATTTTCCCTAAATCAAACAGGTCTTCATAGGAATCCTCTTTACATATGCCCATTGCTAGAATCCCCAGCACAGAGAGATTGTTTCTATGAACCTCCCAAGCTAGTATTTCCCAGTACTAATTTCATGGAAAAAAATATAAGCATTCTATTAAAAAAAAAAGAAAGAGTTACTAGTCAAAAACATCTGGGAAATTATAGGTTAGGCCACATAGAACAGGTTTCCTTCCTGCAGTCTTCTTATGCCCCAAATATACTAATGTATGTTGTAAACGTCCAGGGGAAGCGTATGACAGTCAGCACTTACTGCTCCCTAAATTTTTGTCAGCAATTTCTTTTTTTTCCAGATCTTGAAGTAATTCTTTGGACCACTACTTAGGAAACTCTATACTAAGCTAATTTTCACCCATGTAGATTTAACCAGGCGTGATTTTTTTTAGAATAATCTTAACTGTAGCCACTCTAGAATAATATCAGGAAAAAATAAGTTATTTATTGCCCAATGTAGGATTGTACATATCAGTAATAGTCTTACTTTTGGCTCTGCCTCCTTTGTATTAATAAATAAAGTTGCCTTTCATGGACTTTTAGGCTGTCACATTTTGGATAGTAGATCAAAGTGTGACTCTTTATACTCAGAATTATCTTTATTTTGCTCTTATCTTTAATTAGATTTAAGGATTACCCTGAAATCATTCCTCACTCTTAAAGTCTTAAGGCAAGCAGTTTTTGTCTAAGCATCCAGTAAAGTTAGCTATCATCACCCTCGTCATCATTATTATTGTTACTGTTTTTGTCAATGAAATTCTGAACCAACCTGATCTTCCTAGGACCAGGTGAGTCTAGATGCAAACAAGATTGTTTTCCAGATTTACTCCAGAGTCTCAAGAAGAGAGTTGCTATGGTAGTGGCCCTATGTTCATAAGCAGGAGCTCTGAGTTCTAAGCCTACTTAGTACATTTCCAGTTAGAAGGTGCACTAATTAATGTGTTCATCTGTTCATCTTCACTCATTCAAGTATTTATTTGGCACCTACTGTGTTCTAGCTACTGTGCTAAACTCTGGGGATGATATAAAGGTGGCTAAGATATGGCACCAGTCCATGAAGAGGGCGTGTCTAGTTGGGGAGGAGGGAAACACGTATGGAAATGGATAATTGTGATATACAGGCAGTCCCCGACTTACTACGTATTCGAGTCACAATGAACCGCTCTTACGACATCCAGTTTTTTCATATCGTTAGTAAAATGCACTCTGTACAATGTGCACCACACAATTTGCTGATGTTATTATTCTCATGCCAACTTCCAGAGACAAATAAAGATCAGATTTAAAAAGGTACTGATAATAAAAGGCAATAATAATTAAAACTTAGAAAAAAATGTGGTGTTAGGTTTACATCAGAACCGACTTACCACGGAGTGGTCCGAACAGAACCCCATTGTAAATAAGTCGGGAAGGGCCTGCAATGTAAATAGCAGAAAACGAAGCTGCTAACTTCCCCTAGGCTAGTCAGGAAAGGCCTCCAAAAGGAGGTGATATTTGTACTTGTTCTGGAAAGTTCAATAAGAATTGACCAGGTACAGTGGAAAAATTGTTTTCCTTATAGAATAATTAGCATGTACAAGGCCAGAATTTCCTGAAGGAGTATGGTAAGTTAGGGAGCAAGGAGAAAGAGAAGTACGTTCCTCTTCTTATGGAGCTTCCAGGCTAGCGAGGATACGAAGAGTAAACCCACACTTAGAGCACAGTGTGAAAAGCAGTACTGTGAGGGAAGCACAGGGTAACTATTGGGGCTGGAGGTGTTGAGTTTGAGGCTCAAGGGGCAGCGTGTGCGGAAGCCTGGAGGTGAGAGGAAGCATGGTGTGTTAGAGGAACTAAAAAAATCTCAATAAAACAGAAACCTGACGTGAGAGGAGCAAATGGCAGAGAGAAAACTGGAGGGTCAGAGAGCTGGGCAGCAGGCAGATGACAGAGCCTTGGAGGCCTAGCTGAAGAGTTTGGACTTCATCCTGAGAGCACTGGGGCCAGGGCTGGGATAGGAAAAGGGTCACTGAAAGGTATTAAAGTAAGATATAATCCTGGAGCACAGTAAGCCATTGAATGGCATGGGCAGTTTAGCCTCACCTGTAAATGATACAACAGAGTGAAATGTTGCCTGGCCTGCATCAGCTTCACGATCGCTAACACACTTGAGTCCATTGTTGTGGCTACTGTGCCAGTCCACCTCAGCAAAGGTCTCCCTCACCCTCCCTGACCCTCTGCCTCACTAAACATGATGGCCTTCTCCAACGATTGATCCTTCCTGATAACGTGTCCAAAGCAAGCGAGTCAGATAATAGGTTCTGTTGTGATCTGCAAGGTTTTCGTTGGCTAATTTTCAGAAGTAGAGAGGCCACTGTTCCTAATCTGTCTGAGTCTGAAAGCTCTGCTGAAACCTGTCCACCATGGATGGACTTGCTGGTATTTGAAATACCAGTGGCATAGCTTTCAGCATCACAGCAATACATAATCCAACACGATACATCAAACCGACGGACAGGTGATGTAAATAGGATTATTAATGACTTTGCGTGTAACGATCGTTAAACACGATTTTACATTTTATAATTATTTGTATTTATACTTATGCATGGAAACCCTGGTGCCTAGTGGTTAAGAGCTACGGCTGCTAACCAAGAGGTCAGTAGCTCGAATCCACCAGGCACTCCTTGGAAACTCTGTGGGGCAGTTCTACTGTGTCCCATAGTGTCACTATGAGTCAGAATCTACTTGACAGCAGTAGATTTGGTTTGATTTGGTTTTGTATACTTATACATACATGTTCAAACCTGGCCATAGTACCTGTCATAGATCTGTACCTTCTGGGAACACATCATGGCCCACAGTGGCTACCTAGTACAGGCAACTTCTGTCTCTTATCTTTGTGTTTCTCAGGGATTGGACGTAAATCTTCAATCCCTTTACAAAAACATGATTTATAAATGATTTATCTGTAAATGATGGTGGTTGAAAAGAAAAGCCCTGCCACCATGACAGAGACATATGTCTGGATTATAACGGCTGGTTCTTCCAGGATTTGAACATAGCATGAATTAAATCCTGTCCCCTGAAGCCTGACAACTACTTAGGGTTTATAATGTGTTAGTCTTCCACTGAAGCACCAATATTTAGGGCCCCTCACAGCACATAAACATTAAAGCTTTATGTCTGGAAGCAGATAATCCCAAGTAGGGTGATTAGATGTGTGTGGCACTTGCCACAGTTGTGGTTTTCCATTAGTTTGTGTGATTATTTGACTGTACTAGAGAGCGCCAAATTTGTTTGATCACACACACACCCTATCAGTAAAAAAATGTGCTGGTTGGTAAGCTTCCAAAATATGTATACTAAAATATGTATACTAAATGATACATACTTACTTACCTCACTAATATGTTATATGCATGATGAAATATACTAAATATAGAAATTAATAGTAAGTAGAAGTTCTAATATTTTCTTCTTGCCCCCAAATGGAATGCATATGGCTCATTTTGGAGACCATTCATCTCAGCTCCAGGCTCCATGGGTATAGATGTGCCCAGATCTGTGTACACCTAGTTTTGCTTACCATTATCTCCTTAGCTCCTAGAGAAGTACAGTCTCTACTCAATAAGCATTTTGGGAATAAATAAATGATTTAACAGAATCATAGAGTTGGATGAGACCTTAGGTAGTCAACCCCTCCATCCCATTCAGCAGGGGCATCTCCCCCACGAAATCCCTTACAAGGTGTAACTCCATCTATGTTGGCATACTTCCAGTGACAAGAGTTCACAAGGCATCCTTTTTCACTTTCAGAGCACTCTAATTGATAGAAAATCACTTTTTATCCGTGTAGCATTCACCATGGATCTTGCATTGGCCTTACCTGGATGCAGAATCTAAGCCCCATTAACAGCCATTCAGATATTTGAAGTGACTTCCATGACCACCTTCATTAGCACTTATTGAACTCCAAACACGTGCTGGGCTCTGTGCTCAGAGCTAGCCTTACAAGGATGAAAAACACACACAGCGCCTGACCTTGAGAAGGCCATTGTGTTGTCAATATTAGAATCAGTTCAGAGTAAACTCTTCCAGTTGCCTTGTTATTGTTTTTTGTTGTTGTTGTTGTTGTTATTTGCTGTCAAGTAGCTTCGACTCACGATGACCCTGTGTACAAAAGAACAAAACGTTGCTCAGCCCTGCACCATCTTCATAATCATTGATATGTTTAAGTTCATTGTTGTGGCCACTGTGTATTTTCAGTGTGTTCTAGCCTAGGGGGCTTATCTTCCAGCACTATCTCAGACAATATTCTGTTTTGATCCACAGTGTTTTCATTGGTGAATTTTTGGAAGTATATTGTCAGGCCTTTCTTCTTAGTCTGCTTTATTCTGGAAGCTCAACTGAAACCTGTCCACTATGTGTGACCCTGCTAGTATTTGAAATACTGGTAGCTTCTAGCATCATAGCAATACACAAGCCACCACAGTATGACAAACGGACAGATGAGTGATGGCTCCAATTTTCTTAATCATTTCTTCTATTATAGTCTATTCCTGTAGCCCTCTTCGTAGCAGTTTCATGAATACACTCAGAGTTTATCTCTGCCCTCCTTTAAACATGGCAATCCAGAACTGGACACAGTATTTAGATATGGCTGGAAAATCATGGAAACTAATAGTACTCTTGCATCCTTCTGTCTTAAAATCCTTTATATTTACTAATAAGCTTTTATATCAGCCATGTCATTATTGGCTTGAGTTGCACTTTTTAACTAAACTTCCAATTTTTTTTTTTCACCTAAGTTTCTTTCGAGCCAGATTCCCCAATATATTCTGTAAAATCCTGTATGTGTACTTTTTTTTTTTCTTTTAATGTAGTATACTCTCTTTATTCAAGTTAAATATTTTCTTATTAGGGTTAGCCCTTTGTTGTAGACAATGAAGATTTTTTTTAAATATTGATTTTTGTCCTCCAGTATATTAGCTATCCTTCCTACGTTTATACCATCCTCATATTTAATCATTGCGTACTCATCCATGTCATTGATAAGAGCATTGATCAGTGTCAAGTACAATCCCTGCAACTCATTACCTGAGACCTCCGTTAATCAACATTCTTTGGAGTGTTCACTCAGTTATTAATCCAGTCTACTGTTATCCAGTCTGCATTCTCCAGATCATCCAAACATTGTGGAAGATTGTCAAATATCTTACTGATATTAAAGTATACCCTGTCTGTGAGAATTCCCTAATCTATCAGTCTGGGAACCCACATAAGAAAGGGAATTAATTACATGTTCTTGGTGAATCCTAGAGACTGCTTCTTTCTTTTCTTCCCCCCTCAGATATTCACAAGTAATGTGTCCTTTTAGATTTAAGGATACAAAATAAGAGTTTCTGTGGTCCAGTGTAATACTAAGCACTTAGTTATCTGCTTACTAAATATTTACTTCTTGGCTGATATACCTCAGCTGTGAAATTGAGGTGACAAATAGCTCAACACTCCAGTTAAGTGGCCTTGACTCCCCAACATGTATTCACCAGTGTTTATAGGAAACTTATTGAGCATCTATTATATTCCATAGGTCATACAAAGAAGTTTAGAAACAATCCTGACCCTCAAGGAACTCAGTCTAATAGCTGAAACCATCTCATAAACAAATAATTACAGTATGATAAGTTGTTTAGAAGAGAGATACAGACACAGGTATATTGTAAAAATCATGAGATTGCATACACACTCAATTTGAGAAGGACCTGAGGCTATAGATTGGTCTTTCTAGGACCTCGGGTAGAATTTGTCAATTTTTCAAAGCCTCAGTTTCCTCATTGTAAAATGGGAATAAAAGTATATATACCTCTTTCATATGGATTGTTTGAAGATTAAATGACATTATCCCAGTGCCTTCTTCAATGAATGTTGACTATAACTGGATAGGAAGGTCTTAGGACTATATATTCTAGCACTATATTATATATTTTGGGACCATATATTACGAAGGTCATTGGACTAAATATAACTGGTTAGAAAGGTTTTTTTTTTTTTTTAGAAAGGTTAGTCATTGTATCTAGTTGTTGACCCTTACCATCACAGATTTGGGAACCAGTTAGATTCCATCTGTTCTATAGTCACATTGTTAATTTCTAACTCCAGCTAAAACTCCTGCCAATGTATTTCCATCATCAGAAACAAAAAGTGAAAACAGGGAAGACAGTGAGTGGGGAAAAAACTAGAAAACAGCTCAGATTTTGTTAGCTGTCCGTTATCATCTGCCTAAGTGGAGAAGACCGTAGTCATTACACACTGAACTACTTTGTCAATTGTTTGTTAAAAATTTTAAATCTTTAGATGGCCCTAAGTTTGTCATTGAGGCTAACACTGTCTTTTTCATATGTCACTTGAATGTCCGTTTGGTTCATAGTTACACTCAACAGTTGTCCACAGGATGGGCTAGCCCAATTTCTTTGGGTCCCAAAAGAGCTGTTAACAACACTGTGTCAAGTCAAATCCCAATTAACTGTAAACAGCAGAAAACCCTAAAGGAATGTAGATGGTCCAGGCCTGATAAAGCGGGCTTTTTTCATCTTTCTCCTTTGCCTTTCCCAGAGGTTAGGCCTTCTTCTTAATGTTACATCATAATTCTAAGACGGATGGTGCACCTCTAGGCCTCTTGTCCACTTTCCTGGGAGAAAGAAGGTGAAAGGGGCAAATGCCCAATGGAATATGCCAATCAAGTTCATCCCTTTTAAAAAGTTCCCCAGTAACTTCTCATTGGTGAAAACTGTATCGAAAGATCATGTCTTGTTGCAAGAGAATGCTGAGAAATAGTATTTCATCTTTCCAGGCAACAAACGCAAGAGAAAAAGGAGTTGCAAGTTGCTTTTAGGGAGTCATTCCATAGAATCCACCACAAACAGATTACCTCTAGGTGACTTCTTTATTTTTTATTTGTCACTTCCCCTTTAATAATGCAAAAGTTATAGATTAAGGCTACATAGCACTCTGGTCAAATATGTTCTTATTAACCCTCTGTAAGTGGCAAGCCCTATTGCATAGACACTCTCTTATAGCTCCAAAAGAAATATTTTTTATCTCAATAACTTCTAATATCACTTAACTAAGGTAACTGGGAGACATGCATTCTTAGTTTTCATGACCACTGAAAAAGCATGGTCTGGGAATTCTAAGATAAGGGCAATGAAGGATAGAAAAAGTGTTAACAGGAAAGCTTTGTAGTCAGGTGTGAACAGCTGGGTGTGAACATATCTTGTATTATTGGGGTAATGCAGGATAATTGGTATTTCTTTACCAAAGCTCTGTTGATTTTATAGCATCAGCGTCTCGTCGAACTGTAGCTTTGTCATGTAAGGCTTATGACTCTGTTGGTGTTTGTTCCCAGACTCTTTCTCTCTGAAGATTTTTCCAGTTAATTTTACTTTAGTTGAATGACTTTTTTTAGCTCTCCCTTCTGACTCATGGCTTTGTGATGCTGTGTGTAGGGACTCAAACAACGAATACAGTGGATTACTTAGAGATTGTTTTTTAGTTTCTACAAACAGAGCCAAAGTGATCTTATTTCAGTTTAGGAATCCCAGTGATAAACACCATTTCTTTAGAAAGTCAAAATTCATCAATTGTGCAAAGCAATCAGATTTTTTTTTTCCTCAGACCATATTGCCATCAATTTTTAAGTGACTTTTAAAAAATAATGAGAATTCTCTTAATGAAAGAATCTCTATGACCAGATAAGTGCAAATAGTAATTGGTATACCATTAACTCTACTTTTCTCTATCCCCTCTCTTTAAAACTTGATGTTCTCATTAATTTTTTTTTTTTCCCCATCTACTGAGAGCCCTACTCTTGGGACAGTGGAAGTTATGTCTGCTTAACATGTTGGCTTCCAGTGTTGATAAATGTAGACAACCTTCTCCTTCATTATGTATGAACTAGGGAAAAAGGTACTCAGTGAGCATTCATTTCCATGACAAACTACACAACCCATTCTCAGTCACTAGTACTAAGTGGGCAAGTCTGTCTGTAGAATGTTTGCCAGAGGGTTATCCTGATTTCTTAGAGCTGCCATTTAAGCATTGACATCAACTTATTTTCAAACCAGCAAATTGAACCCTAAGATATATTCATCTAACTAATCTTGTTTACTAGGAGAAGATAGAAGGGGGTGTGCATAATGTTCTCATATAAGGAATACAAAGAGAATAGAGCTGAATACAGAGTCTCCTTCCCTCTAGAGGCATGTGGCTGATAGTTTGGAGTAGTAATGGTGATATGCTATGATAAGGGTGAGCCAAAGATGCTATGAAAGCACATGGGTGGGCACTGAATGCAGTTTTAGGTGGTGAAAGAAGGTTCTTCGAAGGAACCAACATCTTAGCTGTAACTTAAAGGACAGGTCGGGACTAGTTAAGCAGACAGAAGAATATGCACAAAAGCCCAAAGAGAAAACATGGTGCATTTAACGAACTGCACGTATTTCAGAAGGCTAGAGTATAGTGTCTTAGGACCAGTGGAAGACAAAAGATGAGTGGGAGCCATGTGGTTAAAGGCCGTCCAACCTAAGATAAATATTTAGACTTTAGCTCAAGGACAATGGGGAACCCTTGAAGCGGGGGTGGCATGTTCAGATTTGGGCTTTAGAAAGATGACAGTAATCCTGAGGGGTAGGTATCTATTTCACAAATGAGAAAGTAAAGGCTTAGGGAAGTTAATAAACTTGCCTATGGTAACACGGGTAATAGGATAACAGCCAGGATTCCAACCCAGATTTGACTCCACAATCCATGCATGAGCTTTCAAATATGGTAGAATTTTTAAAACTGCAGGTTGTAAAATCATTAGTCCACCTTGAAATCCATTTAGTGGGATCCATCAATGTTTTTTTGATAAAATAGGTAGAAAAGATCATTACAAAAATTGTAATAAGTAGAAGAATCATTTTATAATTTTTTGTTTCAGTTATATGAGCATATAAAATGCACGCATGTGTGTATGTATGTATATAGATACGTATGTAGCTGAATACGGGGACATGATACAAAATACATTTCTCACTATGGATTGCAGTCAAAAAAGTTAGAAGCCACTGAGCATGTGCAAAGGACATACATGCTGCTACTCACCTACCATTCTTCCTCCCACCTTTATGCACTCATTCATTCCTTCCTGTGTTTGTTCATTTCATGAAAAAATATTTAATGCCTATTATGTACAAAGCACCTCAGTCAAAACTATGGCGATATGAAGACATATCAGAAGCCTTGGGCATTTACCTACTTCTCTGTAGTGGTGCTAGATTTCCATTGATCTCACCACACTTACTCCAGGCCTCTTGTGACCTGTGGTTTGCATTACTCTATTAGGCTAAGCCACATACCTTTTCATTACACAATCTTTGCTGATGCTAAGGACAGATTCAAAACTGCCCTCTTTATAATTTCTATGTTTAATGCAATGTGTAATCAAGAATAGGCTACTGTTAGGTCACCTGCTTTACTGTATTTATCTTTTAAAATAATAAATAATCAATGGGATGAGAAAGGGCAGTAAAAGACAGTTTTAATGTCAGTACTCATAAATATCCAACATCTTAAAGAGGTATTTTAGTATTTATATGTTTTGGAATACCCTCTCCTCTGGAGATCTGGCTGAGGATTGATATGAACCTATCCAAAAGTGGAATTCAGGAGTTATTGTTTGGCATAGACTTTCAATCGGTCGTGAGCAAGCATTCTGTATTCCCTCAAACTTCGCATTACTTGGCCTCTCACTTTACAAATTGCCAAGACCTCTGGATACCAGGCAGGGAGGGATATTCTCTTCAATGCAGATGCAGTAGATGATCTGTGTCAAGATCAATAGAAGGCATGAGCCTTAGTGCAAAGGCTGAGTGGACATCTTATCCCACTCCCTCAACTGGTTTCTTCATGAAAAAAAAAAAGCCCAGAGGAGGCCAGGCAGGTTACATGCACACTTAACATCAAGAGCATAAGGTGTAATTGTGTCCTACATGGTAAGCTTAGCCTTTAAAGTCAGGTGCAACACAGGAATAACTTACAGTTAAAATCACCTTTGAAAATCCCTTAGACAACCAGAGAGTATTTGTTTCTGCTTCCTACCAGGCAGTTGTGGAGCCCTGATGGTACAGTGGTTAAAAGCTGAGCTGCCAATCAAAAGGTCAGCAGTTTAAATCCACCAGTTGCTCCTTGGAAATTTTATAGGGTCACTATGAATTGGAATGGACTCTATGGCAACAAGTTTTATTAGGCAGTTGGGGCATATTGCTTTAATCTAGTTTTGGATTGAGATTGCTGAAAGGTGGGTTTCAGTTGTTGTGGAGCCTTATCTATTTCTAGGAGCCCTGGTGGCACAGTGGTTAAGCACTCAGCTGCTAACAGAAAGGTCAGTGGTTTGAACCCACCAGTGTCTCCAGGGATGAAAGATGTGGCAGTCTGCTTCCTAACTTTATTTCTAGTTTACCCTTATTGCTAGGGTGTAGACCTTCTGTGACCCTAGCTGGATTGTTTACCAGGCCCCTTCCTCCTTTGCAGGCCCTGAACTCCCAAGTTTCATCTTCCCAACTCAATAAGAATGTCAAAGTCTCTGCTTATTAATCCAAAAAACGCAAAATAATAAATGTTGGAGAGGCTGTGGAAAGATTGGAACACTTCTACACTGCTGGTGGGAATGTAAAATGGTACAACCACTTTGGAAATCGATTTGGCACTTCCTTAAAAAGCTAGAAATAGAACTAACATACGATCCAGCAATCCCACTCTTTGGAATATATCCTAGAGAAATAAGAGCCTTTACACGAACAGATATATGCACACCCATGTTTATTACAGCACTGTTTACAATAGCAAAAAGATGGAAGCAACCAAGGTGCCCATCAACGGATGAATGGATAAATAAATTATGGTATATTCACACAATGGAATACTAAGCATCGATAAAGAACAGTGAGGAATCTGTGAAACATTTCATAACATGGAGGAACCTGGAAGGCATTATGCTGAGTGAAATTAGTCAGTTGCAAAAGGACAAATATTGTATAAGACCACTATTATAAGAACTTGAGAAATAGTTTAAACTGAGAAGAAAACATTCTTTTGTGGTTACGAGAGGGGGGAGGGAGGGAGGGTGGGAGAGGGGTCCTCACTAATTAGATAATAGATAAGAACTACTTTAGGTGAAGGGAAAGACAGCACACAATACAGGTGAGGTCAGCACAACTGGACTAAACCAAAAGCAAAGAACTTTCCTGAATAAACTGAATGCTTCGAAGGCCAACATAGCAGGGCCAGGGGTCTGGGGACCATGGTTTCAGGGGACATCTAAGTCAATTGGCATAATAAAATCTATTAAGAAAACATTCTGCATCCCACTTTGAAGAGTGGCGTCTGGGGTCTTAAACGCTAGCAAGCAGCCATCTAAGATGTATCAATTGGTCTCAACCCACCTGGATCAAAGGAGAGTGAAGAACACCAAGGACACAAGGTGATTATGAGCCCAAGAGACAGAAAGAGCCACATGAACCAGCGACTACATCATCCTGAGACCAGAAGAACCGGATGGTGCCCGGCTACAACCGATGACTGTCCTAACAGGGAACACAACAGAGAACCCCTGAGGGAGCAGGAGAGCAGTGGGATCCAGACCCCAAATTCTCATAAAAAGACCAGACTTAATGGTCTAACTGAGACTGGAAGGACCCCGGTGGTCATGGCCCCCAGACCTTCTGTTGGCCCAGGAGAGGAACCATTCCCGAAGCCACCTCTTCAGACATGGATTGGACTGGACGATGGGTTGGAGAGGGATGCTGGTGAGGAGTGAGCTTCTTGGATCAGGTGGACACTTGAGACTATGTTGGTGTCTCCTGCCTAGATGGGAGATGAGAGGGTGGAGGGGGTTAGAAGCTGGCGAAATGGACAAGAAAAGAGAGAGTGGAGGGAGAGAGCAGGCTGTCTTATTAGGGGGAGGGTAATTGAGAGTGTGTAGCAAGGTGTATATGGGTTTTTGTGTGAGAGACTGACTTGATTTGTGAACTTCCACTTAAAGCACAATAAAAATTATTAAAAAAAAAAAATCTCTGCTTAGCTTCTGAGTTTCCTATCCACTGCATTCTGCTCATTTTCTTCACATTTTGGTTCTGTAATACTGATCAATTAGAAATTATTTGCAGAGAAAAGTACCACAGATTATGGGGCTCAACTCAATGTGCTTATCAGCTCTTCAGGATTAATTTTACCCCTCAAGTCCTGGTTATCTTGGGAATTCCCCAATGTTTTCTGTCAGATTTTTTTCTTCAAGTTTGTCCAGCTTTTCTAGTTGTTCTCATGAGAAAGTAGGCTACACCATTTAAAGAAATTGAAATTCCCCATCCTTTTTTAATGTAAAGTCTTGATAGCCTCAATTTTTAGTTAATGTAGTTTGTTGTTATAAGAATTAAAATAACTAAAATATACGAAAGCAACATGCAAAGTGCCTGGAACATAGTAAGTACTCATAAATGATTTCGGATTTGAATCTAAATATACACTGACTTCAGAAAAGTGTAGAAAACATTAGTCCTCAGCTGTCCATTTTTTTCAAGTTGGTGCTTCTTGTTGAGGCCCCGCAGAACATCAGTTGCTCTCATGCTCTTGAGCATTGGTTTCTTGGGTTTCTTAATCTTACATCAATCACATTCCTAAAGACTACCTCTCCCCTCTGTACTCCTACTGGAACGTCCTATAGGCCACCCTCACCATTTCAGGGACCATACTTAGCAAGAGGGAGGATGGTTTTTTTTCCTTCTTTTATAGTGCATGTTTCAGGATTCTACCACAGAGAACAGCAGATATGGTGGTGCTCAACTTCAGCCGTTTCTCTCATTATCTGTTTTCCTAAGTGTTCTTCCACAGCTTTTCACTCACTCCAGCTTTGTTCCAATGTCTTCCTTCTGGCAATGAGGCCAATTTTGAGGCCAACGCTGGAACATATAAGTTAGTTTATCTGAGCACTTTTGTGAGTGAAAACTAAGAAATGCCAAGAGAGAAAAGCAGAACCAGATCTAAGTGTTTAAGAAATGAGAAACATTACCATACCAACAGACTTGGATGTGCTTAATTCCAGTTTAGAGTCTAAATCTGAAAAACAACTTTTTAGGAGTGTGTATGTTTTCCATGTCTCAAAACTAATTCACTGGAAAACATAGAAAATGTAAAGCAGTTGACTTCAGTAGTAATTTTCAGATCATTTGAGTGTAAATGAAGTTTTGAGGATGCAAGGTCCATATATTTCCTTCGAGGTAATTTTTTTC
The DNA here is from genome assembly GCF_024166365.1 of Elephas maximus indicus. Classification (NCBI taxonomy): domain Eukaryota; kingdom Metazoa; phylum Chordata; class Mammalia; order Proboscidea; family Elephantidae; genus Elephas; species Elephas maximus. The sequence continues at coordinate 104,277,678 of NC_064824.1, forward strand.
TGAGAGAGCATTTTTCCAAACTTAGCTATATTAGATAAAGTATGTCCAGAATCTGTTTCAGAGGGGAGTTTTAGGATCTAGAAGCATAAACTTTATGAGTATTTTCAAGACCAAGGATGGTTATACTGACAAAGATGATAATAATTAAATAATATTTATTATTTATATTACTTATAAATATTATTTAGTATGTTAAGTGTTACAATTAAATTTATAAGTAATAAATATTATTTAATTGTAACACTTAACATACACCCAGCTTTATCACACTTTACGTGCATTTTTCAACTATCTGTTTATGACTTCTCTTGAGGTTATCCTCTTTCTCCTAGTGGTCAATAGCATGAAATTTGCATGTGGGCAGACTTGGGTATAAATCTGAATCTCATCACTTCTGTGGTCCTTAGACATATTATGTAAGAGCTTTAAGTCTCTCTTCAGGCCTAGCGTGAAGATGATAGCATATCTAATAGAATGCTTTGAGCCTTAAATAAGTTAATGCATGTAAAACCTGTAGCACAGCACCCAACTCATATTAATAAGCCCTCAGCAAATTTTAGCCATTGTTTTTTCTCACTTTTCCACTTGTCTTAGTCATCTAGTGCTGCTATAACAGAAATACCACAAGTGGATGGCTTTAACAAAGAGAAATTTATTCTCTCACAGTCTAGGAGGTTACAAGTCCAAATTCAGGGTGTCAGCTCCAGGGGAAGGCTTTCTCTCTCTGTCTGCTCTTGTCATCGATCTTCCCCTGGTAGAGGAGCTTCTCAGGTGCAGGGGCTCCAGGTCCAAAGGACACACTCTGTTCCTGGTGCTTCTTTCTTAGTGGTATGAGGTTCCCAACTCTCTGCTTGCTTCCCTTTACCTTTATCTCTGGAGATAAAAAGTGGTGCAGGCCACACCCCAGGGAAACTGCCTTTACTTTGGATTAGGAATGTGACCTGGTAAGGGTGTTACAATCCTACCATAATCCTCTTTAACATAAAATTACAATCACAAAGTGGAGGACAACCACAGAATACTGGGAATCATAGCCTAACCAAGTTAATACACACATTTTGGGGAGGACATAATTCAATCCATGACACCACTGCTGTTGTTTGATGTACCTTCACTAGATCAGTCAGGTGGAGATTAGAAAGACCTTATTTTTTTTTTAGGAATATAAGAGGAGGGCATTGTAGGAACCACTGGTGATATATCCTGAGCCGGCTTAGCTCCCAGACCGGGGCTTAGGAAACATGGTTCTTTAATACTCGTTTGAGCTCCATCAAATATATTAAATTAACGAATCCCCATTCAAACAGCAAATATTTGTTGAGTGAGATTTGGACACAGTCCCTGCTATTATGGAACTTAGCATCTACCTGGGGAGACAAATATTAAATATTTAATTACAAGTACTCATCGAGTGCTACCAAGGAGAAGGACAGGGTACTGTAAACGTATTTGGTATTATGGAGGGTCAAGAAAGGATTCATTGAGAAAATGGCATTTAAGTTGAGATTTGCAGAGTGAGTAGTTAGAAGTGATGAAAGGGGCCTGAAAAGCATTTCAGGCAGAACAGCAGCATGGGGGGAAGCCCTGATATGCAAAGGAGCTTGGCATGTGTGAGGCAGAAAGCCCTCTTTCCAGCACCAGACAGAAGAAAAATAACTGAGGCTTAGTGACCGGACGTGTTAGTCATTTCTGCATGGGACCTTCCTTCTCACTGTTAGACCAAGAAGTGGCCCCTCCCCCCAGAGTACCCCACTTAGTAGGTCTAGAATGAGGCCCTAAAATTTGCATTTCTAACAAGCTGCCAGGAGATGCTGATGCTGCTGGCCTGGGTCTCATACCTGGCAAATCACTGGTTTAAGGTGTCTTTCTTCTTTCTACAGTTTGTTGGTCGCCATTAGTTCCTTAAATCAGAGGAAAATGCTCAAGGAGTCCCTAAGGGGGAGATACAAAAATCAAAACTATACTTGGTGTATAACTGCCACATTTGCCTGATGGAAATCTACCTTGTTGTGGGCATGACATACCTCAACTGTGTTCCCAGTGCTTACTTAGCACATAGTAGTTACCCAGTATATGTTTATTAAGTTAATTGACCAGTGGAGGAATCACAGGATGGATCTAGCTCAGTAACTCAAGAAGTGAATTTTATACATTATTCTTTGGAAAACTGTCAGGATTCCTTTCAGGCTAAAAGGCCTTATAGAAGAATAAATTGTTGTCATTCTCTTGGAATACAGCCCAAGAAATTGCAGAGTCAAGATATGCTTGTATTTTAAGTACTTACTTGGATTAAAAACTGAATTGCTAACAGAATTACAAAATGCTAAGTTTGCTGAGACTCAAATTGTTTATGCGCATGTTTGATTCAAAGTTCTTTCGTCAATCAGTGCATTTCTGTTTCTAATTACAGTCTAAATGTTTTTTGACACCTGCACATGTATTCTCAGTCAAAACCAGCTTCAGTAATTTGCACAGGTATATAGCTGAAACAATATTCCTAACCACCGGTGTGTTACCTGTGCCACGTGTCTAACGAATTCAGAAGTACTGCACCTCAATTTGCATTTCAGCTCAGAGAAAGGCCTGCTATTTTTCCCATTTCCACTCTCACAGTGTTGTAAAACATGTTTAATAAACACTCTGACAATTTTCCTCACTCCAGGAGCATGGAGTTCTAGTAGATGATGCCACATAATTTTAATTTGTGATTATTTATGTTTGTTCTTGAAATCTCTGTATTTGCATAAAGGAAAAATAAAAGACCCAACATGACCATCATTTTTCAATGTCTCATGTTAATCTGGAAGTATATGACTGCCACCAATCAAATTCATTACAGGCTCATAGTCTAGTCCCTGAAGTTTGGGGCTAGTTTTGATGTGTGCCATCCATCACATCTCAGATGTGACCCACATCCTGGGTCATGGGTCAAAGCCTTCCAGCTATTGTGATGAGCCAACCTGAACAATTCTGTGTCCAGTTTTTACCTGGGACCTTGACCCTAGCTGACACCTATAGAATTGCAAGTGACTTCCCTGTAGGCTGTAACAACCAGAGTCCAAGTTAGAAAAAAAGTAATTTCATCATCAGCTGACAAGTATTGTTTTGGCCTCAAATATCCCTCTCTGCCACCTTCTTTGGTTTGAACAGGCTCACCTAATTGGGGTCAACCACAGAAAATGGATGTGCTGCTGGACTTGTCTTTTCTGAATGCCTAGCACTAAAGAATGTCTTGGAAATGACATTGTGTAGTCTTCATTAAACATAGATATTAGAGAATTTGAACAAAGGATCCAAAATATTGCAAGAGTGCATTTAATTAGAGGAACTCAACTGAGGTGAGGAGCATTTTCATACCTTTGGGCATTCACAGTTAACCATAGCCAGGCCAGGCATTATCTTTAGGCCCTTCAAAAGGCAGCAGAATGATGTTAGTGTCAACATTTCAGTGCATATTAATTCTTTAAAAAAAAAAATTCTCATTTAATTTTAAATGCTAATATGCATATGGTTAATTAAGAAGCCAAAATTGGCTATAAGCTTGGTGAGCCCTGAGAACAGAGAGAGAGAGATCGTTATGCTTCTGCTCATGGTTAGCTATTTGTGAACTGGCTGATAATGTGCAAAATTAAGATTTCGTAAGTGGCATTTTAAATGAATGGTTAATGGCTGAAGATTAATTAAACAGTCAGAGTTGCTGAAAAGACGCTGTTAAAAATTATGTTTATAGGCCAGTCACTTGTGAGTTGAAACTGAAATCCTGATAGATTGTGGCCTTTCCGTTTACTGAGAGAGCATTTTAACAAAGCAGGCCTTCTCCAGGAGGAAAACCCACCCATCTGCACACACCATGCAGGCGTTGTAGTAGCCTCAGGGATGTTCCTTTGGAGTAAAAGCTGCCAAATAGGAAAATGGGCCAGAAAATGTTTTATTGAAGGGATTGTCACTAAACCCTTCATCCCAGGTAACCAGGCATATTTTATTTCCTTCCTGCGTGCTGCACAGTTCTTAGTTAGAGTAGCCAGCCCCATGGGGTTTTTAAGAAGCTACTCTGTAATTCGGTAAGAGACAAAGAGCTGCAGTACATCCTTTCCAACCTGTAGTGGATACTTCCTTAAATCTGCAACTGCAGCCCACTTGGCAGTAGAATCGTGGATTTTATGAATCTGGCTCTACCATAGATTCCTTGGGGAAAGATTTGTCTTTGTATTCAGCACTGTGCCTTGCACATAAGAGGTGCTGTAAAAATATTTATTGAATTACTTTGTTATAGCTCAATTCAACAAATATTGAATAAATAGAATGAGTGAGCTACCTGAAGGTTGGTTAGTAGAACATCAATGACTCTTTGAAATGCCTCTCCATCCACCCAATAAATGGCCACCCCACTCCACTCCTGTACTACTACATATTTATGTATAGCTACATAATGACACAGTAAGGCACTGGTGGGTCAGTGGTAGAATTCTTTCCTTTCACGTGGGAGCCCTGGGTTTGATTCCTGGCCAGTGCACTTCACGCACAGCCACCACCAGTCCATCAGTGGAGGCTTACTTGCTGCTATAATGCTGAACAGGTTTTTAATGGGACTCCATACTAAGGCAGACTAGGAAGAAAGGCCTAGTGTCCTACTTTCGAAAATCAGTGAAAACCCTGTGAATCACAGTGTTTTGTTTCATTTTGAACAAAAACAAAATGAGAGTCCCTGTTTCTTGAACCACATAGTCCAGTGGGGGAGATACAGGTATGTTGACAAGCAAATCACAGCCATACTGAGTACATCTAGAGAGAGGGGAGCTAGGGATTCTCAGAGCAGGGGTGGGAGATCGTCCGAAGTGTGTTGTTGTGTACTGCCAAGTCGATTCCAACTCATAGCGACCCTATGGAGCAGAGTGGAACTGCCCCATAAGGTTTACAAGAAGCAGCTGGTGGATTCAAACCGCTGACCTTTTGGTTAGCAGCTGCAGCTCTTAACTGCTGCTCCATCAGAGCTCCAGTAAGGAGTATGCTATCCTATAAATTACAAGAAAGTTAATTCTACCCTTTGAGGAGTGGGGGAGAATTAGCATTAATATGTATTTTTTTGGTTTTGAGTTCGTTTGGTTCAATCCCCTGCTTCCAGGCAGAAGACCCAAATCATGCAGGCCAGACAGTTGTGTCTCTTGTTTACAAGTTCCCCAGAGTTGGAGATCCTGCAGCCTCCCTTGGTAGCCGGCTCCACCATTTAATCACCCTTCTAATCAAGAAGTTAATCCGATTTCCTCTTCTCCGGCCCTCTTTGGGTTGGTGGAACCTGTAAAACACCCATGAGACTCTTAGAGGCCTCAAGAAGTTAATTAGTCAGCACTGGGCTGCCCCAGGTTCAGCAGCCTGCCCTGTAATGGAGAGTGTCTGCACCTGCACTGTACAGGTAGTATGATGCTATTACATCTACAGTAAGTCCAAATCATTTTCCTCCTGGTCTAAAGGGAAGGAGAGCAGTTTGACATTTCAGCATGTTTTAGAGATTGTTTTATTGGATTTTTATCAACATACTTAGTTAAATACAACTGAAGTTTGGCCTAATATCAGGCAACTCAGAAACCACTGCAGTGTTTTGATGAGAAATAATATTATTATTAATAGTAATAGCAAAGGAGCCCTGGTGGTATAGTGGTTAAGCGCTTAGCTGCTAATCGGCAGGTTGGGAGTTGGAACGAACCAGCCGCTCCACAGAAGAAAGATGTGACAGTCTACTTTCATAAAGATTTAAAAAAATCAAACCCGTTGCCATCAAGTTGATTTCAACTCATAGCAACCCTATAGGACAGAGTAGAACTGCCCCATGGGTTTCCAAGGAGCAGATGGTAGATTCAAACTGCTGATCTTTTGCTTAGCAGCCTGAGCTCTTAATCTTGGGCCACCAGGGCTCCTCCATAAAGATTACAGCATCAGAAACTGTATGGGGCAGTTCTGGTCTGTCCTATAGGCTTACTCTGTGTCAGAATCAACTCAAGTGCAATGGGTAGTAATAGCAAAGACTAAACATTACTAAGAATTTATCATTGCTAAACACTATTCTAATTGCTCTGCATGTATTATTTAATTTACCTGACAACCTGATCGGTAGTACTATTACTACCTCCAAGGTACAAATGAAGAAACAGAGAATTGTTGTTGTTAGATGCCATCGAGTTGGTTCCGACTCATAAGGACCCTATGTACAACAGAACGAAATACTGCCCAGCCCTGCGCCATCCTCACAATCTTATGCTTGAGCCCATTGTTGCAGCCACTGTGTCAACTCATCTCATTGAGGGTCTTCCTCTTTTTCACTGACCCTGTACTTTACCAAGCATGATGTCCTTCTCCAGGGACTGATCCCTCCTAGTAACATGTCCAAAGTATGTGAGACGTAGTCTTGCCATTCTTGCTTCTAAACAGCGTTCTGGTTATACTTCTTCCAAGATAGATTTGTTCCTTCTTTTGGCAGTCCATGATATATTCAATATTCTTCGCCAACACCACAATTCAAATGGGTCAGTTCTTCTCGGCCTTCTTTATTCATCATCCAGCTTTCACATGCATATGAGGCTAATGAAAACACCATAGCTTGGGTCATGTACACCTTAGTCTTCAAGGTGACACCTTTGCTTTTTTAACACTTTCAAGAAGGCTTTTGCAGCAGATTTGCTCAATGCGGTGTGTCTTTTGATTTCTTGACTGCTGCTTCCATGGATGTTGATTGTGGATTCCAAATGAAATCCTTGACAACTTCAATATTTTCTCCATTTATCATGATGTTGCTTATTAGTCCAGATGTTAGGATTTTTGGTTTTTTATGCTGAGGTGTAATCCGTACTGAAGGCTGTGGTCTTTGATCTACATCAGTAAGTGCTTCAAATCCTCTTCACTTTCAGCAAGCAAGGTAGCCCAAATGCAAGGGGGAGGGCCAGGATTCATACCTAGCCTGAATCCAGAGCGTAAACACAACCACTTGGTCTGTGTTGACTATTGTATTCTTTTTTAAAAAAATTATTTTTCATTCTCTAAAATGCTATTTCATTATCTGGGTTCTTTTTTTTCCCTATGCGTATAAAGTCCAAATCTATAATCTTTCCTGGTGGAGAGTAACAGGCCTTTGCTGAATAATAGTCCCCAGGTTAGCATCAGCTCTTGCTGCAATTACAGGCAGTTGAGTGACAAATACGTTCTACTTTAAGAAAGGCAGTAGCAGTTCACTTTAGAAAAACTGATAATTCAAAGCTTTTCTATTCTGGTGAAAACAGAATGAAGCAAAAGGAAAGAAAATGGGCAGTTCTGGGAGAAAACCTGCCCCATGGAAGGAATGGGATAAAAACCTCCTGTCTGCAGGTGTCAGAAGCATCTGGGGAGCCGGGATGTCCAGTAATTGCAGCTAAAAGCTGCATTAATTGACCAGTGATGGGTTGAAAGCTGCTTCATGTTGCTCGTTTCATAAGCAACAGGAGAGGCAGAAGGAGGTCAGCCTCCATGGGGTTCTCAGTAAGAAAAGTAAGTAGCTGTGACAGAGTATATTTCCACTGAAGTTTAGAGTAGTGCCTTTCAAACCCGGCCATTCAAATCACCTGGGGACCTTTGTTATCATGCAGATTTTTATCCCAGAGTTCTCAGGTGAAGCCTGAGATTCTGCATTTTGAACAAGCCCCCAGCTGATGGTCCAAAGGACTATACTTTGATTAGCAAAGGTTTAGACGAGGCTAGTTTATAAAAAAAAAAAGTTTATAAGGCAGTGTTTAATTGTTATTGATTTCAACTTTGAATAACTCTGCAGCATATCTTTTTATAACCTTCCAAAGTTTCAGCTGCCATTTCCTCGTATCGGTGAGATTTGGGAGAAATTCTCATTCTCATACAGGCCAGAATATTCTTTGTCCTGCTAGTTCTGTTTCCTAGAAGAGAGAGAGTAGCTTTCTTTTTGTTGTCTTTGTATTGTAAATGCTGCTGTCTGCATCAGTGTCCATGTTGTGATCTCTTGCTGCACTTGGGGAAGGCTTTTGCACCTTAGCATAAATTTGAATTTTGTTCCTCAAGTGCTGTTATCAACCTTCCAAGAGAAGTTTTATCAATACAAATAAGCAATCCATTTTCCCACCACACCCCATTCAATTAAAAATTTCCAATGGCTCTGGTTATTCCTTCCTTTGATTTAAAGCTAATTGCATTAAAATCATGTACTTTACCCAAATATTTGTGGCTTGGTGTTATTTTAATAAAATACTGTCTTCTCTGATAAAGAACATTACATCATCCTCATCGACCTACATCTAAACAAGCACAAAGTTTTCTAGAGTATGTCTTATTTCATATTTTGTTTGCAGACATTTTATTTGTTTCTTTTGTTGAACAAAACAAGTTGATGCCGCAACAACTATTTGTAATTTAGGGACAAACAAAGAAAACAGGGTTTTTCTGCGGGACTTGGGTTTGCAGACCAAGAGCTCTCGCTTATTTATTAATGATGTGAAGTACCACTGAATTACAATAAGTGGGAAGATGTTCTCAATTAGTAAGACTTTGTTCTCTGTATGAGAAACATTCAGATTCTAGAACAGATTCACTATCCTATCCAGTAGAAATATAATGCGAACCACATATGTAATTTAAAATGTTTAGTAGTCTCATTTTAAAAAGTAAATTAATTTTATAAGATATTTTATTTAACCCAATATATACAAAATGTAATTTCAACACGTATTCAAAACAAGTACTAATTACTTTTTTTTATACTTTTAAGGCTTCAAAATCTGCTGTGTATTTTATAGCTACAGCACATCTCAATTTGGCCTACGCGTATTTCAAGTTTTCAATAGCCACATGTGGCTAGTGGCTGCCATATTGGACAGCACTGGAATCCCTTCAATATACTCTTGATCATGGCTGATGCCTCAGTTTGAAGTTTTCCAGGTATTAGAGTCCTGGACCCTCAGCTGCTAACCGAAAGCTCAGCTGTTCAAACCCACCAGCTGCTGTACAGGAGAAAGACGTAGCAATCTGCTTCCATAAAGATTACAGCCTTGGAAACTGTATGAGGCAGTTCTACTCTATCCTATAGGTTCGCCGTGAGTCAGAATCAACTCTGTGGCACACAACAACAACAGAGTTCTGGGTAGCGCAAGTGGTTAACCGTTTGATTACTGGCTGAAAGTTTGGTGATTCTAACCTACCCAGGCACACCTCAGGAGACAGGCCTGGCAATCCAATTCCATTAATGATTATAGCCTTGAAAACCCTATGATGCAGTTCTACTCGGCACACATGGGATAGTCCTGAGTCAGAATCGACTTGACCGCAACTAACAACAACCAATTTCCTCTCATTTTAGGGTAGCTCCAAAAAAAAAAATTTTTTTTTTTTTTTTCCTGCGGCAGAAAACTTTCCTATGTTAAATCCCATACTACCAGTAGACAAGCACAAGGGCCCCTTGCCTCACAGATTTTACAGGTTAGGGTGAGAGAAAGACATATAAATAGCTCATTCTCAGGGAACAGACATCTATCAGCATTACCTTTTCCATCTTTGGGAAAATGCTCCCCACCTTAGATGTTGGCTACTGTGCACTGATCTAACCTCAAAATGGTCTGAACTAGACAACAGCTGGGTCCAATTTCATCCCAGATCTGCCCTTGCAGGAAGACAAAACCAGTGACCTAGCTCAGATGTAAAAGGCTTCTACCTTAGACACAGGGGAATGGAGTCTCAGCTTCAGATATGGAGTACGTATGGTTCTTCCATATAAAGGTAAGTCAGCGACTAACTCAGGTACATGTGTAACTAATAATAATAGTAATATAATACCAATGTGATTTTCATTTAACTATAAATTCTTCCTTCCTTACTAATGGGTACACTTCTAGCCAGGGATAAGGAAGGGTAGTCTTAGACCAGAACCTTTCTTCCCTTTACCCCAGTAAACTGATTTTCCTCTCAAGATGTCACGTCTCTAGTAGTTTATGTAACCACAGACTTGGTCCTTCCTGCATTATCTCCAGTTTTTAATTACAAGCACTTGTTCACTACTGTTTCTGTTCTTTTGTGCTTGTGACATCTCAGTATAAAACACCATTTAACCACCAGTTGCTCAAGTCGGAAATCTGGTAGTCCTTCTTGAAGCTTCCACCTCCCTTGGCCATACACCAAGACTCTTTCTTTCCCAGGAAGATCTAAGGGAATGGGTAATGATAGTTATCATGTCTGTGCACTGCATGTCACCACTGAACATCAGGTGCTCCTCACTGTTGGATCCAAAATTCGTCAAACACTTCTTTTGGTCCATTAGGTTTTCCTTTTGCCATGCTGCCCTGATCTGGACTAGGCTCAGTTGGGGTTCTACAGTGACACGAGGGAATATTGTCCTGTGTTCCCTATTTGCATTGCCCTTTACAAATGCACTGCAAAAGAGAACTTTCTACTTGACTATCTTCTGGCTACAGCTCTCCCATACTCCCAATTGTCTAAAGACCCCAACCTTAGTTGCATAGCACCAGGATTATTGCTCTAACTGGCTACCATGCCATTTCTCTCTGTGCCTGGCTTTTTCTGTATTAGGTCCTATGTGTTATTCAGGATTCAGCCCAGACATGCCACCCCTCAGCAGTCCTTCCAAAGCTCCCCAAGCAGACCCCTCCTACAGTAAGGATCCTGGTGTATTGGAACTGTTACTTGCTTATTTCTTCTGTGGGATCTTGAAGGAGGTACTATATTTCCATTCCCAGCATAATTCCTGAAGCATTCCAACAAACCAAACTCATTGCCCTCAAGTCGATTCTGACTCATGATGACCCTGTAGGACAGAGTAGACCTCCCCCTTCGGGTCTCCAAGGAGTGACCAGTGGATTGGAACTGCCAACCTTTTGGTTGGCAGCTGTATCACTTAACCACTGCACCACCAGGGCTCCCCTGAAGCATTGGGTGCTCAATAAATATGTATTGAATGAATGAGTGAATCCAGGTGACTCCACTGTTAGCTACATGACTTCAAGATTACACCATAGACTGGCAGACCTCCCAAATCATATGATTTGTCTGATCTCTTGGTCAGTACAGACATCCCCCTGGTTGGCTCCTCCCTCTGATCTGCTCTGATTCTTAGATTTCACCGATCCCACCAGTTTCTCCTGGTGTTCCATTCACAGCATGGGGGGCCATTTATCCTGCTCCTATTTTGTCAAGAAGCTCCTCCTACCCAAGTACCTCTAGATGAATGACTTCCCCAGTGCATAACAGGTCAGCGTTTCCTCCGCCTAGTCCTCTTTGCCTCAAAAGCGTCCTAAGGGCACAAGATAGAATTTCCTGTACAGAAACTACAGTCAGCCCAACCTGGCTGCTGCTACACCAAGAGAAAAAAGCCCTTCTTGGCAATTACACTTTTTAAAATCTCTTCCCCACTCTAATGTTTATCACTGACTCCTAACAATGATCTCCAGTCATTTTAACTATATAGTCCAGAGAACTTTGCCTGAAATTGACATCAGGTTTATTGTCCTCTAGTGTTTTTAGTACTTTTTTTTGCCCGTTTGTAAAATTTTCACTATTATTTGTTCGCCTCCAGTATCTTGACACATCCCCTATTGTCTATAGTTTCTCAGTGATAACTGTGCATGCTTCCAGGGACACGCCTTCTAGTTCTTTCAGTACCCAGGGATGTAATTTGTAAGTACCAGCACTGGAATGCTTTTAAAGCATTCTGGACCATGTGTTTTCTCTCTCCCTCCCACTGTCCTTTTCTTTTCTGCCTCTCTTCAGCCTTCCTTGATGGAGACGTAGGGTGAGTCATTCAATATCTCTGTGCCTCTTTCCTTGGTCTAAAGAGGGGAGGGTGGGGCTAAGTGGTCTTGGCATTTCTTTCCAGCTCCAAAATTATATGTTTCTGCCATTCTTTCATGGAAGCAAAATAGAAGTTCAGGTTGCCCTGACTTTTCTCTGGTGTTGTTATCATGTCAAAGCATCTCCTCCCAGCGGTAGCCTATCCTTTCTTGTTCCTCTTCAAAGTAGCTTTAACAATTAAATAAAAAATACTTTTTAATGTCATTGCCTTATGCTTCACAAACACCCTTACCTCCTTTTGAGCTTTGCTTTTCCAATTATCTTCATACCTCTTTTACAACCTTCTTTGTCAACCATAGTGCCCACTGAACCACTGTCAAACTCTGTCAGCTCACCCCTACAGGAGCATTTAACTCTGACCCAGGAGTTAAGGAAGTAGAACAAGTGCGCCAAATCTTCCTAACCTCTCACATCAGCCATCTTTTGTCCATCCAGGTGGTCCTGTCCTTGGACAACAAGAACTTGGGTTATGAGACTTGTAAAAAGCTTTTGGCAATAGAATAACATGTATGCCCTTTGGTTATGATTTTTTCCTTACTCCAATTTAATATCAAAATTTGTAATTATCATCTTTTATTTGCTTTTACAAAAATTGTTCCTTAAAAACAGATTAAAGAGAATCTCTCACTCAAAACCTTTAAAGGAAGGGAAACCCAAAAAACCCATTGCTGTCAAGCTGATTCTGACTCATGGCAATCCTATAAGACAGAGTAGAACATCCCCATAGGGTTTCCAAGGATGTAAATCTTTACAGGCGCGGACTGCTGGTGGGTTCGAACTGTCGACCTTTCAGTTAGTAGCTGAGTGTTTAAACACTGTGCCACCAGGGCTCCATTAAAGGAGGGGAAAGCTCTATTAAATATAGGAATGCAGGCATGTCACTATCAGTATTTATCCCTCTCCCCCTTTTCTTAGATCCTTTGGGATGACATCTACTAGAAGACTTCTAAAACTAATGAAGTTTCAAACAGATGTGAACCCTGCTTCTAAGAGTTTATAGGATTCCTTGTAGAATAAAAAAATAAGTCAGAAAAAGTAATGATGGGGTCTATATTAAATAGTATAAAAAATTATATGAACTTCATGATAGAATCATAAGGAGACACTTAAATAGCTTTCTTGAAGCCCTGGCCTATGATAGGCACGTGGGCCTGAATGTATTCATTAAAACAAAGTCTTTTTTCAAGCCCTGCAATGATGTGTATCAGACATCAGAAGAAATAGTGATCCTTGTGGTCTGACATTTGATAAATTGCCAGTTGTGTCCTTGCTCATACCCTTTAATTCAGGGACTGGAACTGTTGTCCACAGTTTTGCCTTTATAGGTGGATCCATGTTGACACTTGCTGTCAAAGTGGGATCCAAATATTCGTAGTGACCTGAAAAGTCTCAGGGTAAAGTTTTCCAGATATATCTATAAATGTACAGATAGATACATATCACTTTACCCTTGGCTTTAAGTAGTCAAAGTTAGTTTTCATATAATATACCCATGTCTGTTTTTCTATGTACATGTGTATTTTTTTTTTTTTTAACTTTAGAGGTGTTGGCTTTAAAAAAGACATTATCAATAAAAGGACTATTTTTATTTTCTAAGTTTAAAAACAGTAACATACGAGAAACTCACTACAAAATACCTTAACCATTAATTGGACAAAATAATAATATTCAAAGTAAACTACCGTATTGTCCATTTACGTTCTACATGAAATAGAACTCTGTTTTGATTCGTCCTGTCACAGATAATTTCTGCATATAAAATACATCTAGGGACGGCTTTCAAATGGAGTTGTCACTTTTTATTTAGCAGGCAGAAGACTCTATTGTTGTCAAACCCTCTTTACAAAAGCGTCACTAACCCAGTGACATACAGTCATAGAGAAGAGGGAATCGTCACTTGGAACAAAAATGAGCAAGGCTGGTCTCTGGCAGCATTCAGTGTGTTTGAGGGCTCTTTTGTTTAGCTGGGCTTCCCTGTAGCCAGCAAGGCTTTTATAGTGTTGAAATTAGATTTCTTTCTCCTATGCTGGTTTTCGAAGAGTGTAAAGAAATTAATGCATTTTGTTATTCTCTGAAGGCAACACAGGTTATATACAGTATATACATTTGGGTTGTCTGCTCAATTCACAAAGTCATGGAAAGTTAAGAAGTAAAACTAAATTTTCCTTGAATTCTTAAACACATACACACGATTTCTTTAGTGCCTTTCAGAGTAGTCCTAATTTTCTCAAAATTAGAGCCAGGACATTCACTTTTTCAAGAATTAGTAAAATAATATAGGTTAATTTTTGTCCATTGTTAAAACAGTGAAGGTTGCATTTTGAGGTACATAAATCCATTGCCATCGAGTAGATTCCGACGCCTAGCGACCCTATAGGATAGAGTAGAACTGTCCCACAGAGTTTCCAAGGAGCGCCTGGTGGATTCGAACTGCTGACCTTTTGGTTAGCAGCTGTAGCACTTATCTACTACACCACCACGGTTTCCAATTGGGGCCATCATACTGATTTTCTCAAAGAATAATCTATGTCATAGAATAGGGGGGTGGGGGATGAAAAGATATTATTTTGATTTCTGTGCATTTGTCCCTCTCAAGACTTCCCCTGTTAAGCTCCCAAGGAATAATAATTTTCTATTCTTAAAGCTTATTTTAAGCTTAATTTCCAGAAGTAGGGTAAGAAATGGTCCTCTCAGCTCTCAGGTTCTATAGAATACCATTTGAAACCAGGGGTAGTCATCCACCTGGGGTATTTATAGACACCCAAGTAAATAGGGGAAAGGGCTGCCTAGATGTCCCTTCCAGTCCTAGGATTATGTGATTCTTAGGGGGAAGAAGATGGACAAATGAAAGCATGGGAAATTGTGTACAGGAAAAAGGGGCAGAAGTGAATAGAGAAGGGTAGTCGCTTGTATAACAGAGGGAATAGGACCTGATGGCCAAGAAAAAGAAAGGAAAGAAAGGAGGAGAGAGAAAACAGAAGAAGGAAAGGAGAGAAAAGAAAGAGAATGACAAAAAAATGAAAGTTGAAATGGCACGTTAGAGCCAGAAGCTTGGCAGTTTGACACATGCCAGCAACTCCTTGAGAAGCTCAGAAAGGAGAGTTCTGTGTAACGAGTTTGGAGGCTCTCCTGTAATCATCTCCCATGATAGTTTCAACCAACAGATCTCTAAAAACTCTCCTTTTCCATTGATAGAAAGGGGACTTCCTTCATAAATTTAGCATATTACCAATTGTAATAATGCTACCTTTCAAATCACAGGTTAATTTTTCATGAATCAGTTATAAAAAATACAAATTAAAAATTCTGTTTATGACTCAGACAACCAACAAGCTAATGAGATTCTGTGTTATGGTAGCTGTCACATCTTGTCTCAGCCTTGTTGTGTCTAAATGTTAGCTCTCTTATTAAGCTCCATTAGAGGACTTCACAATACCAAATTGTTTATATGCCACTGATTTTCTGCTGCCTGGCAGTAGGGCACATTTCACTCGTTAATGTTGATGATATCTCATGTTGTTGGAATGAACTAAAAGAAAAAAATCAGCAGAAAGGTGGCATGCACTAACTGAAATGCTTTTTTGCAGTATATTTCCCAATAGATGGCTAATTATATACAGTCCCTGGGTGGTACAAACTGTTAACACACTTGGTTGCTAACCAAAAGATTGGGGTTGGAATCTATTCAGAGGCACTTCAGAAGAAAGGCCTGATGACCTATATCCAAAACCTTAGCCGTTGAAAACCCTCTGGTGCGCAATTCTACTCTGACACACATCGGGTTGCCATGAGTTGGAATCGACAGCAACTGGCTTATATACTATCTATTTATTTAAATTTGCAATTCAGCTTCTGATCTTACGAGTAGAAAGATACCATTTCCTTTGTTAAATTTCAAAAGACCTATGCCACCACCAAATTCTACTTTAGTGGCCATGAGTCAGAATCGACTCAGACAGCAACTAACAACAACAACAACAAGCTTAATCTTCAGCCTCACCTATATTCCCCCATGGAAGGCTTTCTTGATGTATTGCGTTTAAAGTAGCTAATATTTGTAGCCCACCTTATGATTTAAAAAGCACTTTCACATACACATTCCCATTTCTTCTTCATGCTAACATGTGATAAGGAAGGTAAGGACGCTGAATCTGATGAAAGAGAAGTATCTTTTTGCAAAATACTCAGTTAATTAATAACAGGTTTCTACCCTAGTCATTAGTTCTTATAGCTCCAACCCTACATACCTTCTTTTTTATGTTTTTATTATTTAAAAATATGCTTTTCTTTTCTAAATTTCCTATAATGAGAATTTTATGTTAAACCCAACAACCAAAAAGTTAAAAGAAAAAACAAATAAAATCACCAATAATCACATGACTGAGTTGATCACAATTAACATTTTAGAGTATTTTCCTCTAGTTTCTTTTCTGTATTTATCGCTGTGTCAAAAATATGTAATCTGTGTGTGTATAGTACTCACAGGAGTCCCTGGGTGCCGCAAACAGTTAAGCACTGGGCTACTAACCAAAATGTTTGTTTGAACCCAACAAATGTGCCCTAGAAGAAAGGCTTGGTGATCTGCTTCTGAAAGGTCACAGCCATGAAAACCCTATGGATGGCAGTTCTACTCTGAAATACATGGGGTCTCCATGAGTTTGACTTGATGGCAACTGGTTTTTTGTTTATTTATTTTGTAAATACTACTCACATATTTATATATATATAAAATATTTACATGCAAATATAAATTTTTATACTCTGTGTTTTTACCATTATGTTGAGCTCTTTTCCTGGATGAAAACTAGAAATTCCCTTTCCAATTAATCTTTTCAAAAACATCATTTTTAATAATTGTTTAAAAAATCGTTGTATAACTGTAGTTTAATTTTATGTAACCTGGACATTCAGGTTGTTTTAAGGCTTTCAGTATTATCAATTACTCTCTGATAAGTACCTTAGTACATACATTTTGCTAAACAGTTTGGATTATTACCTTAAGATTCTTAGAAGGTAAATGATACATCAAGGGCTTGAAACATATTGCCAACAACTTTCTAGAAAGATGGAAACAAATAATGCTTCTACCAGCAAGGTAGGCGATAGCTTATTTCACTCCATTCTTCACAGCGTTGAGTATTCTCAGTTTTTCCTGCTTAAATATTTACTACTTTGGTGAAAAACAGTAAAATTTTACTTTGAACTTCTTAGGTTACTAGCAAGGTTAAACATTTTTCTAGAAGCTTATGCCTATTTCAGATTACCGCGTTGCCTCAGCTCTGTGCCATTACCTATTGTTGTTGTTATGTGCCGTCGAGTCAGTTCCGACTCATAGCGACCCTGTGCACAGCAGAACAAAACATCAGTTCCTGATCATATGCCACCTCTTGAAATGGTTGAATATCAACTAATTCTTTTTGGTATAAGGACTCTGTGTATTCCTTCCATCTTCTTTTGATGCTTCCTGGGTCGTTTAATATTTTCCCCACGGAATCCTCCACTATTGCAACTCGAGGCTTGAATTTTTTCTTCAGTTCTTTCAGCTTGAGAAATGCCGAGCGTGTTCTTCCCTTTTGGTTTTCCATCTCCAGCTCTTTGCGCATGTCATTATAATATTTTACTATGTCTTCTCAAGGAGCCCTTTGAAATCCTCAGTTCAGTTCTTTTACTTCATCAATTCTTCCTTTTGCTTTAGCTGCTTGATGCTCAAGAGCAAGTTTCAGAGTCTCCTCTGACATCCATCTTGGTCTTTTCTTTCTTTCCTGTCTTTTCAGTGACCTCTTGCTTTCTTCTTGGATGATGTCCTTGATGTCATTCCCCAACTTGTCTGGTCTGTGGTCACTAGTGTTCGATGCATCAAATCTATTCTTCAGATGGTCTCTAAATTCAGGTGGAATATACTCAAGGTCATATTTTGGCTCTTGTGGACTTACTCTGATTTTCTTCAGTTTCAGCTTGAACTTGCACATGAGCAATTGATGGTCTGTTCCACAGTCGGCCCCTGACCTTGTTCTGACTGATGATACTGAGCTTTTCCATCGTCTCTTTCCACAGATGTAGTCAATTTGATTTCTGTGTGTTCCATCTGGTGAGGTCCATGTGTATAGTCACCGTTTATGTTGGTGAAAGAAGGTATTTGCAATGAAGAAGTCATTGATCTTGTAAAATTCTATCATTCGATCTCCGCCATTGCTTCTGTCACCAAGGCCGTAGTTTCCAACTACTGATCCTTCTTCTTTGTTTCCAACTTTCGCATTCCAATCGCCAGTAATTATCAATGCATCCTGATTGCGTGTTCAATCAATTTCAGACTGCAGCAGCTGATAAAAATCTTCTATTTCTTCATCTTTGGCCCTAGTGGTTGGTGTGTAAATTGGAATAATAGTTGTATTAACTGGTCTTCCTTGTAGGTGTATGGATATTATCCTATCACTGACAGCGTTGTACTGCAGAATACATCTTGAAACATTCTTTTTGACTATGAATGCAACACCATTCCTCTTCAAGCTGTCTTTCCCAGCATAGTAGACTATATGATTGTCCAATTCAAAATGGCCAATACCAGTCCATTTCAGCTCACTAATGCCTAGGATATCGATGTTTATGCGTTCCATTTCATTTTTGACAATTTCCAATTTTCCTAGATTCATACTTCGTACATTCCAGGTCCCGATTATTAATGGATGTTTGCAGCTGTTTCTTCTCATTTTGAGTCATGCCACATCAGCAAATGAAGGTCCCGAAAGCTTTGCTCCATCCACGTCATTAAGGTCGACTTTACTTTGAGGAGGCAGCTCTCCCCCAGTCATCTTCTGAGTGCCTTCCAACCTGGGGGGCTCATCTTCCAGCACTAGATCAGACAGTGTTCTTCTGCTATTCATAAGGTTTCACTGGCTAATGATTTCAGAAGTAGACTGCTGGGTCCTTCTTCCTAGTCTGTCTTAGTCTGGAAGCTCAGCTAAAACCCGTCCTCTATGGGTGACCCTGCTGTTATCTGAATACTGGTGGCATAGCTTCCAGCATCACAGCAACATGCAAGCCCCCACAGTACGAAAAACTGACAGACATGTGGGGGCCGTTATCTATATGGAATGGTTATTGGAATTAACTTCTGTTTCCCCCCTCAAAAAATAAATTTGTATTTATCAAACTGTATTCAGAGGCAGGTTTTTATACCCCTCTTGACAAAAATTAGTGATTACACACCTGGCTCTTTTATGCATTGAACTAAGCCATGTCTATTTGGATCATGTTTAATAGACTAGCTCTCCCCCCGATATAATAGCATCCCTTAGAATAGGCAGTATTAGAAAAATAAGAACCTCCCGGTAGATAGTGAAAGAAATGTCACATCAGGGTCTGGACATTGCTATGACAACCCAGGCTCCATCTATCACCACTTCCATCTGCATGCATTGCAAAGGAAACCCCTATGCAGTGTTTAATCTGAGAATTTTAATATTAAATTTGACATTGAGATCTCACACCTTATTTGCTATTGTCAGGCTCAGTTGATAGACAGCTAAGTTAGTCTCTTTTTATAGTCCATTTCTAAAATGAAACTATAAATTTTGAAGCTGGGCTTCATCATTGCAGAGAGAAAAGCTTTTCCAAGCCTATTGTTGAAATATAACATTTTATAGGATTTATGAGGTCCAGATTCAGGAAGATCATTTGCCAAGCACTTAAGGCTGGTTTTGCTGCCCTTTGCTTTCCTCCCTCCTCCCCTGCCCCGCAAACACACTGCCATTAGAAAAGAAAAATTATGAAGAACTTACTTGATTCAAAAAAAAAATCCTGAACATTTACTGTAAAGAACCTTGAGTACACAAGGCCGCTCCTTGATGATAGGCACACTGTTGGCTTCTGCAAATGAAGTGGGTATCCTATTTGTTTTGATATTAAATGAATACCTCTGATTTGGAGCAATGTTTTGCATTTATGCCTATGAGTTCTCTTCAATATGCTTCCAGCATTCTTTTTGAAATTCTGTGATACGATGAGCTCCATGATTTGGTCTTATTCCATTTAGCTTGTTTTACTGCTGTTAATTTTACACAGGAAAATAGATTCTTTGAAACTCATGATCACAGTAGCTGTCAAGTGGTGGAAAATGAAGAAAACCACCAGACAGTGTCAGATTTATTAAGCGTTCTAGAAGTGCAAAATTAATGCAGTTATTTGTCTTTGAAAGGTTCAGTGTCCACAAGCTGGATTTATCCTAACGGACAAGCAGTGGAAGAAACAATCGTCAATTAGGCTACACGTCATGGGAACACATGTAGGGTGAACCACCAGTGCACCTAGGCAGACCTCCAATTTGTTCATCTTGACTGCAAATGACTTAATTTAACATTTTTCTAACAAATGCATTAGGTAGAATGGTGAAGTTTCCTGTTTAAATTTTTTTTCTTTAAAAAATCACCAGTGAAAAACCATATTAAGTAGGCTTCTCATTCCATTTGTTTTCAATCACCACCCTTAATGCATGAATTTCTGAATAGCCCCTGACTCTTCCAGGCACTAAACTGCAGCAGTGAATGTGGAATGGAAAGTTCTGATAGTGCGTCTATTGGGCCCCTCTTGTGTTTGCAAGGTTTTATATGCAGAGCAGGGTTACCCCTGTAGTAGTCATCCTGCCCATGGTCCTCCTCTGTGCTTGTTTGTTTTCAAACACCATCAGATTTTACATTACCTTCTTATTAGAGTTACAATGTGCAAAAGATTTTGAAAGTAAAGTTTTAGTTTTGAATCCCCCATAAACTCTTTTTATCTCCCTACAAGATTTAGGGATCATTAATCAAACATATGAACAGTCATTTCATCTGCTGATAATTCATCTCCTGATCATGCCATTTGTTTCATGTTATTTTTCGGTTACAGCATTAACATATTTTTCCTCGAAAATATTAACCTTTCACCCCGTGCATTCTAGGGGTATAATGAAAACATCTGTTGCGTGTCTGTGGCAATACTGTTTTCACATCTTTTTATATTTGCGGGTGGATTCTAAGTTGGCTGTAAGGGAAGATGCACTTCAAACAAAATTCAGTAACTGCATGTCTAGCCTTGTGTTGTTCAGATTGGAGGGTTTCAAACCTTAATGTGAAGCCCTGATGTAAGACTTGATGATGAACTCAGCAAACCTTGGCTTTTGCACTTTTAACTACATCCCCCCCACCCCTTCCTACAAGGGATATGCTCAGGTTATTACACAATTAACCCACCCATTAGTTATCTAAAATATTTTATGAGCGGATCAACACACCAACTCTGAGTCTGGCTTGTATATTTTTATTGCAACTCTGTGAATATTCTCTTTGGTACAGAGTAGAGTATGTGTATGGGAACATTACTTCTGAATTTTTTATAGGTTCACTCCCTTTGCCATTCTAGCTGCTGTCTCCTACAAAATTTGAGTCATACCTCAACTGTACAAATCCTCTTTTAATGTTCAGTTGCCCTGAAGTGTGCAATTGTGGAATCATCTAAATGTCTCAAGTGAAGGAATTGGAGGCATCAGTTTTAACAAAAGAAACAAAATGGCTACAGCTGAAAAGCATTCTAGGGGTAAACAGACTTCTTTCTTTGTGGCTGAACTCATGCTCAGTGAAAACATTTTTAAAAACACACGATCTTATCCTTTCTTATTTGTTTTTGTGTCTAGGGAGGTCAGAAGGAAGGAATTCAATTTTTATGGTCCCTAAGATTTCAGCATAGAGCACCGCGGTATGAGAAACAATATCCAGCTTATCACCCTGAATTTCCATTGCGAGTGTGCTTACAAAGGAGGTGAGAGGGTTCATGTAACAGATGGAAAGGGAAATCATATGTATGGAGAAGGCTTTTTTATTTCCTTGATGGAAGTTTCAAAATTCTCTTCTTGAACCCCAGCACAAGGCTGACATTATGTATGCAGTAGGTGCTTAGTCAATTTCTTTTAGAAATTGATGACTGGCCTTCAGTACCATTAATGTCCCAACCCAGGGCTGGCCTTGGAAAGGAATGTAAAGCAAGGAGAGGTTCAGTTTGTAAGGCCCCATCTCTACCTCCCCCAAGTCCCTACCAGGATTTCAAGGTCCTCAGGTTCTGCAACTTCCACTCCTGATATCAAAACTTGCCCTCACAGTATCAACTCACATAGAGACAAATGAGGTCTTAAAGAGATAGACTCCCAACACCATTTTTATTTTAACAGATATTAAAGCCTTAAATTAAACTAAGATTGAATTTCAGGCAACAGCCTTGAGGTGATGGGTGGGCAGTGGGCTTCCCGATTACCTGGAAGCCTACCTTTGTTTCCTTCTCCCTAGTTCATAAGGGCCTTTATGAGGCCCAACTAGTGTCTCCTGAGAACATTAATCAGAACATTTCAAAATGTGGATCTGGGGATTCTAAATTAACCTGGAGTATCAGGTTGAGTGGTTTCCATGGTTTTGTAAGTCCCTGGCAGGCCTGACTTCATAGGCAGTAAACATACCCCTTTCCCAACATCATAGTCCATTATCTTTTACCCAGAGCTGGACTTGCCTTAACAACAAGGAGCTTGGCTACTGGTAACAAAATGCTTTTGATTTTACTGGATATGGAAGGTAATACTTCCATTTGGCACTTCTCCCTTTAGCCCTCTTCGGGATTTCAGCTAGCTCTGCAAAGTGCTAGCAAGTGTCATGCTTATTAAAAAAAAAAAAACTTTATTAATCAGAGTAGAGTGCTATTTGGCAGTTAGATTCTAATGAGGATGAGGAGCTAAATTTTATTCAAAGCTAAAGATCAGCAAATGGTGCTAACATACCTTCTCTGAAGTGTATGAGCTTGGACGTTCTCACAGTTTCCCAACAAGTTTCAGCTGGAAGTGTGCATGCTATATTTAGTATGAAATAGCGTGGAAAAGGTTTCCAATAACACCATTTCAGCACACATACATTCCATGAGTGTTAATAAGCCAAGCACATTACCGCTTGGCTAGACATTTCTTATGGGAATGGATGGCACCGCAATGCTATAGCAATTGCTGGCTGAAAAACAGGGGGCCATGAGAACATGTTGCAATGGTTCCTGAAGAGAGCTTCAAAAACTGGTAGAAATTTATTGAAACAGTGAACTCTCTGTGCAATACCTGGAAATGGCAGAGTAACTGGCATGAAGTACATGTTAGGGATGTACTTACTGTGTTCAGCTTATGAGCCTGGGAGAGAGAAATAGAAAAAGGAAAAGGTTCTCCAGGAAGCAGCTAGGGATGTTGCTGAGTGGCTGTGGTTCTACCGTCTCTCCCATACCCTTGTGTTTATATACTTGCTACCCCTATATGCAGATCCTCTCTACCCTTAAGTAGCACCATTGCTGCTTCCTTTTTCCTTCCCACTTCTCATCACGTACTTTCTTAAATCACTTTCTTATTTCCTGCTCTCCTAAAAGCTTGTTTTTTAAACACGTGCTAGGTGAAGGCACTGTGCCAAGTTCTATAGAAGACAAAAATGATTGAACTCCTCATACTGCTTAGCCAATCATGGTTGGGGATCAGACAAAGATTTAAAGATATCAAATAAATAAATGATCCTCTATAGGGTCACTATGAGTTGGAATCGATTCAGTGGCAACAGGTATAATGGGTAACACCACATAGAGTAAGATAAGAGTCAGAAGTACAAAGTACTGTGGGAATTCCAAGGCAGGAAAGACTGCCTTCTGCCAGAAAAGTTTCCATAAAATAGCCTGTGTTTGAAACAAAGTACATCTGAATTTGTCTGTTTCTCTCCACCTGCACAATCACCATCTAAGCCAGTCCACCATCAGCCCTTACCTGAACTTCTCCAATAACCTCTGCTCTGCCTTCCACAGAAGAGCCAAGGTCAGAGTATGTTACTTACTGGATAAAAATCTTCTAGCATCTTCTTATTTCACTCAGAGTAAAATCCAGAAATTTTACCCAGTCTTACAAGTTGAATATTTTCCTAAATATTCAACTTCTTTGCTTACCACTTTCTCCTGTGAGCATTAAACTCCAGCCACAGGTGCTTTCTTTCTCTTTAACTCATCAAGCAAATTGTCTCCTCGGGGCCTTGACACTAGCTGCTTTTTCTCCCTGGAATGCTCTTTTCAGAGATGCTTCTTGCTGATTCTTTCACGTAATTCAGACATTAGCTTAAAAGATTTTTTCTTGACTACTTATCATTCCTTATCACCATATGGTGTTGTATTTTAAGTCTCTGAGTGACACCGCTGTTTGATTTTTTTTAAATTGGTTTATTTGTTTATTGTCTCATTCTCTACACTAGAACATAAGGCAATGAGGTTAAGGACCTTGTGTGTCTTGTTCTCCGCCTATACTCCCAGGTCCTAGAACAGTTGCTGGTAAATAGTAGGTGCTCAATAAATATTTGCCCAATGAATGTAAGAATCTTGAATGATTTCTCAAGTAGATAGTCATTCCTTTATTTTATGTACCAGGCTCAGTTCAGATACCAGAAAAATAGCCGTGAACAGGATAAATAGGGCCCCTGCTCTCACACTGTAGTTTAGTGGAGGTGGGGGACAAAAATAGATGAAGGAATTAATAAACAAGATATGCTCAGAGAGTGTCAGTGCTATGAAGGAAAGCAGGCAGGCTTACTAGGTAAGGAGCTTACCCAAAGGGTCTTCAGATAAGGTTGCCAGAGGAGGTTCCTCTGATAAGGGAGGGCATGTCTTGACAAAATTTGAGGAAGAGTGTTTCAGACAGAGGAACAAGAATTATGGGCTTCTAAGGCTGTGACAAGCTCAGCTATTCAAGGAATAAAAGGAAAGTAAAAGCAAAGTAAGAAAGAAGCTGAGTGAGCACAGAAGAGTCAGTGATAAGGCAGAGAGGGAAGCAGGGGCCGATTAAGTGAAGAGAGGCCACATAGACCATGGGAGGGGTTTAAGTACTAGTCAAAACGTGGTGATAAGGCAGTGGAAGTTGTTCAGGTAAATATGGATATGGTCTTAATTGTTTTAAAAAATGAGGGAAAGAATTACAGTTGAAACGAGTAGTGTGGACGAAGGCATAGATGGGGGTATAGGTGAATGTTGAAGATAAGTTTAAGGAACAATAAATAACCTAGTTTAACTGGAAATGAGGAGTAGAAGGGAACAAGGCTGGGTTGGAGGTGTAAGGAGAGGGGAGAAAGCAAAGAAGTTTTTGGAGCAGAGGAGTTACATGATCAGATCTTAGGAAGACTAAATTGGCAGTGGATTAGAGTGAAGGACTCAGGGAGTGGGGTGACAATTTGCCATACTGTTTTAGTGACCCAAGCCATGATGTATGGACTAGGCTGGTGGAAGAAGGAATACACGGGAGGACATAGTGGTGGAGGTAATTGATTACAACTGATTGAATGTAGAATGCATAGATGGAGGGGGAATCAACAATAATATAAAATAAGGTAATATTGATAAGAGCAGCTGCTTACCTACTGAGTCCTTATTAAGTGCCAGACACTATTCTAACTGCTTTAAATATACTAACTCATTTAATCCTCAGAACAACCCTATAAGGTCATACTGTCGTTATCCCCATTTCACTGATAGGGAAGATATGTTTCTTCCCTCAAGCCAGGCAAATAGGAAGTGACAGAGCCAGGATTTGAACCCAAGAAGTCTGACCTTGTCTCACTTACTTTGGGCATGTTATTAAAGAGGAGGGATCAATTCCTGGAGAAGGACATGCTTAGTAAAGTAGAAGGTCAGTGGAGAAGGGGAACATCCGCAATGAGAAGGATTGACAGAGTGGCTACAACGATAGGCTTAAATATAGCAACGATTGTGAGGACAGTCCAGGATCATGCAACATTTTGTTCTGTTACATATAAATAAGGTCCCTATGAGTCGGAACCGACTCACCGACACCTAACAACAACAGTCAACTCCAGATCCTGCTTTTTGCTCTTAACCATGATCGTAGATTCAAGCCTTAATGGCTGAGCATGGAAAAGCAATAAAATAGCCAAGAAGACAGGAGGCTCAAGTAGGTTTTAGAGGAGATATGAGGAGGTTGCTTCTGGACAAATTGAGTATAAGATGGTGATACATTTCAGGTGCAAATGGGGAGCAAAGATTGAAGCATGGCTCTTGGAGCTCCCATGAAGGGTCATAGAGAGTGATGTGTGTCTTCATGTAGGCAGGCTATGTTGAAGACCTGCCACTTGCAAGATCCTCCAGTGATCATTTGTTGAATGAATGGATAAATAAATGAATGAACAAGAGAAAGAAAATGATTATCAAAGCCCCGAGAGTAAACAGTGTCCCGTAGAGCGATAATATGGGCAAGAAGAGAAGCAGTTGAAGAATATTAGAGAAGGCCTGCATTTAGTGAATAGTCAGAGGGACACTAAAGGAAACGGACTGAAACTGAAGAAGTAGGAAGGGAACAAAGACAGTTTGGGGTTATGGAAAAAAACAAGGGAGACTTGCGTGGAAGGTTGCTTGCCAGTGTCCAGTCCTGTAGAGAGGTTAGCGAGGGTGTTGTTGAGCCTCCAGAGAGGAGTTTTAGCTGTGGTGAAGATACAGACCAGATCGTTGTTAGCAAAAGAAAGGATGGAAGATGACAAGGAAAAAACAGACAATTCTTTTTAAAATCATTGGTAAAAAGAAAAGGAAAAAAGAAAGGCAGGAAACAACAGCTTGAGGGAGGAGTAGGAGCTATTGGACAGTAACACGTCACAAAAACAAAAGCCAAACCTGTAGCCATAGAGTCAATTCTGACTCGTAGTACTCTGTCCTATAGGGTCGCTATGAGTCGGAATAGACGGCACTGGGTTGGGTTGGGTAGTGACCCTAAAGAACAGAGTAGAACTGCCCCATAGGGCTTCCAAGGAGCAGCTGGTGGATTCGAACTGCCAACATTTTGGCTAGCAGCCTAGCTCTTAAGCACAAGTCACAAAGGTCCTTTAATTGCTCCTGAGACAAGAGAATGAGTAATAGAGTCTTCTGGGCCTCCAAGGTGGTGTGTGTGTCTATACGTGTGCTGACAGGGGCAGTTGGAGGCCAAGCTACGTAACACAGGATTATAACAGGCCCCAGCACCACCAGATTCAGACCATGGACCCCACAGAAACTCTGCCATGGTGAGTACATAGGATATGAGCTAGTTCTCTTCATTTGCCAATACCCTCATTTAAACGAGGGTACAAAGTAATAATATCATCATGCTGCTGATTTTATACAGAAGCAAGACTTATTTCTCCACTGATGAGAATTTGTGGCACTCAGAAGCTGTTTAAAAGAAAAAAAAAAGCTCCCTCCACTCCCATCTTCAGACTTCTCTGGACTTACATCTGTCTTCCCAGCTGTGAGCTGCTGAATTCCAGGGTGCAAGACCAAGAAATGGGAGGGGCATACAAATAAAAATTACATGCTGCTTAAGTATAAATCTTGGTTTATTGTGTGTCCGTGGGCACATGCCTTCAAATTCGAGCATGCGCCACTTTCCCTTTCAATATCTTTTTGTAAACCTTAATAGTATTAAGCATATGTTTTAATAAATATTTTCTTTGCCGTATTTCCATTAATATTCATAGGGAATGGAGCACTTTGGGCTTTGTGATTTCTAATAAACATTGATGGTGTTACCAGTTTGTACTGAGCATTCAGTATGCTCCATCAAAATGGCAGCTGTAATTAGGTTCCTTGAATTAGCTAATGGATTTTGAGAAAGATAGCTTAGAAAGCTCTTACAGCTGTCCAAGATACTCCTGCCATGGCAGAAAGACAAAAGGGCCTTAGAAGCTACAGACTTCAGAGCTTTAGAAATGCAGCTGACGGTTAAAAAGATAAATTACATTCATATTTTTCCAGTGAAAGTCCTAATACTGAATTAATGTTATTCCTGTGGTAAGCATCCATTAAGAAGCTCATTTTATTATAAGGATGCATTTTGGCCATTAGCTCTTTTTCTTCTGCCACTCCCCGCTCTCCACTCTCCTTTTTCTCCCTCCAATTCCCCAGATATTTTGGACACAGTATTAAAAAGCTTCTTTGAAGAGCAGGAAATTATTCCTTTTTTTTTTTTTTTTTGAAGGTTATAAGTTTAGAAGCTCTTTTAGATATACAGTAAGTATTCAGCTTTAAAAAATGTCAAGGTAAGTAATATTTAAAGAAGTAATATAGTAATTCAGTTTAAGCCTTTGTGGCTTATATTTAAGTAGAATATGAATTTGAAAAAAAAAAAAAGGTTCCTTGCTAAGGAGCAGTGAGCTTGTTTACACTTGGCTAAGAGGTGATTTTGTTGGAGAATAGGAACTATCTGGAATAAAATGCCTCCTTCTCTCACCTTAATGTGGCATGCAGAAAATAATACAATGCCATCCAACATGTTCTTCTCTACTCCCTAAAAACAAGTTTCTTTAACAAATGGTGAACTATTGACATCTGAATGGCTATGCTTAATGTATCTGCAAATTGGATGCAAAGTAGTTGTTAGCAGAACGGACAGAATAAAGTTCATGGTAAATAGCAGAGATCAGAAAAGAAATATGAGAGCGCTCGTTAATTTTGCAACTGTGCTCCATGTAACTTTTTGCTTCAGTTTGTCCACTTAGAAAACTCATACCCGGTACTTTTTAATCTGAAAACTTCCATTTTTCTAGTAACTCAGTAAATCCACTAGGAACGCTTTTACACTCAACCATCCAATACAGCTTCCCCCATTTTTGTCTTTATAGCTCCTCTGCTTTTCTCTTCCTTCCTGCCTTTTGGCCTTTTTGGGTTGTTTTTTTTTTCCATCTGCTCATTAGTATCTTTACCAAACAAGGGACTGAGCAAGGAAAAGAATGTGAAACTTAAGTCAACTAATTGGAGTATTGTTTACAGTGCTGGGTAAACACGTATTGGGAAAGAAACTAAAGTTGTTGGTTTAAATGAGATTTTTCAAAATCATCTGTAGTGTTTATTTCTCATGCTGTTCGAACCTCCTATTTCTTCGGATAATTGAGAGCTGACTGAAATGCTATTGCTAATAAAGCGTTTGGAAGTAGGGAAGAAATAAAAAAAAAAAAGCAGTGTTGCTATAACATATAGATTACAGATCAGACAGCTGCTTTGCCTCAGTATGATATAAATAAAATGAAGAAGCATTGTTCTATGAAGTGCTAAAAGAAAAAAAAAAAAAGAAAAACGCAATTATTCCTCACTGTGATGGATAAAAGGCATAATTGACATCATGTTTATTGAAAAAACTAACGACTGTCACACTCTCGAGAGGCTACTGAAAGCTGGAGGAAGGCATGTTTTTTATTCATTTTCACTGTGTGTTATTTATAGAGTTCAATTGTCAGCAACATTGTGCCGAATTTTCCCTCTGCCTTGATATTATGTGACTCATTCACTTTTCAGATTAAGATGACAGCTACAAATTGCTCCATGGCAGATACACAGAGGCTACCATTACCTCGCCTGAATGGGACAACGGCTATTTATTAATTAAGATTCTGTGACTACTTCCCCTTAAAGTGCCAGTGAAAATAAAAGTCTTTGTCAACCATAATGGGTTGATTTCATTTGTTTTTTTAAC
Source organism: Elephas maximus indicus (assembly GCF_024166365.1). NCBI lineage: Eukaryota > Metazoa > Chordata > Mammalia > Proboscidea > Elephantidae > Elephas > Elephas maximus. The sequence continues at coordinate 104,307,049 of NC_064824.1, forward strand.
TTTTTACCCTCAAATTTGGCAGCCAGTACCTTTTTCCTAATGGAAAATTTATCACTATATTAATGATGTGTCATACTTCATCATCAGTTAATTTTAATAGTTAAACAAGAGCTCTGGTTAGAGAAAATGTGTGGTTTTCAAACCAAATGAGTCTCAGTGCCCCATTGCCTTGAACTACAGTGGCCATCAAGTACAGTAGCCAGCAAGTTGTTGTTGTTAGTTGCCGTCAAGACAATTCCTACTCATGGTGAGTCCATGTGTGCAGAGTAGGACTGCTCTATAAGGTTTTCAAGGCTGTGACCATTCAGAAGCAGATCACCAGGCCTGTCATCCAAGGGCCTCTAGGTGAGTTTGAACTGCCAAGTTTTGGCTAGTAGTCGAGTGTTTAACTATTTCTCTATCCTATCCAAGGATAGCCAACAAGTAGGGCACTGGAAATACAAGGTGACTTTTGCCATTGATTTAGTCCATCATTGAGCTTGAACTGTGTACACACCCAAGAAATCACTGAATATAAGTACAAAAAAAAAAAAAAAAAAAAAAAACCCATAGAAGCCAACTGGTTCAGCCAGTTCATTTTATAGTTTAGGATAGGTGGGGTCAGAGAAAGTAAAGATTCCCTAGAATTATCTTGAGATAAGCATAGTTCTGATTATGGTGCTGCCCTGTTTCAAGTCCTCCAGTAATAACACATTGTCCTTTTCAGAAAGGTTGGCTTAAGGAGCTGTTCAAATCCTGTCATCTTTATTTCCCACAATTTCACCACACACCCCCCACACTCCACCGTGCCTACCCATCGGGCCCTTTCATGTTTCAGCCTCTTAACACTCAATGTCCCTTCCACCTGGCCTGCCCAGTCACCTCCTTCTTAGCCTTCCTTTCCTTTTTTTTTTCTTTTTCTTTTTCTGTGAGGTCTTTCCTGACCTCCCCAAGCAGAGTTAATTGCCCTCTCTTCTGAGCTACCACAGGACTTCATTATACTTCATGATGTTTCTTCATAATAATTGCCACATTACACTGTAATTATTTTTTATATCTCCATCTCCACCTCTAGACTCTGAAATCCCTGAGGACTGGGTCTGGGTCTTAATCACCTTTACATCCCCAGATCCAGGGACACAGCAATACTTAAGAATAAATAGAAGTTTAAATAAATAAATTTTTAAATAAGTACACACATCAGAAACCATGAAAAGAGTTATTAGAGAGCTTTTATCAAAACAGTTGATCTACGTTTGATACTAGTTTATTATTTTCTATTTCATTCTGAACAGAATAGCAAGGATCTGCAACAACCCATAGGAGATGATAATATAAGCTGACTGCTATCTCATAAATCCCTGATGTCAGAAGGGCAGCCTGAGGTGACAGGGTTACCAGAGCTCACTTTACATACAGGCAAATGAGAGCTCTGTGATGCTCTTGGACTTGACACCCTTCAGGACCTAAGTAGATATGAACTTATTATGCAGATGTTCTGAGTTGAGAATCTGTTTGGATTGGGTAGTTGTCATAACCATATTTAAAACTACAGAACATCTCTAGATTCAAGAATCTCAGTGTTAAAAAAAGAAAGGAACTTAGGTAATATCGAAATATAAGTTATTAATAATTTCTTATACCTTTCTTTATGCTAATCAGAATATTACCTATATAATTCTATGTTTATGAAATAGTATGATCTAGCACCACACATGTGGTAATTAAGATATACCCCACAATCACAGTCACAGTCACATACCTATGTGACATATACCATTTCCATTCTGGGTGTTTGGACAATATATTGTATACCCCTTAATGGATACAAAGGTAAGAACTAGTTTACATATTTTATATATCTAGAAAATTTTGCCTCCTAACATCTAGGATTGGGGCTCCTAAGCACAATCTTTAAAATGTGTTCTTTTTTTTTTTTTTTTTGTAACTTTTTTTTTTTTATTACTTTTCTATTAGCAGAAGGGGGAAAAAGTCTTGCATAAGTAAGAAATCACTGTTTTAATCTACTCACATTTTGTTACCACAGCAGACTCTAGCCTGTCCTGACCAGTACAATCCTCTAAATAAAAAATCACCATCCATGCACTAAATCATTTAAAAGTTCCTTATTTTCTCTTAAAATTGTGTAGTCAGTTAAGGCTTATTTCCTTATTGTCCAAAAGGAAAGCTGTTGGGAATCAGTGGCCTTTAATGGCATTCCATGATGCTTTGGGAAAAGTGAGGGCTTCTATGTTGTTTCCTCTGAAGATGAGGGAATTTCACAGAGAAAACTGGGATATTTCCAAGGTTTCATGGCCTGCAGCTCACAAAGGCTTATTTTCCCCAGAGCTGACCCTGAAAATTTAATCCACATCTAAATGTCAGATATTTTTTCTTAACGCCCAAGCTGTATTTGATTTAAGCTTGGAAGATAATGATTTTATCTTGCAGGTCCCCCAGTAGTAGTGAGAATTTCTTTGAGAAGATCTATTTGCATGCGTGTGTGTGTGTGTGTGTGTGTGTGTGTGTGTATGCATATGCATGTGAAATATCTATTTCCTCAAGTATTTCTCTTTAAACTATCTTTTGTTCAGATCAGGAGCTTGATGGAGAATTGATACAAGTTTTGTAGATTTCCAGCATTTACATTTTTGTCAACATTTTACAAATTTTATTTTGGACCATAAAATTCTTCCAGAAAATTTGTAACATTCCAAATACAGCCACATGTTAAATAAGGTTAGTTTCAAAAGTCATTGCATGAGAAAAAAGTTGTATATATTTCAAAATTAACCTTGAAAGACAATTTAAGAGAATACCATATTGGGCCTTACCATATAATCTCTCGCTAAGCCCACCGAACACTGTTTCTTTTAGCACTTAATTAAATGGCTATTCCTTTAGTTGAGCACAAGCCGAAGTGGTTGGCTTATATGTAAGGGGCCACGTTGTACAAATAATGCCTATCTTTAAACACTGGAATCAATGTTCAGCAGAATAGAATGTTTACATTATTAGAGGCACTTACAAACTGACACCAACTGAGAGAAGTCAGCTTAGCTCATGTCCGAGGGCACATGTTCATGAAATGGAAGGGCCAATGGAAAGGCTACCGCTGTTTAAATTATTACTTAAATGAGTGCATTTTTTTTTTTTTATTTTACTAAATTCAAATATTTGGATTTGCATTCATTAGATGCAGTTGTGATGCAACATCATTCTACTTTAGCCTTGTAAGGGCAGCTATAACTACTTGAATTGTAGTACAAGGCATGATGTATTTATCATCTTTAACAAAAGATACAATGGATACGTAGCTCCAAATTGGTCCAAATCTATTTTTCTTTGCATCTGTGTATGTTTGTTTCACAAAGATATGGAGTAGAAATGAAGGGCTTATTTTGCCATCATCCAATGTAAACTTTTCACTATATTTTAAAATCTTTCTCTTTTAAAAACAAAAACTACCATATGAAACACTTGATAAATTCTTTCCATGACCCCCACATGCTTGGCATTGTTAATAAAAATTGACAGAATGGCCTGAGACAAAATGTATCATATGCTCATACATATCTTTGTATGTTTACTATATTTGTATAAATCACTTAAGGCTCAAAATTATTACACTATGTTAGAGGAAATAGAATACTATTCTAAATAGGAGTAACTCAAATGGATATTTTATGACTAATGGCAAAACCATCTTCTGAAAGTTGAATACTGCCAGGAGATCATTGTACGGTATCGGAACAATGCAGTATGTGTTACAGGCTTATAGTGGGGAGTTGAAGCTATGAATAATAACTTGTGTGTTGGTGAGTTGTGAATAACACTGTCAGTGTCACACATAAAGAATTTCCATCTCTGCTAGAAATGGTAGCAGGGAAGCAGAATGTTCTGATTTTAGAGCAGCCTTGCATTGTCTCGGATGATAAAGAGCAAAGGTAGAGCAATGCCTTTCATCAGAAGAGGAGATGACATTGATCTGGTGGCGATTCTTAGACACAACAATCAATCACATGGGAAAAAGTTGCCCTTCATGAATCAATGAGATTACTTTCAACAGCAAATGGTAGTGCTGGTTCGTGTTGTGAGTGAAAATGCTCACCATTATGTGATCAAAAGCGCCAAGGGAGGGGGCCTTTATTTCTTTATGCTCTACCACTATGGCTTCATTCATTGAGGTCAAGGTCCATTCCAGGGTCAAGATTTCGAAGACAAATCTTCAAGCTATGGGAGTCAAAGGGTCAGTTCACCAAGCTAGGGATGGAAATGCCAAGACAAGGATCTCAAAGGAAGCAGTTGCTGAAAGCAGGAAACTTGGTGAGAAAGACAAAAGGTCAGATACAGGTTGCCATGGCAATGTCAGGAGCCCAGGTAAGCCGAGTCACATTGTCAGGTTGTTGCGTCTTGGTCAAAATGCCGCAAGCAGTATCAGATTGGCTGGGGGAAAGACCATGGGTGAGGATTATAGTCTGAATTAATACATCACTGAGCTCTGTGGTTTTTCTTCTTCCTTATGACCCTAACTTGTGCATCAACCTCTTTGGACCAGTTTTTCAGCTTCCCCACAGGATCTTAACAAAAGGAGTAATTTTGTTGAACCCTTAGAAATTTATACAAATGCATGCTTTTCAAAGTTATGAATTAGCATAGAAAATAGACTGCAGACCAAGAGGTCCCCAGTTCAAATCTTGGTGCCCTCCAACTTGTTTTAAGATCTTGGCTGCTAACCAAAAGGTTGGCAGTTCGAATCCACCAGCACCTCCTTGGAAACCCTATGGGGCAATTCTTCAGTGTCCCATAGGGTTGCTGTGAGTCAGAATGGCAATGGGTTTTGGCTATTTTTTTTTTTTTTTTGGTACCATTATCTTGCTATATATGTTTAATAATACTCCCTTAAAATACCTAAGCATTGTTTTCTCACCTGTATAATGTCAGAGATAATTAACAAAAGTAAATATGCAAATAAAGGGAGATATTAGTTGGGAAAAAATTTGTTTTGTCTGTTAATAATATTATTCACACATTCTCTAAACTTATTAATCTTCCTATGGAATTTATAGGCAGTCACAGTAAGCAAAAGGCTCTTAATTTAAATTGTTTTAATGAACAAGATAACTCAAATCTGGTGGAACTTAAATATCTGTATGAACTAAGGCATATTTTTGTTATTTGGGGAAATTTTTTACAAAGATAACTAAAAATGGCACCACTGTCATAAATAAAAAATAAATAAATAAATAGTGATGGTGAATTTGGGAAGAAATTAGAAAGGAGAATCCCAAAATATTGTCCATGGGTCAGCTGTGGGTCTTAAAATTTCAGGGATCTAACAGTAAAAAAAAAAAAAAAAAAACCTTATTTGTCATTTTGGAAAAAAATGAATATTCTTTGCAAGAAATTTGGAGCAGAGAAAGATAATTTACATAATCATTATTTGCACTGAATATTCACATTCTGGATAATTTTCAGAGCTGTTTTAGAGTAAAATATCATTTGAAGAATTCTCCTTCAAAATTGTTATTAGCTGCCATGGAGTCATCCGCCAGCTCATGGAGACTCCAAATGCTATAGAGTAGAACTGCTTCATAGGGTTTTCTTGGCTCTAATCTTTACTGAAACAGTTCACCCGGCCGTTCTTCCACAGAGCCACTGGGTGGTTTTGAACTGCCAATCTTTAGGTTAGCAGCAGGTTGCAAACTACTTGCACCACTCAGGCTTCCCTTCTGTAGAATTAAGCCCGCTTAAAAGCAATTATTTCTTATTAAACCTCCTTTAGTGTATATGGAAACCCTGCTGGCGTAGTGGTTAAGCACTATGGCTGCTAACCAAAAGGTCGGCAGTTCGAAGCCACCAGGTGCTCCTTGGAAACACTATGGGGCAGTTCTACTCTGTCCTGAAGGGTCACTATGAGTCGGAATCGACTGGACGACAACAGGTGTGGTTTGGTTTTAGTGTACGTGGGCATAGTATATGAAAGTATTACTTCCATTATGGAACGTTAAACGTCTAGCATATTGGTATAAATGCTGTGGGGGCTTTAGTTTCTGTAAATCTTAAATGCTTTTGAATTTATGAGCCTGAGGACATTTATAAGAATCTTTCAAAGTTTTAATTTAATAGAAATCTTTATCACCAACAGAAAATAAGTAATATTTATATCATAACCATCTATCCTCAGCTGACTACTGTTTTTGAGAGTCTAGTTTGGATTTAAAGTGAAATAAGCAAAACAAGGTACATATATCCAGTTAGGTTTTATTGTATTTATGTCATCAGGATGTAAATGCCACAGAGTCTCAGGCGTTTGGAGAGCTTTATTCCCACACTGGAAAAAAATCTGACCTGTTTTCTAAGGTAGAATTGTGGTCCTGCCAAATTTAAAGTTTGAAACTGGTCACTTTTAGTTTCTTAAATGCAAAATAAAATAAATTGTCCCCCTGGGTGGAAAAAAAAAAAGAATAGTATCTCGGCATTTTTAAAGGGTGCAAAGGTATTTTTCTTCATTTCATCTTTTAAAAGGGTAAACCTTTTTGAGAAAACCTTTAAAATGTCACCTTTTTGCAAGTATAAAATCATTACCATCATATTTATGAAATTAAAAATTTTATAGTAAGCACCAAAATAACACTTTACGGTAATTTCATTTTAACAAGTGGAGAATCTGTTGAACATTAAACTCAAAACTACTCCCAGTTCTCCTGATTATTGTTGACACGCATACATCTATTTAAATAGTTTCATTTGGTGAGTTTGTAAGGATTATCACATCCAGAGAGGATTATTCCTGTTAAAGTTCCATTCTGTTCCTTACCAAAAAAAAAAAAAATCCATTACCACTGAGTCGATTCCAACTCATAGCGACCCTATATGACAGAGCATAGCTTCCCATAGGGTTTCCAAGGAGCACCTGGTGAATTCCCGCTGCTGACCTTTTGGTTAACAGCCATAGCACTTAACCACTATGCCATCAGGGTTTCCTCTGGCATCTGGACATTGGGCTGGCACCTATAAATGAGGACTGTGCTCATCAAAGGCAAATACCTACCCTTAAGAATGAAGAGGTACATGTCTTGAGGCTCTATGAAGACAGCCCAAGACCAGAAACAGCTCTTTGGAGTTAACTTGGTGTCATGGATTGAATTATGTCCCCCCAAAAATGTGTGTATCAACTTGGTTAGGCCATGATTCCCAGTATTGTGTGGTTGGCCTCCATTTTGTGCTTGTAATTTTATGTTCAGAGTATTAGGGTGGGATTGTAACACCGCCGTTACTCAGGTCACCTCACTGATCCAAGGTAAAGGGAGTTTCCCTGGGGTGAAGCCTGTACCACCTTTTATCTCTCAAGAGATAAAACGGAAGCAAGAAGAGAGTTGGGGACCTCATACCACCAAGAAAGCAGCACCAGAAGCAAAGCATGTCCTTTGGACCCAGGGTCCTTGTGCCTGACAAGCTCCTTGACCAGGGGCAGATTGAGGACAAAGCCCTTCTTCCAGAGCCGACAGAGAGAGAAAGCCTTCCCCTGGAGCTGATGCCATGAATTTGGACTTGTGACCTATTAAACTGTGAGAAAATAAATTTCTTTTTGTTAAAGCTATCCACTTGTGGCATTTCTGTTATGGCAGCACTAGATGACTAACACAGTTGGAATAATTTAGTCAGTCAACCAAGTGCCTTCATGTCTGCCCCAACTCATGGAGACCCAATGTGTGTCAGAGTAGAACTATGCTCTATAGGGTTTTCAATGGCTGATTTTTGGAGTAGATTGCCAGGCCTTTCTGCCAAGGCACCTGAATGGACTTGAACTTCTAACCTTTCAGTTAGCAGCTGAGCATGTTAACCATTTGCACCACTCAGGGACTCCTTAGTCATAGTTAGGGTATATGTATTTATACACATGTCCCACCTACACACACATATACATTCACACACACACACAAACACACAGTAATTGCAGGTAAATTCAATAGTAACCCGGGTTTGATGGTACTGACCAACACTCTCGCTCACTTAGTGGTGAGATCTACCAGGAGCAGCCCTGCCTGCCTCTCAGTCCTGGACCTGATCCAGAGTTTCTCTTTCATGTGGGATCTTGGTCATATGTTGATTCTCTTCTGCACCCCGTTCAGTTTTATGCCAGTTTCCCACATAAGCCTGTTAGAGATGTGGTAATAATTGCCCAGAAATCTCAGTCTGCAATTGTTCCCTCATCATTCTTTAATGAATACAGACTTCATTGCATGTATTTGTACTACTTTAGCTACTTCTATTTCTATTTTTATTGCACCGATCTGTGCAAATAAAAGAATATCAGAAGGTAAGGCTGTAAATGTGCCCTGCTACACTCCCTCTGCCTTGAAATGCCTGTGAACTGCTGCTGCACAATGCCTGCGGCATGTCAGTGGCCTTCTTGCAAGGCAACGTGATGTGGTAGAAATCACACTGGCTTTGGAGGCACACAGATCCTAATCCAACATTCACTAACCGGTTACTTAACTTCTCAGAGCCTTGGTTTTCTCATCTGTAAAGTGTCAATAACCATACCAGCCTCCCAGACTTGATTAAGGATTAAATAGGATGAAGTATGTGAAGTATAAATATTGTATTTAGGACACCATAGGATCTGTTGTTTCTTGTCTCCAGCCTGTAGCAGTAATGAGGTGAGTCTATAGCACGTACAAATGAACAGTCATTTCTAAAAAATACTACAATTGAGATAATTATGAACTAGGAGGAACAAGGTCAGATTCCAAAGGAGCAGATAATGTCTTAGTGTGATGTTTGTTAACTATGGGAATATATTAGTGTAAGTAGTTATGAAGAAAATGACATGGTTTCTGAAAACCATTACAACTTTTAAGTTCTGTCCAGTGTTATAAGCAAGGCCTGTTTAACTGTACATCTGCCTTTAAAGCCATAGGCAGTACAATTTATAAGAAATCACTACAATATAAAACTGTTATACTTCTTGAATTAATTTAAGGTAAAATTTCAGCACACTGAAAGTGTAGGAGTGGCATTGATCATCTATGTATGGATACAGCTGTAAGAAAAACCTTTTCTGTAAGTATGGCCAAGCTTTACTTCACCCAGTGAACTGAAAATACAAAAAGGCTGGTATCTAGCTAGCAATTTGGAAATGGGGTTATTGATATTTTGAATGATTTTATATGGTTCCATCATAATCTCATGTCACCTCTAAAAACTACTAGGCAGAAGATTTTCTAGAATATGTACTGCCAAGTTCCATAAAGCTGGAAAAATAGGACAAATCATAGATAAATAGAGAAGAGAAAATGGAAATCCTCAGAAAGTAAGCCCTACAGGCTAGCTTGGCTTCCATTCTGGCTCGGTGTGTTGCTACAAGACCCAGTCTCTAAGATATAAGTAATATAAAGGAGGAGACACTGTTCGGAAGGCAGTAAATAAGGTGGAACGAGTAGTCTTTGAAATCAGACAGACTTTGTTTATCATCTATGCTATGAACCTCAGATTCCTCATCTTTATGGGCTCACTTCTAATTAAAGCTATCTTTTAGTATGCTATTGAGAATGTGAGATTGTGAGATAATATATGCAGCACTTGGTACACAGGAATTGTAAACAAACTCAAGTGCCAGTGCCTATAGATTGGTAGCGGCTTTCTGAAGTTCTGGGTTGAGAAGTATTCTGTGGTCATGTCTAGTATCATCAGGAAAGCATGCTGTAATTGATTAGAGATGTCTGCTATGGGCAGACTGTGGGGTAAGTAGAAGTCTGTATTCATATACTTGCCATATAAATTTTCTGTAAACTATAATTATTTTGATTATTGTTGCTATTATACAAAGGTGTTTGTATGTCCCTCTTCAGGTTGCTAAGTTTATACATTTTCAGCCCAAAATGGGATCACTTGTTGCTTTACTTACTATAGCTATGTATATGATTTTTATTTGATTTGACAGTGTCTTAGTCATCTAGTGCTGCCATAACAGAAATACCACAAGTGGATGGCTTTAACAAAGAGAAATTTATATTCTCACAGTTTAGTAGATTACAAGTCCAAATTCAGGGCGTCGGCTCCAGGGGAAGGCTTTCTCTCTCTGTCGGCTCTGGAGGAAGGTCCTTGTCCTCAATCTTCCCCTGGTCAAGAGCTTCTAAGGCACAGGGACCCTGTGTCCAAAGGACACACACTGCTCCTGGTGCTGCTTTCTTGGTAGTGTGAGGTCCCCAGCTCTCTGCTTGCTTTCCTTTTATCTCTTGAGAGATAAAAGGTGGTGCAGGCTACACCCTAGGGAAACTCCCTTTTACCTTGGATCAGGGAGGTGACCTGTGTAAGGGTGGTGTTACAGTCCCACCCTAATCCTCTCAGCATAAAACTGCAATCAGGAAATGGAGGCCAGCCACACAATACTGGGAATCATGGCCTAACCAAGTTGATACACACATTTTGGGGGGGACATAATTCAATGCATGACAGACAGTAAACTTGTGCTAAAAGGGGAAATCAGAATTTGTCGTTCCTGATTTTACTGTATAAAACACCTACTTTGGAAAAACATGGTACAGCAGCTGAAGGTAGAATGAGGGTTGAAGAGGAAAAAAAGCAGAGATCACGTGCGATGTAATCCCGGTGTATCATGAAAGGTTTGCACGCTGTCCCATACGTTCTTTAAAGTATTCCCACAAGGGAGAAGATACCCCATGTTTTGCGCTTAGATAGCCCATGGCTTTCTGGACTTTCTTCCTGTTTTTTTTTCTGAGGCCAGATTACTTTTCTGGGTAAACAGTCATGTTCCTGTCAGCCATAGGGGATTTTCTGAATCCTAAACAGCTCATTTTGTATTCTTGCCCTATTCCCTCTACTTGAGAACAGCAATCTGATCAAACCCATATTTTTTAATTTGTTTATTTATAGGCATATGGGAGAATAGTTAACAGTCTGAGTGTGATTTTTTTTCCACCACAGATGTAGGCAAATTGTGATTTTTTTTAAAAAACCACCTTATCAGTCTCTTCCTTTCTTTCTTTTTTTTTCTTTTTTTATATTTTATTACTGATGACTTCATTCTGCTTGAATTCAGTGCTTCAGTTTCTTTGGGGTAAACTCATAGATTATGTATGCGATGTTTGCACCATGTTGATTGAACTCATCTGGTGAGTTTGAACGTGGCTCATGAATTCACGTAACGGCAAAAGCCTGCGCATTGGATACAGACATCATAGTCTTCTCGAATTACTCCAGAGCGAGGGAAGCTATACAGAATAGAGCTGCTTTTCCTGCCTTCCCGTGGCTCAGAAAAGCACATCGGGCTTTTTATTTTTCCTTATGGTCATCTTTTTCAAGTGCTGAAAGGAGATTTTAACTTAAAGAAAAAAGCATAGTAAAGAAGCAGAGTTGGAACTATTTTGTGAGTTTTTAAATATGTATTGAAGAAGAAGATACGTGATCAGTAAAGCTGTTTTTTTCTTAATCAAAGGTGTCAGCTGCTGAGTGTGTGTGAAGCACCTGGGGAGCTCAGAGCCCTGCGCTAGCGGTAGTGGAGAGGCTGTAAGACAGAGAACACGTGGCCCTGCTTTCACTTAACTCACCGTCTAGGATGGGAAGAAAGCGTTGTCCCCCAAAAGATGTTTACTCACCACTCTTTTTTTCATAGTTTAAGCCAAACCAAAAAAAACAAACCCATTGCCATCAAGTCAATTCCTGACTCATAGAGATCCTACAGGATAGAGTAGAACTGCCCCATAGGGTTTCTGAAGAGCAGCTGGTGGATTTGAACTGCAGTCCTTTTGGTTAGCAGCGGAACGCTAACCGTGGCATTAGAAGTTTACAAGCATAATTTTCAAATGTTTTAACAAAATAGTAGATTACTTTTTTCTATTGCTTTCAGATATCTCATTTTATGAATTTAAACTTAAAACTCAACTATTGTTTGGGGACCTTTTTGGGATACAGGGCTTTTCACAATGTGACCGCCACCTACCTTTCCAGTCTCACCTTTTCCTCTTCCCCTGTCTCCTTCTCTGTACCCTGTACACTAGACCAGTGATTATCAAACATATGCTCATGAAAATGAGTGTCATTTGGTTCATTAAAAAACCAAACCCGTTGCAGTGGAGTTGATTCTGACTCATGGTGACCCCGTGTGTTTCAGAGTAGAACTACAACCCACAGGGTTGTCAATGGCTGTTATATTACAGAAGTAGATGGCCAGGCCTTTCTTCTGTGGCACTACTGGGTGGATTAAAACCTCCAGTCTTTCAGTTAATAAACAAGAGCAAACCGTTTACACTACCCAGGGACCTTATGATTTATAAGTTGTTACTAATTGAGTTAAAGTACCAAAATTTGCAAGTGATATTCTTTTGTCAAGGAGCCCTGTTAGGACAATGGTTAAGCATTCAGCTGCTAACCTAAAGGTCGGTGTTCAAACCCACCAGCTACTCTGCAGGAAAAGAGACCTGGTCATCTTCTTCAGTAAAGATTTCAGCCTTGGAAATCCTATGGGGCAGTTCTACTCCGTCACATGGGGTCACTATGAGTCAGAATCAACTTGATGGCACACAATAACAACAACATACTTTTGTCATTTAACAGAGTAAACTCAAAAAGTCCCTAAAGTTACTGGCACTTAAGTTTTGTTCTAATTAATTTTCAAAATGAGAGAGAAAAGGGAGCATATATCACCTATAAATGTGGGAGGCAGGACAAAAGAAGTTGAGGACCATTGCTTACCCAAAACGACTTGCTGTATTCACCCAAAGCAAGATGTTTTCTTATTTTGGTGCTTTACACTTCCCTTTCCTTTACCTAGAATTCCCTCATCTCACTTGTTAAGCTATTGAGCTCCTACAAATCCTGCAAGACTCAGCTAAAGTGTCACCTCCTCTATGGAGTTTTCCATGATCTTCCATGGCCCTGCTTTCACCTGTCAAAATGAAGCACTCTTCCTCCTTGTCCCCATGACTTCTGTACAGACCTCTGTTGTAACACCTGTCACGGTGTATTGTTGTCTTCTGTGTTGCTTTCTGTCCCCCAACACCCAGACCATGAGCATTTTGCAGACAAGGACTGTGAGTTGTTTATTTGTACATTCCTGGATCTTAGCATAAGGTCTGGCACAGTGGGGCACTCAATTATGCCTTAAGTGAACCAAAGAAGTTGTACAAATGTTCAGATCTATCATTCCTTTCTTGCTAGCCCTGAAATGTATCACATAATATTATCTGTTGAGATGATCGTGACAAACCTAATCCAGGCTAAAAGGTAGCTGCTAGCTAGCTGACCAGTTTGGGCTTGGGTGGGTGAATCACTGGAAAAACTGTGATTACTAAGAATGTAGCAATGGCTCAAGTAGAGAAGAGAACCTTAGACAAGTAACCAAGATGGGTACATCCTACCATCACTGAGCTTTTTTTTTTTTTTTTCTTTTAATATTCTTGGCATGGGTTATACCTTCTTTCTTTCCCTATCCCCTTGCTGTACCCTTGTATTGACATGTACCCCAACCTCCAGTCCCAAAATCCATGAGTCTCATTGAAATGAGCACTGGCAGATGTTGGCTTTATAATACATCCAACCTTTGGGTCAAACAGCTGGAACTTTGTTCCAAATAAGCAAAACTTATTTGAGAAAATGAGATACCCACATTAAGTTTTAACCAATTCGGATCGTAAGAAAAACTGCTGGCTATCTTACTTTCTCAAAAGGCTTTTATTAATCCTAATTCAGATGTTTTGACCATTGGCGTTAAAGATATGCACATCGAGACCTTTTTTTTAATTATTTTATATTTTTCCTACCTTATTTAAATTACATTATTAAAACTTACAAATTTAGAAGTTCTCCTCTTTAATAAGAAAATCAAAAGATAAGTTTCAAAGATGATATGCACTTGTGTGATGGTGTTTGTCTATGTATTACAGTGGCCGTCCCACAAGTGGAAGCTCTGACCGCATCCAGAAGCTGCGGAAGGAGTATTATCAGGCTCGGCGGGAAGGTTTTTCTCTATATGAAGACGATGAAGGAAGAGCAAGACCTTCTGATTATGACCTTCACTGGGTAAGCCCATGCCTGATTCCAATCATTGGATTTATATTTAGTGAGATAGCCTGGGACAGTAGAACATGACCAGCAACATTTTATATGTATCAAGTTATATTTAGGTTACTTGGGTTTCATCGATGTAAACATTATCCAAACCACAGCCGTCTTTTCCCACAGAAGTTGTTTACATAAATCAAACCACACAAATGTATGGTAGCTCATTTTAATTGCTCTCATATTTATTCCCTGTTGTACTTGTATACCAACTGATTGGGTTGGGGTAGATGTTAGCTGCTTTAAAGAGGACAAGGAATTTTTATTACCATCTGTTGAGTCTTAATCTTTGCCCTCCTTCTCTTGGGTATCAGACATCTGGGCAAGTGTTAATAGAGCGTGCAACACAAGCCACCTCTTCTTTGGAAAATGGTTATTAGAAATAAAAGAACAGAAGTAAATTTCAGATGGATCATCTTGAGGGAGATCAATTGTATATTGTTTTTATTGTTAGGTGTCATCTAATCTGGTTTGACTCTGTGTAGGCATGTGAATATTATCCTATCACTGACAACACTGTACTTCAGTACAGATCTTAAAATGTTTTCGACAATAAATGTAATGCCATTCCTCTTTGCCATTCCCTGCACAGTAGACCATGTGATTGTCTAACTCAAAATGGCCAATACTAGTCCATTTCAGCTCACAATGCCTAGAATATTGATCTTTATGTATTCCATTTCATTTTGACAACTTCCAGTTTTTCTAGATTCATACTTTGTACATTTCATGTTCCAATTATTAATGGATGTGTGCAGCTGTTTCTTTTTATTTTGAGTCATGCCACATCAGCAAATGAAGGTCCAGAAAGCTTGACTCCATCCATGTCATTAAGGTCGACTCTACTTTGAGGAGGCATCTCTTCCCCAGTCATATTTTGAGTGTCTTGCAACCTAAGGGGCTCATCTGGCACTATATCAGACAATGTTCTGCTGCTATTCATAAGATTTCTGCTGATCAATTTTTTTAGAAGTATATCTTCAGATCTTTCTTCCTAGTCTATCTTCGTCTGGAAGCTCTGCTGAAACCTGTTGTATTTGAAATACCAGCGGCATAGCTTCCAGCATCACAGCAATACACAAGCCACCAAAGTACAACAAACTGACAGAGGAGTGGTGGTGTTTGCATATTAGATCTTAACAATTCACATCCTGCTGATCTTACCAGTACACTAAGATCATGTTGTTTTAAGGTAAGGACAATTTTTTTATTAGAGAATTTTCTTGGCCTAACCATTCAACATTCAGGGAATGGAAAAGAATATTGTGACCACTAAAGAGATACTTTGTAGGTTTTTTCAGGATAGCATGATTCAGTCTATTGTCCTTTTCAAGAAGGCAAGGCTGCCTGGACAAAATATACTTAACTCTTGAACATTTACAAAAATGCCCCAGAGTGGACTGCTTACAGTTGAATTAAAAGTACATGTCACATAAATGGGCACACCAACCCCCAGGGGGAAGGACAAGAAGGCAGAAAAGCTGATAATGGGGAACCCAAGGCCGAGAAGGGGAGAGTGTTGACATGTCGTGGGATTGTCAATCAATGTCACAAAACAGTATGTGTATCAGTTGTTTAATGAGGAACAAATTTGCCCTGTAAACCTTCATCTAAACATCAGTTAAAAAAAAAAAAAAAGTACATGTCACGTACTTAGAACAGCCCTTGTCATAGAGTCACTGCTCAATACATGTTGGCTCTGGTGACTAACGTTATTGGTGGCACAGAGCTGAACATGGTAATAGTGGTGTCCTTGCTGTGAAACAGCCCTCACTCACCATCTTTGATGACTACTGCCTTCCACTACAGATTTTAGTGCTGTTTGGGAACCATGTAAGGAGCTCTATCCCTTTTGGCCACTAAAGACACTAGCTCCTTTGACAGACAATTCAATAAAAAAAAAAAAACCTTTTTCTTTCCTCTGAGTTTCATGCTCATAGTCATACTCAGAAGGTCAGAGTGGGGAGAGTGGAGTCCAGCAGCTGAGCTGGTTCCCTCTAGCTTTCACTTCGGTGCCACAGCATGTTACGCACGGCACCTAACGTTTCTACACTGGTGTTTGAAAATCCCTCACAGGATCCACTAATGTTGTGCAACTCTTGTCAGTTGTCAAGTTGATTTCGACTCATGGCAACCCCATGTGTGCAGAGTAGAAATGCTCCAAGACTTCCCAAGGCTGTGACCTTTTGAAAGCAGCTTACCAGCTGTCTTCTGAGACTCCTCTGGGTGGGTTCAGACAGTCAACCTTTGGGCTAGTAGTTGAGTGTTTAACCATTTGTACCACCCCACCCAGGGAACTTCTGAAACTCCTTGCCCGAGTACATTCCTTCTTTTATGATGAAATTTAAAAACACTTATCAGAAGTGCATAGTGAGAACTGATGATCTCAAACCAAGTGGCTTAAGCCTCTTCCAGAAATGGGCATCCTGTGAATATTAAAAAAACACAGTTGCTGTGGAATAGATTCTGACTCATGGCAACTCCATGTATGTTAGAGTAGAACTGTGTGCCATAAGGTTTTCAATGACCGATTTTTTGAAGTAAGTTGTCAGGGCTTTCTTTTGAGATAACCTCTGAGTAGACCCAAATATCCAGCCTTTCAGTTAGCAGTGGAACATGTAAACCATCCAGGGACTCCCCTGTGACTGTAGATAACAACTATTTATTGGCTGTATTACAGATGTTAGAATTAAACAGAATGACATTTGCAGTCACGGGGCAACAGGTCTCTTGGAATCTCAGTAAAAAAAAATCTCAGTAGCAGAGGAAAAAGACCTCACAGAATAACAATTTTGATAACAATTCACTTCATTTTCAAACTTCATCAAGATAGATTGACTATCTTTGATGAGAGAAATGAGCCACTCTCTAGGTAAGGTTTGGCTCCCTTGATAAAACAAACAAGCAATAAAATAAAGGAAAGTTCTTTCTACTCTAACTGAAATAGAACACCGTGTCCAATGGATTCCCCCATCTCAAAACCACTTTGAATTCCTATGAGGAAAATAAGACATGTGATTTTGGATTAAGCAGTCTTGGTTGTTATGACCTTATTTTGTATAATTTGAGCAAGACATTAGGCTGAAAGAATGAAGATGCTTAAACTTCATGAGAATTAAGAGTTTCCTCTGACCCTCACCAAACCTGAGCTATGTAACTAGACCCTCGGGTCCTGCCTTTTTAAGTGATTCTATTTTTATGCCAAGCAAATGTGTAACCAGAAAAACAATTGAGTGAGTAAAGAAACCTCTATCTTAATTTGTGTTTCCCATGCTCCGGTGTGTTGAGCCTTGCCAAAAGGGACTGATTTTACATTTGCCAGACAATTTGGGGTCTAAGATTTCCCAAAGGGATGCTTGGGAAACACACTGTCATAAAAGACGACAGTTCTTTGTGACTGCATAAGATATTCCACACCAGGCACTAGGATCTTAGCATCCTTTCCTCTCTTCTTCCCAAGCCAAGGAAAAGCACTAACATCTTTTGTCCAGCGCAGGCCTGAGAAATTACACTGTGGTCTTGCTACTTTTGGACAGATCTAAGAAAGGAAGTTCAGAAAGTTAACATTTCATAACTGCCAGCCAGCAGACCCAACAGGCTAAGCCTTAGCATCACTGGAAGAACTTGTTACAATCAAATTGACGGTCTATACAGGGGGAGAATGGAGTCCAGGGAGGGACGGACCCCAGGTGCTTCTCCAGTTAATCATCAAGGTTTCTGACCCACGGTTCTAAAAATAGTGCATTGACTCCATTTGCTTCGCAAACGCCAACATAGTCCAGCTTCTCAGGCAAAAAACCATTACACGGACCAGCACCATCAGAAATATTTCCATGGACTCAAAACTCCTGAATCCTGGTACCTCAGATTGAGAGACGTGACAGATGTCCCTGAGAGTCACATTATACTGGGGAACTTCTGAAATACTGAGAAGGAAATTGGGAGGGTAAGTTACCAAACAACTTCCTTTAACCTAGTTTAAAAATAAACCAGAAAGAATGAAAGTCTGCTCACAAAAGCCTTAAAGCCAAAATGATAAAAGTAACCACCACCTGAAAGACCATTGTTCTTGTTAGTTGCCATCGAGTCCATTCTGACTCATGCGACCCCATGCGTGCAGAGTAGAACTGCTCCGTAGGGTTCCCAAGGCTGTGACCTTTTGGAAGCAGATCTCCAGGCCTGTCTTGCAAGGCACCTATGGGTGGGTTCAGACCTCCAACTTTTCAGCTAATAGTCGAGTGCTTAACTGTGCTATCCAGGGACTCCTAAAAGACCATTAGGATCCATAAATATTTGTTTAAGGAAATATATTTTCTCAATGAGAGAACACAGTCTTTCTTTGACCTTTCCTAGCCTTTCTGGGTCCTCCTAGGCCATCTTGTTTGCAGTTCTCTACCAATTTTACAGCTGCCCAGTGGCCCGGAGCCAGAAAATCTCTCCCGGCTGTTGCTAAAGACCTCTCTCCCTACTCCCTTGTGTTCTCACTTGCTCTCGCATGTCTCTTCCTTTTTCTTCTCTTTTTTTCTGTTTCCTATTCAATTTTAACAAATATTTGCTTGGGTCTTAGTATGAGCCAGGTGCTGGAAACATAAGAATATGATAATTATCTCTACCTTGGAAGAACTCACAGCCTAGCCAGAGCTATAGACATCTAAGCCACAATAAAAAACAATAATATATTTGATAAGTGCCATAGTATAGGAGGAATTCATGTCTTTGTGAGCTCAGAAAGAGCAATTAATTCTGTTGGCATCAGCGTGTGTAGTTAGGGGTACTAGGCAAGCTATAGAGACAATTTGGGACTTGCCTCAGTCAACATATTTTGTTCTCTTTCATATGTGGGGTTTTTTTTTTTTTTTTTCCTTTCCCAAAGGAGCCCCTGATTTATTCAGTTCATTTGTTTTAAAATAAACAAGTACACACAGATTGCAAGGTTTGTAAATGTGGATATGAGACCTTAAAAATCTTTTCTGCCAGTCTGTTTTGGAGCTGCTTTCCCATTTAGGCTCTGAAAAACAGCAGAGAACAAGTGGCGAGAATTTCAATGACTGCAAGTGAAACGGCCTGGCAAGTCTTTATGGGCCCTATTAAGTAAGTAAGATATGCTAGCTGTGAAATGTTAATATTTGCCAAAAGAAAACATAATACCTGTTATCTGCTGGTATTTTATTTTCTGTAAAACTTGTTAAGACTGTCACAGTCCTCTGGCAACAGGCTGCTTTTTTTATTAGCAGATAAAGATTACCTGTTTATTTAACAGGAGCATGAATATCCTGTAAGTAATTTTGGAAATGGGATGGCTCTGGAGTTTTCTAAAAATATCAGAACCTTCATTATTATCTTTTTCAAGAGCTACATGGCATGTATCATCCACCTTCTCTTTCTAAACCCTGTGTGGCTAAATTTGAAGAGAGGTTGTAGACACACAGATGGGAAGAGAGGGCAAGTTTGTTACTACATGGCAAAAGATGGGAGTTAAAACATCTTTAAACTAGCATGGTACTACTAGTTTCCACTGACATAGAAAACATGATACTACATCTTTCTGGCAAAGGGGATTGTTTCAGGTAGGTCATGATTGGAACACAGAAAAGAGATGGTTGGGTGAATACATGAAAATACTCCAAAAGATTTGTTCACCCCATTTTGAAGGTGGTCTGGGAGCCAACTTGAGGGAATGTGCTTGACAGCTGATCTGGATAATAAAAGACATGTCTGGTGAGTTCTTCATCCAGAGGAAAGGGAGAACAAGGATGCTGAGAGCATGCAAACATCTTAAGAAAGGGATTTATCCTGGAATGCATAATAGCCAAAGAAGTACAAAAAACATCAGAAGGTTGTTTCCTAAACACGAGGAGATAGAGAAGTGAGCTCCTATTGTCACTGGCCAATACCAAACATGAGACTTGTTTGTATTTTCATTATCTGTTCCTTAAAGGCACCTGATAAAAACTAAGGACATTGATGAATAATTCTGTATTAATCAATGTCTCTTATATTGAAAAAACAGAAGCCTAATGCAAAATGCCCACCCAAAAAAGGAAAACGTGTTGGCTCATATGGCTTTAAAGTCCAGAGGCATGCAGATTTCAGGCAAAGCTGGATCTAGCCACTCTAGATGGGCCAATAAAAGTCTGTCTATCTTTATCTCTCAACTTTACTATGTAGGTATCTGTGTAGGTATGAATCTCAGGGAGACTTCCCCTTATGGTGGCAAGGCAGCCATCAGCAGCTTGAACCCAGCAAATCTATAGAAAGGAATTGTCTCCCTTGTAGCATATACAGGAAAATCTAGAACTGATGTTCATTACAATGCTCAATGACTTGATTGACTCAGTCTGGGTCACATATCCACTACTGAACCAACCCCCATGGCCAGAAAGCTGCAGTACTCTTAGGGGCCAGACCTAGGTCACAAGGCCACCCCTAGAATCAGAAAGTAGAATCAGGTCCACCCAAACTCCACAAATGAGTATATGTGAGGAGGTGGCCTCAAAGGAAAATCAAGGTGCTATTAATAAGGGAAGGGAAAATGGATGTTGGGCACAATTAGGCGTTGTCTTCTATAGCTTTTAATTCTAATAATGATGTAAACTTTCTTCATCTTCTTAGATTTTCAAGGAAAAGGAAAGAAAAGACCTTTCCCTTCCTGTATTTTTCTGTTTATCATTAGAAAGAACAATTACCAATTTTAAATTTGTTTCCATTATTTTTATTTACTGGTGTCATGTCTGAGCTATCCCAGGAACCTGGAGAGTTTCACTGAGTTACTCATGGGAAGTCATCAGACCTCTGGCTTTTTATTTAACTAGGCAAGTGACATTTTGATTACCCAGACCTAGGAATATGCCACAGGGAGAGGGAATAGAATTATTTGAAAGGACTAAACTAAACATAAAAAAAAAAAACAAAACATAATTGGATAGAATTGCTCTATCTATATTCTCTTGAATTATTTTGTGACAACAATGTTCTAGTCTTAAAAACTTCAAAAGGTGGGATGTGGTGACAAATTAGAACATCAAATATATGCATCCAGAGCCTGCCGTAGTTTGGCACCTACTACACAATAACCAACCCCTTCTCAGCTGATGAGCTCATTGAGCTTCATAAACAGCTTCTTCTCAATGGTTCATGCCATCAAGAGATCCTGTTTCCCCTGATTTCCTAAAAAAGCTGAGCTGAGGAATCAAAGAGGTACCAAGGCAGAGAAGAGTGGGGAGGAAACCCATCTACGTCTATGAATTGGGTGGGTTGTACAAGGGCCTAAGGCTTGACTGAACTTTATAGTGGTGAAACTCCAAATGCCATATGAAGATTTGGGATTTGTTCACCTAGATTTCAGGAAGTAGTGAACAAAATTGAGGAAAGAAGAGGATAAAATGAATTGGAATTTTTGGGGGGAGGGGTTAATAGTTTATCTCTTTTATATTTCAATGTGGCTTTCACAGGAACATGTTGGCCTATAAGTTATACAGGAGACAATCTCGAATATATGGCATTTAAGTGAATTTCTAGCTTTGAAACATAATGGAAATCATTTTGAAAAGAGGCACTGTATTTACAGATAATCCCAAACATAGAAATAAACTGTGTTCCAGGAGTTCATTTGGAAGTTGGCTACTTGGAACTGAGAATGGACTTTCCATTTAGGAAAAAAATATTTCTAGTGGTTAGGGTCCCAGATCAGCCTGTAAAAGCCCACTAAAATCCAAAAATCTTGTGTTTATCACAGAGCAATAACCTAGGAACAGGAGCAGGGAGCCAGGGGGAGAAGGAAATTCCCTTATCTCCTCTTTCCCCGGAAACAATTTGGAGATAAGATGTTTACTAATCCTTTCTCATCTACCAGTCTTTAAGTTTGTCTCCCAGGTTCCTTGAACCTTTAACTGCCCCCTAACTCTCTATTGTGGTACCCCACTTAAGCCTGACCTTGCACCAAAGTGCTTATGAGTTCAGAGTTATCTATCTGCCCCCTCCTCATCAAAGTTCCATCTTCTCACTGCTGTTCATCTCAGGTACACGTTACCAAAAAAGCTAAACTCATTGCCCTCAAGTCGATTCTGACTCATAGCGACCCTATAGGACAGAGTAGAACTGCCCCCTAGGATTTCCAAGGACTGGCTGGTGGATTCAAACTCCCGACCTTTTGGTTAGCAGATGAGCTCCAGCTACACTTTAAAAAAAAAAAAAAAAAAAATTTTAGGGGGCAAATAATCTGACTGATAAAGCCCCTTAACATACCCTCAAGAGACTTCTGTTTTTTAAAAAGTGGCTTGATTAACTCTGAGTGCAAAAATTCAGGCATTGTAAGGGAAGTCTAGGGAGGGGAGCAGGAGAGGGACTAATGGAATCTACTCCCAGGAAATAGAGAACCCAGGCTAGTGCCATGAAAATTGGTGGATTATATCCCCAGTTTCTTTTTGCTACTCCATCAGCCTGTGATTTCCTCTGGGCTTCTCTTTCTACCTATGAGCCCAAGCTTTCCCAGATCTACCCAGTCTGACCAACTTCCTGTGGGCAATAATCTGACCTTGAGAATAGCACTATGTCTCTGGCAAACTGGCCTTCACTTCCCCCAGAGGAAGCCTTTTGTTTCTAAGTATGCCTTTGGTGGCCCATGGCCAGCTGCTGCAGCCAACATGGGCCAGGACACCTTAGCCAACCCTGACTAGAAATCTTCCTTGAAGACAGCTACTTTAACCTACTCCTGTCCTTCCATTCTCTCTCTTCTAAACCCAGGTACGGGGAACATTTTAGTATAATACTTAAGAACTTAGACTCTAAAGTTAGACTGCCTAGGTTTACATCCAGGCTCCACCACTTACTAACTAGGTAGACTTGGGTGAGTTATTCAACCTCATTGCCATTCAGTCTTCTTTTCTTTACAATTGGGATGATAACAGTACTATCTCATATAAGTATTGAGACAATTAAACGGTTATTATATGTGAAGCACTGAGAACAGATCCTAATATGTAGTACCTGTTAAATAAATGTTAGTTGCTTTTAAATGGCACAAACTGAAGTATTTGGAAATAATATAGTACACTGACCCAACGGCAATTCTTAGTCATTATTGGAACTCCTTAATCTACAACTTCTTGGGTTATCCCAGAGTCATGGGACATTATGAAACATGCACAGAATTGTGGGAGGACTTTAGTCATGCTCACTCCAGTTACTCTTGAAATGCCCATCACCCTGCCTATAGGGTCGCTTTGAGTCAGAATCAACTCAATGGAGTGTGGTGGGTTTCCCCACAGCCCCTCCAGGTGGTGACTGTCAGGCTTGCTTGTCAGGCACTTTTGTGAAAGTCCATTGGTCAAAAGGTCAAAATTTATTTCTCTCCCACACACAGATTTTCCTTCAAAAGTATACTTCCATTCCTGACCCTGGGGGCATACCTAATCTCTTCAGTAAGCTTCTGCTAAAACCAAAGACCGCAGACCAGAAGAAAGTTGACTTCAAGCAGCTTCTGCTTTCGGTTCTACAAAAACCCTGAAGCAAAGAAAGCTGAAGTCTAGTTAATGGCTTAAAATATGAAGGATGAGGGAAATACAAAGAGAATATACACAAATTATGATCCCATAAATTATACAACAATCAGATTAATAATAATATTAAACACCAAAAAACCCATTGCCATCGAGTCGATTCCGACTCATAGCGACCCTATAGGACAGAGTAGAACTGCCCCTAGGGTTTCCAAGGAGCGCCTGGTGGATTTGAACTGCTGACCTTTTGGTTAGCAGCTGTAGCTCTTAACCACTATGCCACCAGGGTTTCCAAATAATAACAATGGCACTGATAACCAAAGGGTGGGCAGTTCGAATCTACCACGCGCTCCTTGGAAACTCTACGGGGCAGTTCAACTCTGTCCCATAGGGTCGCTATGAGTCAGGATCGACTCGATGGCACTGGGTTTTAAGGTTCTAAGACCTTGCACCATGGTCACACAACCATTGGCAAAGCTGAGTTTCAAATCTGTGCTAACTCCTGGTGAAAATGGAGGAAAGAAGGGGTGCCATGGCCGCTGTTCAGATGCTTTCACATCAGATGTTTGGGGAAAAAAAAAAAGGACTTTCTGAGTATCCATTTATAAGCAATTTAAAAACAGTTTTCTACCTCTGCTGAACTACTCTTTAATTATCACTCTTGATTTGTTTTTGAATCCAATTGTATTGAGGCAAAACCAAATTTTGGTATTGTTAGATCAGTTCTCAGTAAGGGTCAAAATGAAATCATTCTTTTTATGCTTTAGTCCAATAAGTTAACTATCCCTGGCTCAAAACCAAACCTAAATAACAAAAAGAAAAAGAAAGTTCAGAACCACATTATTTTTCCATAATATGTAAAAAAAAAAAAAAATCCTGAGCTATTCTTACATTAGACTGAAAAAAGAGCTCTTTCTGCTTCTAATGAGCAATTAATTCCAGCTCAAGATGTCGAGTTTAGAATAGGTTACGTTTCCCTAAACCACAACCATTTGTGTTGGATCATGGTTAAAACTCAAAATTCCAATTTTTACAATAATAATATTCTTTTCTTCTACTGCAATGGGAGAAATGACCATTTTATGTAATATAGGAAAAACCATAGCAGAAACGCCTATGGATTCCAGATTTCCTAAAATGTTCTTAAAGCTTTTTAAAATCAGTTGAATATGTTTTATTTCAAAATTCTTGAAGTAAACTTTGGGTACCAAACTTAAAAAAAAAAAAAAATGAAGATCTTTGGAGAAGATCGTGAAAGTCCACCTAACTGATATTTATAGCAGAAGTATCACATTAACCTTGACAACAATTCATATTACATGTAAGCCATGTTTGTGTTTGGATCTGATAGCCCATAACATCTCCTTGCTCAGCTTCCTAACTGTGATTAACCAGTCAGGTCACGGTAGTGGCCATCCTGTTCTTTCAGTTTAAGGAAATTTTTGTCTGAGAGTCATTCTAAAATTTAACATCATTTAGTTCTTATTAAACAGTAAGTAGTTTTTTTTTAGTATTTAGGAGCACAGTGGTTAAGAGCTTGGCTGCTAGCCAAAAGGTCAACAGTTCAAATCCACCAGCTGCTTCTTGGAAACCCTATGGGGCAGTTCTGCTCTGTCCTATAGGGTTACTATGAGTTGGAATTGACTTGAATGCAATGGGTTTGAGTTTGTTTTTGTTTTTTAGTGTGGTGTTATGGGAAAAAGAAAACTCATAGAAAGCTCTCCTCAGCAACAGACAGGAAAAACACTTGAATCAAAGAAAACCCTGAAAATCTAATAATCACTATAGCACTGTTGGAATTACCTACCATTCTCCATGAGAAGAATGACCACTTTTGAATACAATTGTAATCATACCTATGAGAGAGTCAATGACTTTACAGTCCTCCTATGAATCTCATTAATTTATCTGTGTTTCATTTCCAGCCTTGAAATCACAGTGCTAATTTTCAGAGTGTTTATGAGAAAGTGAAAAAGTTGATACCACTGAATTTTAGTTAGTCTGACAGGAAACCGTTCCTTTCCATTTATTCAAGTCAATGATCTCAGAAGAAAGAATATAGTGTTGTTATTATAAACCATTGAGAAATAGTTTCTTTTCTACTTTCCAGATAAGACTTCTGTAAAATAATGGAGTACTTGGGTTTTATCTCCATGAAGCTTTTATCAAATGATTCAGCTCATTCCATGTCATCTCTCACCCAGCCTATTACCAGGCATAGCTCAAAGCAGCAAAGCCAAAGCAGCACATGACGGAAATATATTCTCGTAATCATTCATTCCTTCATTCCTTCACTGAATACTCAGCAATTTATATACAGTAGGTACATTATACCTGACAACTGCAACAACAACACACACCAACAACGAAGGAAAAACTAATTGTGTGTGCGTGTGTGTATGTGTGAAGATACTGTTTTGAAGTGTTTCCTTCAGAGAAACAGTAGCAAATGTTGAATGGGAAAGACTTTCCCCATCATGATCTGATGTCTTTTTTCTAATGAAACTTCTGGCTCACTCTACAATAATGGACACCCCCAAACCATGTGGAGACACCACCATTTTTCAGTTTCCTTTCCCATCGTCACTAATTGCCGGTTCCAGATTGTTTCTGCATGGCAGCTCTATTTTAGTTCTAATTTTTTACATTTATCTGTTCCTCGTGTTTACCTTCATCTGTTTAGTATGGCCCAGGTTACCTGTTTTTTTGTGCAATTCCTGTTACAGTAATTTCCCAGGTTTAAATGGTCAGGCAGCCCTTCAGCAGTGATGTGTTATACACATATGTGGCTATGAGGGAATCAGAGACTCACATTCCCAAGGAGGGAATTATGGTCTCACAATTAATGTGAATGATGGCAGGAAGAAATCTTTTAACCTAGTACTTAAATAGGTGATTGGAAAAAAATGCAATGGAGTTTTAGACTTTGTGGTTTACCTGTGGTATTGGAACTTTGTTGAAATTTCCCGATTTCAGAAAGCAGATAGCTTTCTCCTTGCTAAATATAGATGCATATATGTAAGATTAAAGAATCTAATCTTTAAATACAGAATGATGTGGAGGGGAGAAGATAGCAAGCAAATAGGCAAGAGCTTATATTTCATTTGAAGTATTTAATGTTTCCCCTTAACTGATTTGTCAGTTCAGTTTGTCAAGAATTTGAGTGCCTTCCCATTTAGTGTCTGACACCAGTCCTTCTCTGCTATGACTTCTCCATTGTTCAGTTCTTTATCTGGACTTGTCTCTTAGTTAACCTATTTACCTTTCTTAGTTATGTCAGTTCAGGAAAGATATATAGGTAGCATAGTTCTAAACCCTTTAAAGCTAGTAATATTCTTTATATATTTATATATATATCAACACTTGTAACAGCGCCTGTCATGACTTGCCTGCATCCCAAGGGTTTTTTTTCCTGAAATTTCCATTGTCTTTTGGTATTTAATATTGGTGAAGGAGAAACCTGAGACCTATCTGATTTTTCTTCCTTTTTAGGTAATCTGTTTTCTCTCTGGTTCTTATCCTTTATTAGTACTATTCAAAATTATCACCAAAATTTCTTTGGGTGTTATTTTATTTTCATTCATTTTTGCCAAGTTCTTATTGAGTACTTTCTGTTAAGAGTTCATGTTTCTTTTGTTCTGCTTTTTTACTTGAAAGCATGGTGTTGTTCCATAACAAGATTGTTGAAGTTCCCTTGTTTCCCATCACGTTACATCTGAATGTTTGTAGACAGTTGTCCTCATACCTAGCTGGAGGCTGGCTGGTGTAAATTTATACTTCTTTGAGGTTGGGCAGCTTAACCTCTCAGGAAGGGAGCCAGAATCCCCAGCAATACCTGGAGGAGAACTTTGGTTCTGCTTCTTTTTTACGTATCTATTGCTGAAGTCACTGGACAAGGGGATAGTTGTCTGTGCCCTGATTTCCATTTTACCTGGCCCCTTCATCCCATATTACCTGTGGCTGCATCCACCCTTCAGTCTTATACTGTTGCTGTCATTAAGTGCCATCAAATCAATCTAGACTCATAGAGACCCCGTATGACAGAGTAGAACTGCCTCATAGGATTTTCTTGACTGCTGTATTTACAGAAACAGATTACAAGGTCTTTCTCCTGCAGAGCTACTGGGTGGATTCGAACTGGCAACTTTTCAGGGCTCCTTCATCCTCATACCATTGCCCATGAAATCAAGAGAGAGCACTTCCTTTCTCTTAGATTTTTTTCTTGTGACTGCAGCCACCTGGAGGGCCCTGGACTCTCCAAATGTACTGTTTGAAAATACTGCCACTCCAGAGACAAAAAAAAAAATCCCAGTGTTCATCTTCTTGTCAGCCCCGTAACCTCTCCTCCCTCACCCCGGACAATGGGACTGTTGGAACCTCTTCTGCCCGCTCCCCAGGAAGAGGCTTGTGAGCTGGGAGCATGCCCTCCTTTCAGCTGGGCATGTGGTACCATTTGTAGCAGATACTCCTCAGTGCCAGCCCTGGTGCAACTGTCACCTGTTTTATATGCTGCTGGTCATTTCAGCACGAATCTGGGTGATCAGTAGTTAATTGCCTGTGTTCCATTGCCATTTAATTCAGAGCTGGATGCCCATCCCACGCTAAAGCTTCTCCCGAATAAGGGATTTCTTAATGATGAACTGAGGCAATATCCAGGGCCGTTTTATTCCATCACAAAGGCTATCTTCCCAACTGCAGCTTTTTTATTCACACACAGTAAAACAATGCACGTCTAATGGTATGACTGAAAAATACTATGTCTTCTTTTTCCTCCCATACTGTTAACTCCTAATTTTTCTTCAAATGGTCCTGCAGAACTGACACATGGTATAAAACTTCCAAATTGGTTTCCTTACAATACCGAGGAAAGGACCTCTGTCAAAGGTGGTAACAAAGCTGATTTTCTGGTTATATATCAGTGTAACTCTAATGCAGCTAAGCTGCAAAGGCCACAGAAATTCAGAGGGTTGAGTTCTTTTTTCTTTACACTGAAGATGTGAAAAATAATTAGAAGGTAATCCTGGGTGTTGTCTATATGCAATTATCTATGAATATATAAAGGTTTTATTTTTTCTGTCAAGCCATCTTGTTATAATTGTTTAAAATGAAAAATAAAGCCTTTGCCACAGACATAAAGATATTTGTTGCATGACTTTATTAGCTTCTAGACTGTGGTCTCTAGTGCGGATGCTAATCTAATAATAAAACTGTATTTATAATGCAGTAGAAAATTGTCACTGTGAGTTTAGAACAGTGCACGAGACCTAGCATTATCGAAGGCTTGTCCTTTCTTACAATGAACTAATATTCACCATCATATATTTTTGACAATTTCATGTCAATGAGAATTTTTAAAAAGGCCTGGCTGACTCTCTGCCCTCTAGTCCTTTCACTCCTGCAGGTGTGATTACCTGGATTCTACCTGTACGTCCAGCCCAACTCTATGATCTAGGGCCCTTCCCAGGGAAGCACAGGGGAAATCTGTGGAATCCTTTCTTAAAGCCTCCCTGAGAATTAAGCTAGCCCTGCTGTGATTTTTATGGACCTCATCTCCCAGGGCGTGGGGCTTCACCTCCTCATGAGTATCGGACTTTCATTGAAGGTCAATACCAATATCTCCAGTACCCTCAGCACCTAAGATTACAATTCCTATTGGAATCCCCTGAGCTGGATTGGTCACCCATTTAAACTTGACCCCACTTCTTGTTGGCCCGTCATGGACAATCCTGAGCATAGATTCTGCTTCATAGTTTGTTCCAATCTCTTCTTTCTCCTCAGGCCCATCCTCTTATCTCTGTCCCACTGTATAATTATAGCCACACATGGGTGCCTGTTATGGGGTTATGGAAGTGTGCTTCTACCTACCCTTATGTAGCCATAACTGGTCTGGCCCATTCAACTTCTACCCTGGTATCTGGTGGTAACAGACCCTTGCCCTCGAAGCTAGAAAAATTGGTAGATACAAAGCTGACTTCAATACCGGTAGTCCCCAACTTACACTGGATTTACAGCATATTCGAGTTATGATGAATGGGCCTTACAACCCTCTGTTTGGGGTTTTTATACATCTTATCATTAGTTATATGTACTAAATACAATGTTGTAGAGTGCAAAAGGACCATACACACAACCCTTACTAATTTTCTGACTTGAAACACCATCCCCATTCCCAGGGATAATCCAGGTGATCCAGAACCTTCCATAAGTAGAGTTATTACTGAAACTGACAAAATGCAGTTATCCATTTTTTATGGATATATGTATTGTTTTATGTATGTATGTATTAAAATATATTTGTAAGCTCACATATAGTAGTTCCAACCCCAAAGACCAATAAAGATTGGGTTTATAATAAAAAGCAATAACAATGAAAACTAAAAAAAAAAAAAAAATTGAGGTATACAGCTTACCTAAGAACAGGCTTAAGACAGAATCGTCAGAGTGGAACTCCATCGTAAGTCAGGGACTACCTGTATTGCAAAGTAGAATTTTACAAAATGTGATTGATTTTATAGCCCCATTTCCTAAAATTTTGATGTTCACACCCAGAAATATGCCAGTCAGAAAGCCTGGAGCAGCTCCTGAGCCTCAGTGCCGTAAGTGTGATTCCCCAACTTGATAGCAAGCTCAACTTTGATGTCAAACTGCTCATCTTCTGTTTATGGCACTCACAGCTTCACCATATTTCCATTTTTAATTTGGAAACAAACATGGCAGATGCCATATTCCATATTACTACCTCTTTTAGTTCTAATGAGGAAAATAATATAAGACAATGAATTGACAGGGAAAATTTTTAATTACAAGCTTACCACTGAACTTTGTCTTTGTCTTTAAAGATCCTTGCATTTGTGCATAGCTTAAATCCCCTGAGGCACACAGCGCCCAAATCACCACTTTGCTACCTTTTTTTTCTACTGTTTAGAAAAGACATCTGAGGGTGGTATAAAGTACGAGACTCCTATCTTCATCAATCATGACAATATTTTAAAAATAATGTTAAATGACTCCTGTGCTCGTATATCCACATCCCTTTCTAGGTAAATTCTGTTTGGACACACAAATGGTCACTGAGCCTCCATTTGGCTTTCAAGATGGTAAAGAAATCAAATGAGAGGTTTGCTTCTATAAATAAAGCAGAACAAATGTACAACCATCATCAGGCTCAGCAAGTGTAACTGTAACAAAAGTTACCTTAAACAAATCAGTTCTCAGGATGGCATTCATTTCTTATTGATAAATATGCTTGCTACAATGAAGTACAGCTTCAAGAAAGATAATAGAGCAGATAATTAAACAATTTATTTGGAAACACACACACACACACACACACACACACACTACAGGGAAACAAGGAGTATTGGTTAGTAAAAATCCTGTCAGTTCAACCTAACATCCTTCTGTAGAAGAGTGTCTGGCCTCTGACAAGGGGAAAAAACTAGAAAAGTTGTTTTTGACTGCAGTAAGGCTTTTGATTCTGTAGTATGTGCCCAACATCAGTAAAAGAGAAAAGAGCTTAGCTCTTACTTCTTTTATATTGGTGAGCGATGGTTTGGGGATGGTAGTAAAACAAGTCATTAATGTTTCAGTTGGCTACAGCATACCAAGTAGCCTTCTCCGTGGTGATAACTGACCAGGGCAGTTAAAGACCAGGCTACTTCAGACCTCCTCAGCCACAAAAAAACCTTCCAGAAGTCAGCCATTAGACCTCCACTACTTCTGTTTGAGTATGTGAAGGCAGGCAAGAGACATGCGCTTCATCACAGTCAATTTCAATTTCCATCTCAACCTCTTTCTTTCTAGTGTTAGCATACCATAATGCCATTATTATAGGAAGTATATACTTGACAAATGCTGTGGAATCATGCAGCCTTGTCTCTAGGTCTCAGGGAAAGGTGAGGGATCAAGACCCTTCCATATTCCTTAGGAGTAATACAGTCCTGACAGAACTTTCTCCAGATAGGAAGTCTAGTTCCCTCTACTATAAAACTAAGGCCTCATCTCATTACCTGGTTCAAGGAGCTGATACCACCTGCATGATTCAATCAGAGAAGTGTTGGTTGCTTTTGAGAAGTTCCTCATGGTCCATGATGCACAGATTCTTACTCAGCCAGAGTCCCTTGCAAACTGTCAACTACTGTAATACATGAGTGAGCCATACTAGTAAGGAGGTTATGTTCACGTTTCATTTATCCTCACAGATAGAATAACCTCCTTCATGAAGCCTTCTCCGACTGCTCCAGAAACATCACATATCCCTCACAGCACTTCTCTACCACTTCATCTCTGTACAAGGAAGTGAAAGTTAATCACATCCTACCTGGTGCCATTACACAACTTGAGAGCCTGTGCACGTTTAAACCCTATGTTATGCCCAACTTCCTGCTGAGTGCTTTGCTGCTCCTTGACAAATGCTTCCAAAGTTGAATTTTTGATGGCCCAGATCTGTAAACTGAGGCAAAATCATCTAGCAATCCTTGTGCTTATAACTTGACTTGGGAATGGGTTTTCTTTGTTATGTTAAGAGGCCATATCAGTGTAGGTTGTGTTTTAAGCTGATCACTTCTGAGATATAAAAGAGCAGATTAGGAGAGAGAAGGAAGCTCAGATGGGGGAAGATAGGTGCCATGCCACATGAAGATCATCGAAGAGCCAAGGGCAAGCAAGAAACAAGGACCTTCCCCCAGAGCCAACAGGGAGAGAAAGCCTTCCCTCCCCTAGAGCCAGCTCCTTCAATCCAAACTCCTAGCTTCCTAAACTGTGAGAAAATAAATTCCTGTTTTTTAAAGCCACCCACTTGTGGTATTCCTGTTACAGCAGCACTAGTAACTAAGACACGTACCTACTAACATCTGTCCTATGTTCTCATCTCCACCCTCTTCTCTCCACCTCAGAGGTGACACAAACTTAAATATTCAACGAATTAGCAAAATTAGGGTTAACAAATGCCAACTTGTGGGTCACTGCTACCGCTTTCTTTGGCAACAAAATTAATTTTGTTAGTGTCTTTGGCCACATTCCAAGTAGCTACCTGACATGGTAGGAATTACATCTATAGGGTGAACACCTCAGTTAAGTGTTTTTATAGATTAAGTCAATATATGTTCATACCTCTTGAAATAATAGGTATGCTATATGGTGGCATGACCCCACTTGAGTATTAAAAAAAATTCAGTTCCAGCATATTTTAACACAAATGTTACCTTTGTAAGTGGATGACCTGAAAAGAAACCTAAGGGAACATGTAACCTGTTTATCATAACTTCATGAAGAGAGCAGGCGTGGGTTGGGGATAAGCTTCGATGTCTGCTGAAAATAATAGCTGACAGCATTGTGTGAGCGAATAGTAGGAAAACTTCACTTTATTTATAGTTAATTTGGAAAATAAACTTTCGTAATGAATTGCTCCAACACACACTTCAGACAACTGGATGATCTGTCAGGGTTTTTTTTAACAAATGTAACCTGTTGGTTGTGACAACCCACCATCAGTTTAAGAGAAACAGATTAGGAATGAGTTCTTGCCCCAGATTTTTCCCACTGGTTTTCTCTTTTGTTTTCTCTGTCCTCTGTGTTTTTTTCCCTATGAATCACTGCCTTTCAAAGCTCTTAGATTTCTTGTTTTGTTTTTTCTTTTTCCTCCTCTTTTTTTTCCCCCCCTTTTTACCTCAGAAAATGTTATGTAAAAGCTGCCCTTCTGGAATGAGACTCTGTATTGAGAGGATATAGCTAAAAAGGAACATTTTGATTATACTTCACTTTCTCTGCTGACGTGGCTGTTTTGAGTTGGTGGCTTTTTGGAGGTGCCACTAGCTAGAAATGAGTTTGACATCCACAAACCACTATATGGTTATTTTCCTGTTTTCTTACAGATGTAACATCTAGTTAAAGAAAAACTTGTCTACAAGGGTTTTCTTTTTTCTTTTAGCTTTTTTTTTTTTAAGGGTCATTAGAGTCAGGAGCAGATGCGTATGGTTTTGAGGAGTATTTCTTTGAAGCACCATGTTAAAGGCAGCTAACTGACAGGTCCATGCCCATGGGCTCTGGTATGGACTGAGAGCAGAGGCACTGGCTACAATTACCCATCTGGTATCCATCTGCTGGCATGAAAGAAAGATAATACCAGATCACAGAGAAACTATACCAACTGCCAGCTTGGTATAAGCAGGCAAAGAAAGGTGCCACCCAACAGCGCTGTGAAGAGTAAGAAATGTTTTCCATAGGGCATGTACATTTCCACCACAAGATGCAAAAGAATGGCATGTGAGAGCGTAATCTAACCTTACAGCTGCAACTTGTTAAATATCGAACCAAGTTCTCTCTGCTACATTTAAGTTACTAGTGGAGTTTGGAGAAAACATAATATGCTTGGGAGCTGTCTTTTGCTAGCCACATCCACCGACAACATGGTTAACAAAGCTTGAGGAGCTTTGTATGAGAAGCAGGTACCAACTTCATAAGGACATTTGATTTGATTTACACATAATGTCACTTTATAGTCATCAGTTCAGTTGCAGCAGAAATAAGGATTATGAGGTTGCTGTAAAATGATTTGGACATTTATCAGTTCACTTCCTTCTCTTTGTTTTTATTTCCCCCTTCCCTGTTCTGTCTGCTTTCTTTGAGAATGCGGTGTCCTCTGGTTAGTACAAATGGCTAAGTGTTCAGAATTTAGTAATATTTAAAAAAATTAAAAGGTTGCTGTTGAGTTGATGCCAACTCACGGTGCCCCAATACGTTGCAGAGTAAAACTGTACTCCATAGGGTTTTCAATGGCTGTGATTTTTCAGAAATAGGTCACCAGGCCTTTCTTCCGAGGTACCTATGGGTGGATTGAAACCACCAACCTTTTGGTGAGTAGCTGAGCACTTAACTGTTTGCACCACCCAGGGACTCCTCAATAATATTAGCACCAGAAATTTTTCCTTTTCAGACAGCACCCTCCCCTCCTGAGGAGCACGCAATGGAAACGATGGTTAAAGATGGTGAAGGCACTCTTGTCTGTGAGGCCTCGCATCTGTGAGAGCCTGTCCTGTTTATTTCCTCCCTTCCTCTGCAGTATTGTTCTCTGCCTTGTTTTTTCTCTACATCAGCGCCAGATATGACCAAATAAAGTGAGACATTATAGTGAGAATTTAGCAACATGAGGGTCACCGAAGCAACAACAGCAGTAAGAACACATTCACATGTGATCTTTTCTAAACAGTAAGCGTTATAATCATAATAGTGCCTCATGTTTATATAGTGTCAAATATTTTGAAAGACATTATCACACGTTACCTCTATGCAACCCTGTGAAGGCAGGAGCCCATTTTTACAGAAAAGAGAACTGAAGTTCAAAAAGGTTACAGGATGGCTGAAGGTCATATCATTACTTTTGAATCCAAATCTTTTGACCCAAAATTTAGAATTCTTCCACCACATTCAGGTGAATGTTGTTTTTTTTATTTTTATTTTTTATATTTCTGAACATCCCTTCCCTCCTTACAAAGGGAAATATTTAACTACTGAAGAATCATTGTGATTTGACAAAGTGTAAGACAGCTAGAGTCAGAGATAGAGGATCAAAGTGGGACAAAACATCCCTGCAATGCTGAGTAGTTAGAGGGATAGAAGCTAAGTTGAATTGCTTTCTTTCACAATCAACTGTAAAATGTTTCCCATACTTCCACTCAGAGGTGTTGTTGTTAGGAGCTGATTCCAACTCATAGCAACCCCAGGTTGCCAGGTCTTTCTTCCATGGAGCTTCTAGGTGGGCTCAAACCACCAATCTTTTAGTTAGTAGCCGAGTACTTAACTGTTTGTGCCACCAGGCCTCCTTCTACTCAGCAATAATGTAATGAAAAACACCTTCCTGGATTGCTCCCCCAACACATGTGCTGAATGATTCAAGAAGATAAAGTGGGAGGGAAGGAAAAGTTGCAACTTAGAGACAGGAATCCCCTGGATAAGAATTGTTGTAAAGTGACAGAGAATCCGTTATGGAACAGGAGAAAAGTGGGATGCAAAACTCAAATTGTAGTAAAAAAAAGTCCAGACTTAATGGTATGACTGAGGCTGGAGGGACCCTGGAGGACATGGCCCCCAGACTCTGTGTGAGTCCAGAACTAAAACCATTCCCGAAGCCAACTCTTCAGACAAAAATTAGACTGGACTATAAGACATAAAATGATACTGGTGAGGAGTGTGCTTCTTAGCTCAAGTAGAAGCACAAGACTATGTGGCCAGCTCCTGTCCAGAGGCAAGATGAGAAGGCAGAGTGGGACGGGATCTGATTGAATGGTCACCGGAAATACAGGGTGGAGAGGAGGAGTGTGCTGTCACATTGTAGAGCAACTAGGACCACATAACAATGTGTATATAAGTTTGTGTATGAGAAACTGACTTGAATTGTAAACTTTCACTTAAAGCACAATAAAAAAGAAAAAAGAATTGTTGTAAAGTAATTGAATAGTGCAGGGTCATGAGAAAAATGCCAGAATGGAGGTAAGCAAAACAGAAGATGTCAAAGGGTTGTGATCAGTAAGGTCAGATTTCAATATCTGTATATGGACAGTGATCTGTGCAAAAGAATTTATGGAGAAGCCAAAGTGAACTTTAACAACCTGATTCTACATGGAAGAATTAAAGTGCATAGCCAGTGCTAGGAGATATAATATTGTAAATTCATTTGCTTTTCTTCTTCCAACTTGTGGGACTCAAGTTCTTTAACCATAATTTATACTAATTAGTCTTTCCACTTAAATCAAGAAGGAAACTGCAAATGTGGCCATTGCTGGTCTGCTCCTCATTAAAGACAATTAAGAGTTAGAAGAACAAAAACACATCACAGGATTAATGATATGAAAAGCCACCCAGAGAGAGAAACACAAAGCAGGAAGTGATCTTATTGAGCTGGACAAAGGAAACTGATAGTCTTCAAGATCAGACACTCTTGGAGCCAAGGGTCCAAACAGTCTGAAGTAGAATCATGTGGTCATGCAAGCCCTCTTCCTGCTTTCCTTCTTATCTGTATTTTCCATATCTCCTGTCGTATTGCATTTATTAAGAAATGTCGTCACTCTCTAAATCCAATTCATTAGTTTCCCTCCATGGGTAAGAGGTATGGCATTACTGATGAGAGAAAAATAAGTACTAAGATAATCGGCCTTGGCCAATTCCAGTCTTGCACACTGTAGTCATTGAAGCTTTATCCCAGCATCCAGACGGGGACAGAGACAGGGAGATAGACTGGGTATTGATGTCCCTAACAGCACTCTGGAACCCTGCTGTGTGCGTCACTTTATACTTCCCCAAAGGGAGAGGGAGGAGATCAGGGAACGTTTAATTACCTTATAAACTGATTGACAAATTGGTGACCTGATGCATATGGATGCTCTTTCTAGTGAAATGGCTCAGAAGCTGCTAGCAGAGATCATCAGGCAGGAGTCATGATTTGCACACCCTCTGCAGGGTTATCACAGAGAAGCGGAAGGATGGGTTGATTACTGTCTTTCCTTCTTTCTTTTTTTTCCCCCCTTGAATGTTTTCTTCATCTCCAGGGAAATGCATTCTAGCAGCATGGGCGCCACTATTAATCAACACTTGTAGCAATAATCAGTGAGTGAAAAATGGTGACCAGAATCTGAGAACGCAGTGGCATAACTGTCTCCTGAGTTTTCCTTTGTGGTCATGCCTTGGCATTCTAACGTGGATAATTTATACAAAATTAATGTTGGCACCTTCGGAGGTGCAAAGATTTATAGAAGCAGTGCTTATTTCTTCATCCATTCAAAAGGAATGAGAAATCATCTCTGATCGTGATAAGCAATATTTTAGAGCCTTTAAAAATATACCTTCTATTGTCACGTTTCTTTGTGTTATGTTTAGCAAGTGCGTCCTTCACTTTTGAACATGGGTGTTGTGAAACGCAAAACCGTTATAAGTTCTTGCTTCAGATTTCCCAAGAACTTTCACCAGGAGGGGGTGTGAGAAATAATCAAGAATTCAAAACTACTTCAGGGTTCAAGATCCTTCTGAGAGCCGTCTGCTGCTATTGGAAATGCAAGGGGCAAAACTTGGCTAAGAGTCACTCAAATGGCAAAATCCTGTTGCTACCCACTTTTGCAGAGGGTAGCTGTCTAAATAACACAGCTTTGGGCTGGGGATAAAATTACACACAAGGGAAACCATTTTAAAATATGGTCACCACTTTTCTTTCAAATCACACCATCCTGTGATCAGGAAGGCAAATTGTGAGATGTCAACACAATGAGAATTTCCATGAAACTTCCCTGCGTTGGGGTGGGCTTGGCTGATACTTAAAGAAGGTCACACAGGAGCACATCTTGAGGAATGACAGACCGGGACTCAGGAGCATATGACATCAGCCCCTTCTCTAAGGATTGCTCCTGTCATTAAAATCAATGCAACTTAATTAAAGCAAATTATAGATAGATACATCTATAAATAAGATATTAAAGTGTGCTGCTGAATATGATAATTGCTGCATATTTAGCAATCAGTGTGTGTGTTCTGCTTTTGCCGGGAGGAATCCCTTTCAGTGGAATCAATGGAGCTTTATTAAAAACCATCCAAATTAGAGGGAGAAATGATGAGTGTTATAATAACATAAAATCACTGTTTCAACTTTCATTGTGAAGAAAGGAAAGCAAAATATGTCCGTCCCTCTTTTTTCACTCAAGGAAAATATTAGACATATTCTCTTCAAGATGTGGATATTTTGAATTTATAAATTTTAATTTTTTGTATTCTATTCCCCCAAAGGAAGGCGGATGGGAAATAATGATCATAAATAAAACAATTCAGCAGTGGGACTGAGTGTGAGAAACACCCACCCCAGTGCCTGGATATGCTATGTTTCATACCTTGATGACAGAAGGCAAATAAATGAAGTCCATAATCTAAATAGTACTTTGAGACAGCTTATTTTAACCACTAGATTTTTTGTGAATGTTTTCATGAGTTAATTCAAAATTCATCCCTTCCCTACTTCTCTATATTTCACCTGTCACCTTTTGTCACAAATAAAAATTAGTATCTTTTTTTTTCAGGGTAATCTTAAAATATACATTCTTAAAAAAAAAACATACAAAAAAAACCTTCATCATCCAATTTAAAAATCAACAAAGAAAAACAGAAGGGTTGATTAAATCCTTCCCATATGACCAAAATTGTTCTCAAATTTAAGCAAATAAATACAGAAATTACAAAAAAGACAAAGATTTCAATGTAAAATGTTCTAAGACAAAGGGAAAAAAAAAAGAATCACTAGGCAGCCAGCTCCTTCTGCTAGAGTCTAGTAAGGACATTTCAGTAGCCTTCTTGCATTGGGTCACTTGGTGTGCATTTGTTGTCTGCCTTTAAAAAAGAAAGGAGTGAAAGAGAGAGAAAAAAAAAAAAGGAAGTAGCAAGAGAAGAAATGGATGTTTAGAAAAGTGATTTACACCAATTTCATTTAATGAAATATGGAATTATTGAATGTCTTCCAGCAGCACTGGCCTAGGTGCTGAAGATAGAAAGCAAATCTCCTGAGGAGAGGCAGTAAACAAGCAAAGAGTAAATTTTGGGCCATGGCCATTCCCAGAAAGAAATATAAAGCCAGACAAAGGGGCTATGTGCTGGGCAAGAGGCACTGGTTTGTGTAAGGTGGCCAGGGAAAACCTTTCTGAAAGGGGGACATTTAAGCAGGGACATGAACAAAGTAAGGGATGAAAACATGTGGTTACGTGGACAGTGAGTGTTCCAGGGCAGATGGGATGTCTGTGCAAAGGCCCTGACGTAGCAACATGCTTGGAAGGCTGCAGGAATAGTGAGGTGAGCAGTGTGGCCAGAGCAGTGTGAGCAAGGGGGGCAGTGGAGGGAAGGAGACCAGAGAGGTAACGGTCAAAGCTATGTGAGTCTCTTGCCACAAAATTATTACGTCCACTCTATTTAATCATCCTCATCAACTGTTGCTGTTTCTCATTTATTAAGATGCATATGCAATCCATAATACTCATGCTTAAAAAACAGTGAAAAGGATGGGCACTGGGTGTAGCTTGTTGTTGTTAGTTGTTGTCAAGTTGGCTCTGACTAGTGGCCACATTATGTAC
Organism: Elephas maximus indicus; assembly: GCF_024166365.1. Lineage (NCBI taxonomy): Eukaryota > Metazoa > Chordata > Mammalia > Proboscidea > Elephantidae > Elephas > Elephas maximus. The sequence continues at coordinate 104,346,704 of NC_064824.1, forward strand.
AATGGAACAAAACATTGCCTGGTCCTGTGCCATCCTTATAATCAACAGTATGTTTGACTCCATTGTTGTGGCTGTTGTGTCAATCCAAGTCATTGAGGATTTCTCCAGTTTCTGTTGTCCATCTCCTTTACCAAACATGATGTCCTTTTCTAATGATGGCTATAGCTTACTATGTTCTTTTTAAGGCACAACTCCAGAGAGTGGTTTTCAGGAGGTGACCAATGATTTCCCTGCAGACTGCCCATGCCAGAGGCTTATCACACTCACAAATTTGCTCATAAACTCATTTGCGTGTGTTTACCACTCTACAGAGGAGTGTATGGGTTAGAATGGAGTTCCTCCATGCATAGCTCTTAGCCCCGTGTCTACCATGTAGATATATTGCCCCCACAGTGGGATCTGCTCTTCTTCCTTCTGATCTTACTGGATGGTACCATGGACTGCACCCACCTATGAATTCTGCAGGTAACTGAAGGAGAAAGCAGCCATGACAACTGATCGTATCCATCAGAAGAGTCCAAGCCTATGCCCGTTGTCATGTGCTCGTTAGAATCCAAGCCCCAAACCCAGCCCTTGCTAATCTTTTTTCTCTTCTGAGTGCCCACCAGATTTTTCATAAAGCAGTAGCCAATTCATGCTTTTTATTTTAAAAATGGTTGCTTAAGCCCATACACAAGCATTGTTTCTGCACTGTTTCCTCAGTAACTTAGGTACCTGGTCCTCCAGCTTTAATCAGATCAGTGAACACTGTCTCCAAACCCAAACCCCACACCCTCCCCCAGGTCACTGCACAGAGCAAGTGCTTCCTGCTCCAGTGGTGTTGTCAGATCTCAGCTGGGTGGACTTCACAGAGCAGGCCGAGCAAGGTTCACTATGACTTAGTTGAAGTTTGTTCAAAGCCATCTTAGGCAAAGAAGAATGAGACTTTGATGTAGCCTTTCACTATTTTCAAAGCAACACAGGAACAGAGGGAAAAGACTCTCAGCAGTGGTCTCCTTGTACCCAAACTTTCCTCCTTTTACTATCACTGTTCAGCTTATGGGGGAAGTCCAGAAGAGGATTCCTAGAAACCCAAGTAACCACTGACTCAGTGTCCTCCTTCTAGCACGTGACTGAGTCTGCGCCATCATGTTATATGCATTTTTTGGCTTGAATAAGAAACTTGAGCTGATTTTGTTGTTGTTGTTGTTGTTCTCTGTGTATTTGCATAGTTTTATAGCCTGTACAGAGTTTTTGATTTTGCAACAGCATAATAACAAGCAGCATGAATCGGCAGGTTTGGGGGTATGATTTGCAGCTGGTCTGTCACTTCCTCTTACCAGAAGCGTCAGCTTAAAATATTGTACAATCATCATATTTTATAGGACCTGAGCTTATATTTGCACCTGCTCAACTTTTGTTTTTGCTTTTCAAAAATAAAACTTCTTTTTTCACATTTATTTTTTATAGATGAATTGCTCAGTGCTCGTTTTATATATTTTTTTCTCCTGATATAAATTCATATGGCTCAGTTCTGTTAAAATCCAAGTACCAAGGTTTAATTGACATAATAACAGTGAACATGATGAGCCCGCTGGACGGTGCTTGTAGATTAAAAACAATGACAAAGCAAATACAGCCCAGGGTTACTGTAATATCTCTAACCACCTCCTTTTCGCCCATTGTCATTATTTTGATTAAAAGGTGCATAGAAGCCACGGTAGTTTTCCAGGATGCAGAATTATTGCAGAAACTTCCTGTATTAATGGAAATTATTAGAGGATAGAAATGGTACTCAAACGGCAAGAATGACATTAATTATGCGAAAAGCAATCCCAGCTGGCAGTTGGCAAGTGTGTATTATTCTTCAGCAATCTTCCATGAGTTTGTGTTCAGGCAGCATTAGAAATCTAAAAGCTTTTTATTTTGGCAAAGTTTTCATAGCACTAGGACTTCCAGCGTCTAGATAAAAGATAATTTGGAAGGAAAGTATGTTGGTGAAATTGAAGAATCCAGTAATGAGTTCTGTGGAGATAAATCAATGCCCAATTAAATGATTACCGTATATCAAATCCAACTTTAAATGTTGACTTAAAATAATCACATTTTAAAGACTTTGAAAGTAAGCTGCTATATATACACCTAATCAGGGAGTTAAGTCTGTAATACCAAGCCTGGTGGCAGAATGGAGTGTTCTGATTGATCTAAGAGTTTGATTAATGGAAACTTAGGACAGAAAATACCTGCCTACTAAGAATTAGAATAGATTGCAATAACCTAGCTTTTTTTCATTCTCTTTTGCGATTTTTCTGTTTTTCAAGGTTTTTTTCCCCCTCTTTCGTTGTCAACACTCCTTTTCCAGACTCTCTTTTGTGTTTGTTGTTGTCAGTTCATTGCCAAATCCATAAATTTCAATGAACAAGGTAATATGGTAGGCCCTGAGAATGCATTGGTGCAAAAAAAGAGACATTGTCTCAACCCTTATGAAGCTTACAGTCTGGGGTTTTGTGGAAACCAAATGAATAGATTGACACTAGACATGGATAATTAAAAAATCTGTATATGTATCATCCAGGCTGTTACTACTTTTCAAGCAGCTGTGTGAACATAGTCAAGTTGCTTAACCTTCTCTGAACTGTAGTTTCCTCATGTGGGACATGAGGCAAAGATGGAAGTGGAAGCATTGATTACAAGTCATGATACTTATTGTAGACTATCTCAGAGAGTCATTTCTTTCTAGAAACTATAAATGGAGTGACTGGAAGTTGCTCAGTGACTGAAATAGAAAGAGGAAACATTCTGAAATGCTTAAAATTTTACATATATTTACATGTTTAGTCTTTATGAATGGGAGTATATTTTAAATATATTAGAGGGTTTAGTCAATATAGGGCTTATCAGTTGAAAAGGATACCTGGTGGTACAAACGGTTAAGTGCTCAGCTGCTAACCAAAAAATTGGTGGTTCGAACCCACCCAGCCACTCCACAGGAGAAAAATCTGGTGATCTGCTTTCATAAAGATTATAGCCAAGAAAACCCTATAGGGCAGTTCCACTCTGTTGCATGGGGCTGCTATAAGTCAGAATCAACTTGACAACACCCAACAACAATAATATAAGCTGAAAGAATAGTGTGAACTCATAAGAAATAATATGAATGAACTATTATGAGAGTATTGTGTTAAATCATTTTAAGATTAGGACATATTTTGAGGGTCAACTTTGTTTCTTTGGGGATGAGTAAGGAACATTGTCACAGACTTCAATAAAATAAAGCAGCAGAGGAATAAATTACTCACATTTTACATCCAAGAAACAATTCTAAACCAAATTCGATAAGTGCTAGATGCTAGTATCTAGTGGTTAATGCAACTAACTTTGACTCCACCAAATTCCTCTTTACTCTGCTCTGGGAGATTACAGGACAGAAGAACAGACATAGATTTCTTAGGGAATGCTTTTCCTAATCCTTTTTTTTTTTTTTTTTCATCAGACCTTTGTCTTCTCTCAAGGATGAGTTTATATTTTAGCCAGTGTTGCATTATCTTTATTTGTAGGTAGACAGATGGGGGAAAGGAAATGAGGAATGGTGTCTGGCTCTTTAATTAAAGACATTAGAGCCAGAGTTTGCTCTTCAAGCTTATTGGCTAGGCACACGCTCTCACACAAAGCACATCTGATAGATGAAGCCAAATTTGTAAAATTGTATCCACAATTATAGTTTCTATGGTAACTGTATCTTAGGCCCAGACACAAACAGAGCTGGCCAAGAGATGCCTGATTTTATTTTCATTGAAGACAATCAGAAGAGAGAGAGTTCAGGTTATTAAGATACAGGGGCCCAGTGTGGATACAGCTAGTACTTAGACGATGCTAGCATAAAATCTACTTTTTAAATCCCGATTAACACTTAATAATTTCTTAGTGTTGCCAATTACTTTGCTGCCCTTGGCATTCAGCTTTGAAATAATTGTTACATACCTCCACACAACTGAATGTATATTAATGTTACTTATTAATTAACAATATTGACATGGTGTCTAGGTGGTTAACATAGATGTGGAAACTATATGCAAGATCACTTGTAGAAACTTGCACAAGTTGGAGGAAAGCTCAAGGGTCTTATGTTTTAACTCAGATGTTTTACAAGGGAGGGACAGGAAGGCACATAGTAGTTAAAAGGCAAGAGCTATTTTAAAAATATTTTTATTTTTTACATTGCCTAAATTAGCAGATGTTCTAGGCTAGTCTATCAGTTGAATACTCAGTTATTTGACTAAATTGCTGAAATCAAATTAGAGAAAATAAATACTTCAGAAATAATGGCTTGAACGAGTGTGTGTAATTTTGCCTCTCTAGACAGCATATTGGTAAGTACATATCTCAGGCGTAATATACTTTTCTCACATTACCAAAGAGAAATAATTTAACAACCTATTTTGATTAGTTTCTTTGTGTTTAAATGGAGCATTGCCTTTAGTTTCCCTCCAAATGTGTAGCATCATAGCAGACTCTCTTAATGTTAGAATCTGCTCAAAGCCAACTTTATAACTTTTTAGACATTTTCACCATACTGCTTCCTGATGAAAATCTTCCGACCAAACCTATAGGTAGGTTAGAGCAATGCAATCCAAAAAAAAAAAAAAAAGAAGCAGCATTTGAGAATGTGCAAAACTGCTCAAAAACATCTGTCATGATACCAACTTGAAATGAAATGCACATTTTCTAAAACGGCATTTCAATTTTTACACTTTGCATCTTAACCATATAATGCGTCTGGCAGCGTGAGACTCATTTTTTTGTAATGTATCTAAGTAAGATATATTTGTAAATGAGCATGTTATGTACAGGTGAATAAGTGGTATTGCAACTTTGCACAGCCTTCCATCACAGCAGCTTTTAAATTTCCTCAGGAAAATTGGCTTATGGAACATAAATTACAACATTGGCAAAAATGTATCCTAACCTGTAGAAGCTGGAAAACATGTTCATTTTGAATTGTTTCCGCTTTTTATCATCAGACATTTGCAGAAAATCTTATGTGATTTATCTTTTATTTCTAATGAATTGTTTAAAATGTTTGAAAGGGCATTAAATCTTCCCCTCTGCCATTAATCTGCAAATGGGGGAAACAGGGAGGGTTAAATGGCCTCCTTAGTATATTGCTTTAGGAAACTGCTGATTCTAGCAATGCCAGGCTAGAAATACATACTAATTTAAGAATTCTGAATGTAAGAAGCAAGTGCTTGCTTTTGTGGAGAAAAGACTAATAGCTTTATTTTAACAAGGCTTTTAACACCAGGCCGTCAGCAGGCATTGAGTGAATAAAATTGGGAGAACACCCATGGACTAAAAGCATCTTAATTCAACATTCCTCCCAGACTCCAAGCCCTCCTGATAGGCTGTCACAACCCAGCCCAAGAGGGAGCCACGTAGAAGGCACACCTAGGTGTGAGCTTTTCAAGTTGTTTTGAATAAGCTCTCTGAAGTTACACTTCTCCAGCTGTATCAGTGAGAATAAGATAAATACTCTCAAAATCCAGGTGTAAATAAGTTGTCATGTTACAGTGTTGTGGAAAAGGCTGGGTTTCTGTCATGGCTTAAGTCAAGATTGTTTCTGTCAGACATATATTTAGGTCATTACATAGGAAAAAAAAAAAAAAAGCCTGCACGATACCAAATGAGATAAATGACTCCTTCTAAAAAAAATTAATTGGATCAAAGCCGCTGACCTTATTTTTTTGTGAAGAGGGAAATTACCTAATAAGGATTTCTTCAAGCAGGAACAGTCCTGGGTCTTGTTGAGCACAGAGCAAAGTGAGAAAGGAGCCTGTAAATGCCTCAGCCTGTTTTCTTTCCCCTCAAGTGGCTTGACTTCCTAGAAACTCAACTACAGCTTCTTATAATTACCTTCTCTTTGGCAACCCTCTTTCTGCAATTTCCTACCCTCCATTTACAGCTATTTCCAACTCTTTGTACCCAGCACAATATCTATATTGCCAGTGTTTCTGGTTGAGATATTAAAACTTGATCAGACTATAGAAGGAGGTTAAATAAATTATGATTTATCTACATAATAGGGTATTACATAGCCATTAAAATTCATGTTTTGAAATATATTTAATGATGCAGGAAAATGCCACTAATAAATAGGTGGGGGGAGGACACTATGTACTATTTAAATATGTTTATATTTACAAATGTTAACAGCGGGCATCTTTGGGGGATTCTCCACGATAAGCATTCAGGGAGAAAGAGCAGTTAAATCTGTTTTTTAAATAATGGAACATACTTTATTCTCATCATTTCCACTAACCAGCAGTGGGTCCCTGAGGGAAAGGACTTGTTCTTGTCTCTGTGTCTTAGAGTACGTAGCAGTGTTACTCTACTTAGGGGACAATTATCTACCTGAAAGTATTAATCCCATTTTGTGAACATGATGATGTAAGACACTACAATCAGTGGTTGTTTATTTATTAGAAAACTCTAAACAGAAGCTTGCAGTCTATGGAGAATAAAAGGGGCCCATGAAGATTTTTGGTACCACATAGTCTGGCTTTCTCTTGCCATCAATCCACTGAAATTGTTGTCAGGATAGCACCAGTCACCCTCTCATTGCCAATTCCAACATACACTTTTTTTTTAAGGGTAAAAACATACATGACAAAACACCAATTCAACAATTTTAACATGTACAACTCAGTGACATTGATTACATTCATCACATTGTGCAACCATTACCACTATCCTTTTCCCAAATTATTCCACCACGATTAACAAAAAACCAGTGCCCCCTAAGCGATGACTCCCCTCTTCTTCCTATCTCCCACCCCTGGTAACCACTAATATGCTTTGGTCTGTGTACATTCCGCTATTTCATATAAGTGGGATCACACTGAACTGTCCTTTTTTGACTGAGTTATTTCAATCAGCCTAATGTTTTCATTAAGAGATGAAAAAGATCTATATTTATGCCTATTCCCAAGAAAGGTGATCCCACCAAATGTGGAAATTATTGAATAATATCATTAATATCAAATACAAGTAAAACCTTGCTGAAGATAAATTCAAAAACAGTTGCGGCAGTACATCAACAGGGAACTGCTAGAAATCCAAGCTGGATTCAGAAAAGGACATGAAAACATCATTGCTGATGTCAGATATATCTTGGCTGAAAGCAGAGAAACCAGAAAGATGTTTACCTGTATTTTATTGACCATGCAAAGGCATTCGACTGTGTGGATCATAACAAATTATGGATAACATTGCAAAGAATGGGAATTCCAGAACACTTAATTGTGTTCATGAGGAACCTGTACATAGGTAGCTGTTCAAGCAGAACAGGGGGATACTGAGTGGTTTAAAGTCAGAAAAGGTGTGCATCAGTTTTGTATTCTTTCACCATACCTATTCAATCTGTATGCTGAGCAAATAATCTGAAAACCTGGGGCGTCAGGATTGGAGGAAGACTCATTAACAGCTTGAGATATACAGGTGACACAACCTTGCTTGTTGAAAGTGAAAAGGGCTTGAAGTGCTTACCGATGAAGATCAAAGAGCACAGCCTTCAGTATGGATTGCACCTCAACATAAAGAAAACAAAAATCCTCACAACTGGACCAATAAGCAACATCATGATAAATGGAGAAAAGATTGAAGTTGTCCAGGATTTCATTTTACTTGGATCCACAATCAACAGCTGGGAAAGCAGCAGTCAAGAAATCAAAAGACACATTGCACTGGGCAAATCTGCTGCAGAAGACCTCTTTATGGTATTGAAAAGCAAAGATGTCACCTTGAAGACAAAGGTGAACCTGACCTCGTGTTTTCAATCACATCCTATGCATATGAAAGCTGGATGATGAAAGAAGAAAACTGAAAAAGAGTTGACACCTTTGAACTGTGGTGTTGAAGAAGAATATTGAATATACCATGGACTGCCAAAAGAATGAACAAATCTGTCTTGAAAGAAGTACAACAGAATGCTCCTTAGAAGCAAGGATGGTGAGACTATGTCTCACATACTTTGGACATACCGTCCTGGAGAAGGACATCATGCTTGGTAAAGCAGAGGGTCAGTGAAAAAGAGGAAGAACCTCAATGAGATGGACTGACATGGTGGTTGCGACAGTGGGCTTAAGCATAACAACAATCGTGAGAATGGCACAGGACCCAACAGTGTTTCATTCTGTTGTGCATAGGATCACTGTGAGTCAGAACCAATTCTGTGGCACCTAACAACAACATTTTCAAGGTTCATCCATTTTATAACATATATCAGGATTTCATTTCTCTTTATGACTCAATAATACATTACTCCATTGTATGTATATACCACAGTCTGTTTATCCATTCATCTGTTGATGGACGTTTAGGTTGTTTGCACCTTTTGGTTATCGTGAACGGTACCGCAGTGAACACTGGTGTACAGGTTTTTCTTTGTGTTTCTGCTTTCAGTTCTTTTGGGTCAATACCTAGGACTGGCATTCCTGGATCATATGGTAGTTCTATGTTTAACTTTTTGAGGAACCATCAAACTCTTTTCCACAAGGATTGTAGCACTTCGCATTCCCATCATTATGAGGGTTCCAATTCTCACTAACACCAGTTATTTTCATTTGTTTGTTTTATCACAGCAATTCCAGTGGGGGTGAGGTGATATCTCACTGTGGTTTTGATTTGCATCCACCTGATGACAAAAGAGGAGCACTGGTGACGCAAAGGTTAAAGCGCTGCTAACCAAAAGGTCAGAAGTTCAAATCCACAAGCTGCTCCAAGGGAGAAAGATTATGGAAGTCTGCTTCCATGATGATTTCACCCTTAGAAACCCTATGGGGCAGTTATACACTGTCCCATAGGGTTCCTATGAGTCTGAATTGACTCCACAGTAATGGTTTTAATGACTAATGACACTGAGCATCTTTTCATGTGTTTGTTGACAATTTGTAAGCCCTCTTTTGTGAAATGACTATTCAGGTCCTTTCTTCATTTTTCAATTGGGTTGTTTCTCTTTTTGTTGTTGCTGATGTTGCTAGATGCTGTCGAGTCTGTTCTGACTCATAGGGGACCCTATGTATACCAGAATGAAACACTGCCCAGTCTTGTATATCACACAGTCGTTATGCTTGAGCCCATGATTGCAGCTACTATGTCAATCCATCTCATTGAGACTTCCTCTTTTTTGCTGACCCCCTATTTTACCAAACCTGATGTCCTTCTCCAGGGACTGGTCCCTCCTGATAACATGTACAAAGTACATGAGACAAAGTCTTACCATCCTTGCTTCTAAGGAACATTCTGGCTGTACTTCTTTCAAGACAAAGTTGTTCATTCTTCTGGCAGTCCATGGTATGTTCCATATTCTTCGTCAACAGCATGATTCAAAGGCATAAATTGTCCTTTAGTCTTCCTTATTCATTGCCCAGCTTTCACATGCATATGCAGTGATTGAAAACACCATGGCTTGGGTCAGGTGCACCTTAGTCCTCAAAGTGACATCTTTGCTTTTTAAAGAGGCCTTTTGCAACAGTGTTGCACAATGCAATAGGTTGTTTGATTTCTTGACTGCTGTTTCCATGGCCGTTGATTGTGGATCCAAACCAAAAAAGCAAACTCGTTGCTGTCTAGTCAATTCTGACTCATACTGACCCTATGGGAAAGAGTAGAACTGTCCAGTAGGAACTCAAGAAGCAACCGGTGGATTCGGAACTACTCACTTTGGTTAACAGCCGAGCTCTTAGCCACTGCACCAAATGAAATCCTTGACAACTTCACTCTTTTCTCCATTTATCATGATGTTGCTTATTGGTCCAGTTGTAAGGATTTTTATTTTCATTATGTTGAGGTGTAATCCATCCTGAAGGCTGTAGTCTTTGATCTTCATCAGTAAGTGCTTCGAGTCCTCTTCATTTTCAGCAAGCAAGGTTGTGTCATCTGTATATTGCCAGTTGTTAATGACTCTTCCTCCAATCCTGATGCTGTGTTCTTCTTTATATAGTCCAGCTTCTCCGATTATTTGCTCAGCATGCAGATTGAATAAGTATGGTGAAAAAATACACTCCTGATACACTCCTATCCTGATTTTAACCCATGCAGTATTCCCCTTGTTCTGTTTGAATGACTGCCTCTTGGCCTGTATACAGGTTTCTCATGATGACAATCAAGTGTTCTGGAATTCCCCTTCTTCGAAATGTCATCCATAATTTGTTTTGATCCACACAGAAGAATGCCTTTGCATAGTCAATAAAACACAGGTAAACATCTTTCTGGTTTCTCTGCTTTCAGCCAAGGTAAATCTAACATCAGCAATGATATATCCCTATTTCCATGTCCTCTTCTGAATCCGGCTTGAATTTCTAGCAGTTCCTTGTTGATGTACTGCTGCAGCCATTTTTGAATTTATCTTCAGCAAGGTTTTACTTGCATTTGATATTAATGATATTATTCGATAATTTCCTCATTCTGTTGGATCATCTTTCTTTGGAATCAGCACAACTGTGGATCTCTTTCAGTCAGTTGGCCAGGTAGCTGTCTTCCACATTTCTTGACATAGACGAGTGTTTTCAGCCTTGTGTCTGTATGTTGAAACAGCCCAGTTGGTATTCTGTCCTGGAGCCTTGTTTTTCAACAATGCCTTTGGTGCAGCTTGGATGTTTCCTTCAGTACCATCAGCTCTTGATCATTTGCTAACCTCCTGAAATGGTTGAACATCGACCACTTCTTTTTGGTATAGTGTCTCTGTGTATTCCTTCCCATCTTTGCTTCCTGTGTCATTATTTTGCCCATAGACTCCTTCAGTATTGCAGCTTGAGGCTTGAATTTTTCTTCAGGTCTTTCAGTTTGAGAAATGGCCAAGCATGTTCTCCCCTTTTGGTTTTCTAACTCCAGGTCTTTACACATTTCACTATAAAGACTTTACTTTGTCTTCTCAGGCTGCTCTTTGAAATCTCCTATTCAGCTCTTTTACCTCTTCTTTTCTTCCATTTGCTTTAGCTACTCTATGTTCAAGAGTAATTTTCAGAGTCTGTTCTGATGTCCATTTTGGCCTTTTGTTTATTTCCTGTCTTCTTAATGACCTTTTGCTTTCTGCACTTGTGATATCCTTGATGTCATCCCACAGCTCGCCTGGTGTTCAGTCATTAGTGTTCAACACATCGAATCTATTCTTGAGATGGAATCTAAATTCAGGTGGGATGGACTCAACATCAAACTTTGGCTCTCCTGGACTTGGTCTAATTTTTTTCAGTTTCAACTTGAACTTGTATATGAGCAATTGATGCTCTGTTCTGCAGTTGGCCCCTGGCCTTGTTCTGACTGATGATACTGAGTTTCTCCATCATCTTTTTCCATAGGTGTAGTCAGTTTGATTCTTCTGTATTCCATCAGGTGAGGATTACATGTGTAGTCATCATTTATGTTGTTGAGAAATGGTATTTACAATGAATAGGTAGTTGGTCTTGCAAAATTCTATCACGTGATCTTTGGCTTCATTTCTATCACCAAGGCCGTATTTTCCAACTACTGATCATTCTTTGTTTCCAACTTTAGCATTCCAATCACCAGTAATTATTAATGTATCTTGATTGTATATGTGATCAATTTCAGACTGCAGAAGTTGGTAAAAATCTTCAATTTCTTCATCTTTGGCATCAGTGGTCAGTGCATAAATTTGAATAATAGTTGTATTAACTGGTCTTCATGTGTTGTTGTTGTTGTTAGGTGCCGTCGAGTTGGTTCCAACTCATAGCGACCCTGTGCACTATAGAACAAAACATTGCCAAGTCCTGCGCCATCCTTACAATCGTTATATTTGAGCTCATTGTTGCAGCCACTGTGTCAATCCAGCTCGTTGAGGGTCTTCCTCTTTTCCGTTGACCCTGTACTTTGTCAAGCATGATGTCCTTCTCCAGGGACTGATCCCTCCTGACAACACGTCCAAATTATGTAAGATGTAGTCTCACCATCCTTGCTTCTAAGGAGCATTCTGGTTGTACTTCTTCCAAGACAGATTAGTTCATTCTTTTGGCAGTCCATGGTATATTCAATATTCTTCTCCAACACCGCAATTCAAAGGTGGCAGTTTTCTTCAGTCTTCCTTATTCATTGTCCAGCTTTCACATGCATATGATGCGATTGAAAATGCCATGGCTTGGGTCAGGCACACCTTAGTCTTCAAGGTGACATCCCTGCTTTTCAACACTTTAAAGAGGTCTTTTGCAGCAGATTTACACAATGCAGTGTGTCGTTTGATTTCTTGACTGCTGCTTCCATGGGGATCCATGTAAAATGAAATCCTTGACAGTTTCAATCTTTGCTCCATTTATCATGATGTTGCTCGTTGGTCCCGTGGTGAGGATTTTTGTTTTCTTTATGTTGAGGTGCAAGCCATACTGAAGGCTGTGGTCTTTGATCTTCATTAGTAACTGCTTCAAGTCCTTTCCACCTTCAGCAAGCAAGGTTGTGTCATCTGCATAATGCAGGTTGCTAATGAGTCTTCCTCCAATCCTGATGCCCCATTCTTCTTCATATAGTCTAGCTTCTCAGATTATTTGCTCAGCATACAGATTGAATAGGTATGGTGAAAGAATACAACCCTGATGCACACCTTTCCTGACTTTAAACCAATCAGTATCCCCTTGTTCTGTCAGAACAACTGCCTCTTGATCTACGTAAAAGTTCCTCGTGAGCACAATTAAGTGTACTGGAATTCCCATTCTTTGTAATATTATCCATAATTTGTTATGATCCACACAGTCGAATGCCTTTGCATAGTCAATAGAACATAGGTAAAGATCCTTCTGGTATTCTCTGCTTTCAGCCAGGATCCATCTGACATCAGCAATGATATCCCTGGTTCCACGTCCTCTTATGAAACCAGCCTGAATTTCTGGCCGTTCCCTGTCGATATACTGCTTCAGCTGTTTTTGAATGATCTTCAGCAAAATTTTGCTTGCATGTGATATTAATGATATTGTTCTATAATTTCCATATTCGGTTGGATCACCTTTCTTGGGAATAGGCATAAATATGAATCTTCTCCAGTCAGTTAGGCAGGAAACTGTCTTCCATATTTCTTGGTATGGGCAAGTGAGCACCTCCAGCACTGCATACGTTTGTTGTAACATCTCAGTTGATATTCCATCAATTCCTGGAGCTTTGTTTTTCGCCAAGGCCTTCCAAGCAGTTTGGACTTCTCCTTTCAGTACCATTGAACTGATCATATGCTGCCTCTTGAAATGGTTGAACATGGACTAATTATTTTTGGTATATGACTCTGTGTATTCCTTCCATCTTCTTTTGATGCTTCCTGTATCTTTTAATATTTTCCCCATGGAATCCTTCACTATTGCAACTCGAGGCTTGAATTTTTTCTTCAGTTCTTTCACCTTAAGAAATGCCAAGTGTGTTCTTTCCTTTTGGTTTTCTATCTCCAGCTCTTTGCACATGTCATTATAATACTTTACTTTGTCTTCTCAAGCCGCCCTTCGAAATCTTAAAAGAACTGAACTGAACAGGTCTTCCTGTAGGCATATGGATATTATCCTGTCACTGACAGTATCATACTTCAGGTAGATCTTGAAATGTTCTTTTGACAATGAAAATGAAGCCATTCCTCTTCAATTTGATATTCCCGGCATAGTAGACCATATGGTTGTCTGATTCAAAATCGCTAATACCAGTCCATTTTAGCTCGCTAATGTCGAGAATATAGATCTTTATGCATTCCGTTTCATTCTGGCAACTTCCAGTTTTCCTAGATTCATACTTCATACATTCCACATTCTGATTATTAATGGATATTTGTAGCTGTTTCTTCTCATTGTGAGTCATGCCACATAAACAAATGAAGGTCCCAAAAGCTTGACTCCATCCATGTCCTTAAGGTCGACTCTCCTTTGAAGAGGCGGCTCTTTCTCAGTCATATTTTGAGTGCCTTCCAACTGAGGAGCTCATCTTCCAGCACTGTATCAGACAATGTTCCGCTGCTATTCATAAGGTTTCCACTGGCTAATTTTTTAAGAAATAGATTGCCAAATCCTTCTTCCTAGTCTGTCTTTGTCTAGAAGCTCTGCTGAAACCTGTTTACCCTTGGTGACTCTGCTAATATTTGAAATACTGATAGCATAGCTTTCAGCATCACAGCAACACATAAGCCACCACAATATGATAAACTGAGAGACAAGTAGGAGTTCTTTAGATATTCTGGATATTAAACCCTTATCAGATACACGGTTCCCCAAAATTTTCTCCCCATCTATTGGTTGTCTCCCAACATACACTTTTGCCACCTTATATCGATCACTCTTCAGTTGTAGTGAACAATATCCACTCTAAATAGTTTAATTCAAACAAATTTATTACACCATAATCGGCTTATAGAATTAAGGAATAATTTCCCAACCTCCACTATAGTACCTGGCTACTAAAGGAATTGCTACCAGTTCTATAATCAGAAAGCTTTTGGCTCCATACCCACACAGCCACTACTAGATCAGGAAACCACCGTGATTAGGAAAGTGCCGCAATCAGGAAGCCACCTCTACTGCCACCAACTCCAAAACCTGATGTGAAATCTCACTCTACGCCAGTGATTGGGCACTGGGAAATCTGATAAAGCTATGACAGTAAACCCAAATATGTCTTAGCCATTCTTGCCAGAAGAAACAGTAGAAGTAAGTGTAGCCAATGCCTCAGTTCCATTTCTCTAATATTATGTCTTAAGTTAAGTCACCCTGACGCACACCTTTCCTGACTTTAAACCAATCAGTATCCCCTTGTTCTGTACGAACAACCGCCTCTTGATCTATGTAAAGGTTCCTCATGAGCACAATTAAGTGTTCTGGAATTCCCATTCTTCGCTATGTTATCCATAGTTTGTTATGATCTACACAGTCGAATGCCTTTGCATAGTCAATAGAACACAGGTAAACGTCTTTCTGGCTTTCAGCCAGGATCCACCTGACATCAGCAATGATATCCCTGGTTCCACGTCCGCTTCTGGAACCAGGCTGAATTTCTGGCAGTTCCCTGTCGATATACTACTACAGGTGTTTTTTAATGATCTTCAGCATGTGATATTAATGATATTGTTCTACATTTTCCACATTTGGTTGGATCACCTTTCTTGGGAATAGGGATAAATATGGATCTCTTCCAGTCAGTTGGCCAGGAAGCTGTCTTCCATATTTCTTGGCATAGACAAGTGAGCACCTCCAGCACTACATCTGTTTGTTGAAACATCTCAAATGATATTCCACCAATTCCTGGAGCCTTGTTTTTCGCCAATGCCTTCAGAGCAGCTTGGACTTCTTCCTTCAGTACTGTTGGTTCCTGATCATATGCCACCTCTTGAAATGGTTGAATATCGACTAATTCTGTTTGGTATAATGACTCTGTATATTCCTTCCGTCTTCTTTTGATGCTTCCTGCATCATTTAATATTTTCCCCATGGAATCCTTCACTATTGCAACTTGGGGCTTGAATTTTTTCTTCAATTCTTTCAGCTTGAGAAACAGCAAGTGTAGTCTTCCCTTTTAGTTTTCCATCTCCATCTCTTTGCAGATGTCATTATAATACTTTACTTTGTCTTCTCGAGCTGCCCTTTGAAATCTTCTGTTCAGTTCTTTTACTTCATTAATTCTTCCTTTTGCTTTAGCTGCTCAACGTTCGAGAGCAAGTTTCAGAGTCTCCTCTGACATCCATCTTGGTTTTTTCTTTCTTTCCTGTCTTCTCAGTGACCTCTTGCTTTCTTCATGGATGATATCCTTGATCTCATTCCACAACTCGTCTGGTCTTCGGTCACTAGTGTTCAATGCATCAAGTCTGTTCTCTATGGATAACATTGTGAAGAATGGGAATTCCAGAACATTTAATTGTGCTCATAAGGAACCTTTACATAGATCAAGAAGCTGTTGTTCATACAGAACAAGGGGATACTGACTGGTTTAAAGTCAGGAAAGGTGGG
This sequence comes from Elephas maximus indicus, assembly GCF_024166365.1. Taxonomy (NCBI): domain Eukaryota; kingdom Metazoa; phylum Chordata; class Mammalia; order Proboscidea; family Elephantidae; genus Elephas; species Elephas maximus. Next base: position 104,362,648 of record NC_064824.1, read on the forward strand.
CATCAGGGTTATATTCTTTCCCCATACCTATTCAATCTGTATGCTGAGCAAATAATCCGAGAAGCTGGACTATATGAAGAAGAACAGGGCATCAGGACTGGAGGAAGATTCATTAACAACCTGCATTATGCAGATGACACAGCCTTGCTTGCTGAAGTGAAGAGGACTTGAAGCACTTACTAATGAACGTCAAAGACCACAACCTTCAGTATGGATTGCACCTCAACAAAGGAAAACAAAAATCCTCACAACTGGACCAATGAGCAACATCGTGATAAACGGAGAAAAGATTGAAGTTGTCAAGGATTTCATTTTACTGGGATCCACAATCAACAGCCATGGAAGCAGCAGTCAGGAAATCAAAAGACGCATTGCATTGGGTTAATCTGCTGCAAATGACCTCTTTAAAGTTTTGAAAAGCAAAGATGTCACCTTGAAGACTAAGGTGTGCCTGACCCAAGCCATGGTATTTTCAATCACATCATATGCATGTGAAAGCTGGACAATGAATAAGCAAGACCGAAGAAGAATTGACACCTCTGAATTGTGGTGTTGGCGAAGAATATTGAATATACCATGGACTGCCAAAAGAACGAATAAATCTGTCTTAGAAGAAGTACAACCAGAATGCTCCTTAGAAGCAAGGATGGTGAGACTCTGTCTTACATACTTTGGACATGTTGTCAGGAGGGATCAGTCCCTGGAGGAGGACATCATGCTTGGCAGAGTACAGGGTCAATGGAAAAGAGGAAGACCCTCAACGAGGTGGATTGACACAGTGGCTGCAACAATGAGCTCAAGCATAGCAACAATTGTAAGGATGGCTCAGGACTGGGCAGTGTTTCGTTCTGTTGTGCCTAGGGTCGCTATGAGTCAGAATCTACTCGACGGCACCTAACAACAACTTAAGTCACATATAGAACATTAGCTGCAAGGGAAATCTGGGAAAGCTAACTTTTAGCTTTCTAGGCTCTGTAGTTCAAGGTGACGCTCTGTAAGAAGGGAGGACTGGGTAAAGAGTGCCAACACACCATATACACCACAGTCTTTGTCTTACTGGAGCTCTTGACTGTTTTTGACACTGGACCTCCACACTATAGCAATAATAATCTCTCTCCTCTGCAGTTATGTCCTGTAACTTAGAGTAGCACTTCTCAGTGGCTTCTCCATCACCTAAGGGTAAAATTGAGTTCCTTGGAATGGCATATGAACTCCTCCAAGATCTGGTCCATGTCTGCATCTCCAGAGCATGGACTCTGTGATCAGACAGACATGATCCTTGTTTCATCTCTACCACTTACTGACTGTCCAATCTTAGGCAACTACTTAGTTTCCATCTGCAACATGGGGCAAGTATAGTCCCTACCTCAGGGGTTATTGGGATGATTGACTGGGGTAGTGCAAGTCAAGCACTGAGCCTTGTGCTTGACACACGGTAAGCACTGAATCAATGCCAAATTGCAGTAGTGACAGCAAAAGTCATAGCCATAGTAAAAGCATCAGTTGTATTGTTGGTACTGTTACTAATATTCTCTCCCTCATACCCTCTGTTTCTGACTTACCCAAATTTTGACATTCCCTGAACACATTGTGTTTTTTTATACCTCCACGCTGTTTCACTTTTGTTCTGTTTAGAATGCCTTTTCCTGCTACCCCAACACCCTTCTTGCCCTGAAAACTCCTCCTCATTCGTACTGAAGTTTTGGAAGAAACTTCACCACCTATATGAAGCTGTCTTCAACTTTCCCAGGTGGACTAGGGTGTTCTTTCTTTCAGATTCTTCCTGCCTCCTTCCTCATACTTCCCCTCTAGCAGTGATCTCATTGTTCTCTAATTGCTTGCAGGCCTATCTCCTTGAAAACGGCTGTATTTCTTCATTGCTTTGTATCCAGTGCCCAGCATAGTGGCAGGATACAGTAGGTGCTCTGTACTCTCTAATGGAATGACTGCCTAAATGATGTTGCAATATTAATAGAGAAGCACGTGAATATATACACAATTGGTGAAGAATGGAATAATTTTTGGATTACAAGCACGTGGCCCATTTTTTGAAGCGTGGTCTAAATTCTGCCACTGGTGGGAAGTTTTCCTTAATGCCTCTAGGCCCAATCTATGCTACTGCTGGTACCATCCTATATGGCACTTTATCATAGATTGCCCCATGTCATTCTCTAATTATTTTATTTTTAATGCTTGTTTTCCCAACAAGATAGAAAGCTCCTTAAGGGTAAGGATCATCCTACATTTTGTAGACTTGAGTCCCCAAAACAGCAACAGGCATAGTATCTTCAAGACACTAGATTATTGACCTCCACCATCATTAGGCCAGGTCAGTTCTAGATAGCAGTGCTGAAAGGTATAAACTTAGAACTTTATGACACCAAGAAAAGATAAGTTGTAAATGTTTAGATACATAAGCGGAGTATTTTTCAACAACTGTAATTAATAATCTTCAACATAGTTCCAATATTCACTTTAATTCTTCCTCCATAAGAAACAGGTTAAAAACATAACAAAGCCAAAAAAAAAAAAAAAGTATAGGAGTGGCTGAAGACAGTACCTCTATCCGTTACCTCTTCTTTTATTCATCCTCTGTCTGACACCATCCTCGCCTCTCAATTGGTCTTTGTTAGAGAGGTCACTGGTTTAAATTAGGGCTTCTTTCTAATGCAGGGAGCCCTGGTAGCACAGTGGTTAAGAGTTTGACTGCTAACCACAAGGTTGGCAGTTTGAATCCACCAGCCAGCCACTCCTTGGAAACCCTACAGAGCAGTTCTACTCTGTCTGTCGTATTAAATCAGAATCGACTTGATGGCAATGGGTTTGGTTTGGTTTTTATCCTAATGCAGAGAATTCTGTCTTTCTGTCTGTAGTTGCTTCAAAATTTGTATGTACAGTCTTCATCCCTACCTTGGTGGCTCACTGAAGTATTGCACTCTCAAATAACTCCAGTTCTTCCTACTCCATCTATTGCTGAAATATAGATTTTTCAGGATATACTCTAAAAAACCTCTTGCAACTATTTGTAAAATTGTTGTTGTTGTTAAGTGCCGTCAAGTTAGTTCCAGCTTATAGGACTCTGTATACAACAGAAAAAAACACTGCCTGATACTGCGCCATCTTCACAATCATTGCTATATTTGAATCCATTTTGCACCTATTGTGTCAGTCCATCTCACTGAGGGTCTTCCTCTTTTTCTCTGACCCTCTGCTTTATCAAGCATGATGTCCCTCTCCAGGGACTGGTCTCTCCTGACAACGTGTCCATAGTATATGAGATGAAGTCTCAACATTCTTGCTTCTAAGGAGCATTCTGGCTGTACAGATTTGTTCATTCTCCTGGCAGTCCATGGTGTATTCAATATTCTTTGCTAACACCATTATTGAAAGCCATCGATTCTTCTTTGGTCTTCCCTAGTCATTGTCCGGCTTTCCCATGTATACGAGGCTCAGGTCCTCTTCACATTCAGTAAGCAAGGTTGTGTCATCTGCTTATCACAGGTTGTTGATCAGTCTTCCACCTGATGCCCATTCTTCTTCGTATAGTCTGACTTCTCGGATTATTTGCTCAGCATACAGATTGAATAAGTATGGTGAAAGGATACAACCTGAATTCACACCTTTTCTGATTTTCAACCACTCAGTATCCCCTTATTCTGTTCGAATGACTGCCTCTTGGTCTATGTACAGGTTTTGCATGAACACAATTAAGTGTTCTGAAATTCTCATTCTTCTCGATGTTATCCATAATTTGTTATGATCCACACAGTGAAATGCCTTTGCATAGTCAATAAAACACAGGTAAACATCTTTCTGGTATTCTCTGCTTTCAGCCAAGACCCATCTGACATCAGCAGTGATAGTCCTCTTTTCATGTCCTCTCCTGAATCCAACTTGGGTTTCTGGGAGTTCCCTGTTGATTTACTGCTGCAATCATTTTTGAATGATCTTCAGCAAAATTTTACTTGTGTGTGATATTAATGATATTACTCAGTAATTTCCACATTCTGTTGGATCGACTTTCTTTGGAATGGACACATATATCTGTCTCTTCCAGTCAGTTGGCAAGGTAGCTATCTTCCAAATTTCTTGGCGTAGATGAGTGAGCACTTTCAGTGTTGCATCCATTTGTTGAAACATCTCAATTGGTATTCCATCAATTTCTGGAGCCTTGTTTTTCTCCTCAAAGCCTACTCATTGCAGCTTGGACTTCTTCCTTCAATACCATCGGTTCTTCAACATATGCTACCTTCTGAAATGGTTGAACATCGACCAGTTCTTTTTGGTACAGTGACTATGTGTATTCCTTCCATCTTCTTTTGATGCTTCCTGCATCATTCAATATTTTGCCCATAGAATTCTTCACTACTGCAACTCAAGGCTTGAATTTTTTTGTCAGTTCTTTCAGCTTGAGAAATGGTGAGTGTGTTCTTCTTTTTTTGGTTTTCTAACTCCAGGTCTTTGTACATTTCATTATAATACTGTGTCTTCTTGAGCTGCCCTTTGAAATCTTCTCTCCAGCTCTTTTATGTATCATTTCTTCCTTTCACTTTAGCTACTGTATGTTCAAGAGCAAGTTTCAGAGTCTCTTCTGACATCCATTTTGGTCTTTTCTTTCTCTCCTGTCTTTTCAGTGACCTTTTGCTTTCTTCATGTATGGTGTCCTTGATGTCATCCCACAACATTTCTGGTCTTCATTCATTAGTGTTCAATGTGTCAAATCTACTCTTGAGATGGTCTCTAAATTTAGATGGGATATACTCAAGTTCATACTTTGGTTCCTGTGGACTAGTTTTAATTCTCTTCAGCTTAAATTTAAACTTACATATGAGTAGTTGGGAAACCCTGGTTGTATAGTGGTTAAGAGCTATAGCTGCTAACCGAAAGGCCAGCAGTTCGAATCTACCAGGCGCTCCTTGGAAACTGTATGGGGCAGTTCTTCTCTGTCCTATAGGTTCACTATGAGTTGAAATCAGCTCGATGGCAATGTGTTTGGGTTTTTTTGTGTGAGCAGTCAATGGTCTGTTCCACAATCAGCCCCTGGCCTTTGTCCGACTGACGATATTGAGCTTGTCTGTCATTTCTTTCTACAGACACAGTCGAGAAATAATCTTTCTTACCCTAAATGCATGTGCATACTAGCGTTACAACAATACCCTCCACCCCACAGTCCCCCCTACATATACTGCCTAAGCTAGGATGGTAGTAGGGGTTTTAGATAAATCTGGGACTTTGGGTAGGAAGAAAATAACTTCCACGTTGAGTACAATCTAGAAAAATTTCCCCTCCTGACCTTGACACTGTCACAGCCTATGTTTACTAGTAAAATCCTTCCCACCCATGTTATACAGCCCCTGGTTTTCTATTTACCAGCCCATACCATGAGGGCTGCCTTAGCACAAAAACAAGCACATGAGGGGTCCGCTTACCACAGGTGTTGACCTGAACAGGTGAGGAATCGATCAGTCAACAAGCATTTTTAAACACCTGTTATGTTTTGTCAAAGATTATTGAATATACCACAGACAGCCAGAAGAATGAAGAAATCTGTCTTTGAAGAAGTACAGCCAGAATGCTCCTTAGAAGCAAAGACAGTGAGACTTTGTCTCGCATACTTTGGACATATTATCAGAAGGGACCACTCCCTGGAGAAGGACATCATGCTTGTTAAAGTAGAAAGTCAGAGAAAAAGAGGAAGACCCTCAACGCGATAGACTGACACAGTGGCTGCAACGATGGGCTCAAACATAACAATGATTGTGAGGATGGCACAGGACAGGGCAGTGTTTTTGCTTTGTTGTACATAGCGTCACTATGAGTCAGAACCAACTCGACGGCACCTAACAACAACAACAATTATGTGCTCATCCTATTTTTAGTTGGTGTGATACAGAAAGTCAGATATAAGGTCTTTGAGTTCCAGACACCAGCACACTTTATTGAGAACCTTCTGGGGCCAGTCACTGCCCTTCAGGATCTCAGAGACTGATGTAAGAGGCTCCAAGAGTACCCAAGAGATGTGAACACAGCAAATACATAAGGAGAGACAAAAACAATAAAGATGAAAACTAGATAGAGAACTACAGAGATGATCACTTCTATGTAGTTGCTTGTAAGGGAGGGAACTAAGTGAAACTCAGGGTGGTCAGGGAGGGCTTCAGGTAAGCCATGGAGTAGATGGTTGCTTGTAACTAGCCCTTGTTAGTAAAGAAAAGCTTCATGGAACAGGTACTTTCAAAAATACAGTCCTTATCACAACTAAGAGTCTTAGGAGACATGATAACTAAATGTAATGTAGTATCCTGTATGGGATCCTGGAACAAACAATGACAATAGGTAAAAACTAAGGAAATCTGAATGAACTATGGACTTTAGTTAATAATAATGTATCAGTACTGGTTCATTAATTATAAGAAATGCCTCTACTAATGTCAGATATTAGTAATAGGGGAAACTGAATGCCGGTCACATAGGAACTCTCTGTACTAGTGTCTACATTTTTCCATATATCTAGAACTGTTGTAAAAAGTAAAGTCTTTTAAAAAGAAAAATAGTAATAATAAGGTCTTACAGTCTTCAGAATAGCCTTGGCTTGGGGACAGGAAGGAGTCAGTTTGACAATGACCCTTTTTGAAAGAAGTGCCTTTGTTGTTACATGCCACGTGTGTGGCTTGGTCATCAATTCCTATTGTGATTCTGAGTTGTTGCTTAATTTTCCATGGTTGATTTTTGGCAGGCGGCAATAGCATTTGTGCACTGATCATAATTTTGAGATCCATTGTCATAAGCAGGATGTATAATGGGTCTTCATCTCTAATTTCTTTTCTCTCCACAGGTGTCTGGCAAGGGTCCAGATGGAAGTGTACATAGCCTCCGCTTTGAGGGGATGGAGAGACAGTACGCATCCTTACCCAGGTAGATCACTGAGGGGTCCCATCACCCAACTCACCCACAAATGAAGTCTTTGGAGAAATACACATGAAATAGAAATCTGGCTTTTACAACAGGAATATGTTATCACTGTATCTTACTGCCATCTGCCACAGCTCTATTGCCATCTTCACAATTGTGCTAATAATTGGAACACTTGCGGGTTATTTGTTAGGGGAAGAAAATAGTATATCATTGCAATTGAACATGTCAGCAAGAATATTGGATACTGAATGGAAATTCTAAGCCATTACTATAAAAATCGTATTGAACATCCCGTACCAAGCTTAGAGGCAATAAAATAGTAAATCCTCTGTCCCAGGAGTTACCCACGAGTAAGGGCAGGCCAACCTTAACCTTGGAACTTCATGTGGGTGTTAAAAAGCTGAAGAGAAATGTGAACCTAAAAGGGTGTTCTTTGCTTGATTTAGAATGCTTATTGCTAGCCAATAAGCAAATATTGTCAAGAGGCACAGACACAGTGGAGGAAGAGAAACAACCGCGTGGGAAAAGTTTGCTTGGTGATTCTGGCCTAACATGATCCACTTATGCTGTAACTAGACACCCCTGAAAATGAGATACAATTCTCAAAGGTTTGGGCGCTTATCTGTGAGATGAAGAATAATTTTAGTCTGCTATCAGTGGTGCACGACAAAAAGGAGACCTCTCCAAGATTATAGTCCATCTACTGTGGGAGTTAGAAAAGTTGAGAGTGTGAGAATTAGTGAGTTAGAAAAAGAAACAAAGAAAGGTTAATGCCAGCCAGAAAACTGAAATGTTACGGAATATCTCCTTTTCAAAAGAGGGGAGGATCCCAAGTAAAGCTTCTTTATCGCCAAAGCTGAGTTGTGAAAGTACGAACTCGGATGGGGTTACTGTTTTGAGTTGCAACTTGGCTATACTTCTCCGTGCGAATTTACAAAAATAACATCCTGGAGTCCCTGGATGGTGCAAACTGTTAACATACTTGGCTGCTAACCAAAAGGTTGGAGGTTCGAGTCCACTCATAGGCACCTTGGAAGAAAGACCTGGTGACTTCCAAAAAATCAACCATTGAAGACCCTATGGGGCATAGTTCTACTCTGACCCACATGGCGTTACCATGAGTCAGAGTTAACTCAACAGTAACTAGTTAGTTGCATTCCTATAGCTATACCTTAGTGACATCCGCTGTTATAAATTGTATGTTGATTCTGGAAAGGAATAAAATCTCAAATCTAACAGAGAATCCATTTTAACACTAATTGGGCAGGATACATAAAATACAATATTTTTAAAAGCTTCTATACAACTGTATTTTTTACATGCTTCTAGTTTATTTTTCTTAGACTCAAAATAGATATGATATATACAGAAATGATAGTTTTGCTGCATACTTTTGCCCTTCTGTGTCAACATTTGCCCATGGAACTAAAAGTTTGCATTATTTTATATTTTGATATCATATTCTATCATGTTGGGTATATGACAATTGTAAACCATTTCCCTCATGTTCTATTTTTTTTTTACGTCCATGAGTTATACAGCAATGAACATCTTTGGGTTGGTTCTTTATTATTATTACTATTAGTGTTTTTCAAACTTTATTGACCTCCTCCCACAATAAAAAACACATTTTACATTGTGACCTAGGACCTACATGTTGTTGGTTGCCATCAAGTCGATTTCGTCTTATAGCGACCCCATGTGACAGAGTAGAACTGCCCCATAGGGTTTTCTTGGCTGTAATCTTTATGGAAGCAGATCACTAAAAGACAACTGAATTATATTTATCTCTCTATTTTCTTTTTTTAATATGTTGTCTCATAGTTTTTTTTCTCACCCTTTGATTTCTTTCCTTCCCCTATTTTTCCCTGGCCTACTATTTTGTTTTCACTAAAAGAATGGAAATAGTTCCCCAAATTCATTTTAAATATCAGGTTTCTGGCTTGCAGTGTTGAAGTGTATGGAAATGGTGGTGAAGGCAGATGGAAAGTAGTGTGTTCTTAGAAGGGAGAAAAGAAAAAAATGAAAAAGTGGAAATGGTTTAATGTCTTCCTGGCAAACTTGCACTCAGATTGCAGAAATAGATTTTTTTTTTTTCGTACAGATCAAAAGCACAATAATGACATTTAAAATTCTATAAATTTTGCTCATTTATTCCTTCCCCATATATCTATTGATCACCTACTATGTGTCAGGCCCTGAGAGTACAGAGACTAGAGACCTAAACCCAGTCCATCCTCAGGACCCTATGGTCTAGTAAATGAGGCCAGCAAATCAACACTTCCTGACAGTACAGCAAATGCTTCAATTAGTAATTATTAACATAAAAGCCTCCGAAATCTCGGCTCCTACTTATTTCTATTAATAAACCCTGAAATGCTCAACGTGGCCGACTCTAAACAAGTGCACTGTTAGGATTAAACACTGCAGAGGGAGTTTTCTGACAGAGGTGATTCACTTATGCTGTTCGTGGTGCTGGAGCTATCATCACAATGTATGAATGGACAAAATCCTGCCAGCCCAAGACTTAATTACGAGGTGACTGTTAAATATACTAACTATAGCAGAGAGGAAAGTGTTTTAGATAGAAAATAATTTTGACAAACAGTGCACTCACACACACATACACAGTGAGTGGGGTGATAAGCTGCAGGTGCAAATGGACTTTCGTAGTGAACTGGCAACCAGAAGTAGCCATGGTAGAGAACAATCAGTGCTGAGAGAGAGGCATGAGAGCTCCCTGGCATTGGCTTTTCAGTGAGGGAGCTCAAACTCAGGTTTCCATCTCAGTGTCTAAGTGGAAGTGCAAAACACTATCAGGGGGGATGAGCTGCAGTCCGTGGGGGGCTCCATATTTACTCCATGGGATGCAGAATAGCACAGGCGAGAGGACACACTGCTGGCTTTTGAGAAAGTGTGTAGATTCAGCTCTGAGTGCCAGTGACATTTACCCTGGTATTCTAGTCTTTCCCCCTGCTGGAGATCTTACTGTCCACTTAATTGCAATACACAGGCTCTGCTGCTATCTCCCTTCGCCAAGAGAGTGAGGCGAGTCTGTCTCTGTAGGCACCGGATCCCCTCTTGGTCACAGAGGCAGGGAATGTTAAAATATTGATGGAGTTAAATTTTTAATTAAAAACAGAAATACCTATCTATAGGTAGTCGGTGGCCAACCATAAAGGGGGCTTAATATGCTACTGACAGATTTGCTTCCTATGTTGCACATGGAGAGCATCATAGAAGTTTTTCAGATAAACTCAATAATGTTGATTGATAGGCTAAATTTGGAGCCATCGACACAGAGCAAAAATGGCCCCCTGGGCACAGAGTTGGGAAGGAGCCCAGTCAGGGGGCACCCTCCTATGCTTTCATGGAACTCTATCATCTTTAAAATAGGTCGATGCGGCCTACTGCCAGGCTAAATGGCACTAAACAAAACAAAGCCAGAGCCCAGGCCGGTACAGGAAGAAGACAGTTCCTAGCACTCTGTAGTTACGAGGTTGCCTAAGGCTAAGGGCTAAGCCATGTTAAGTGTTATTGTTAAGCAATGTTAAATCTTCTGCCTTCCAAGAAAAATGACTTTATTTCTTTTCTCCTGAGGGTGCTGTGTTAGAAAGCAGAGTGTGGCTGTAATACAACCTCGTTAACAAACACCCGGCCTTTACCAGGGCCAATGTTTTACCAGCCTATCCATCCCCAATTGTCCTGGGTAGTAAACAATGAAATCAGCATTTCCTTCTTCTAGCCTGGCAGAGAGTATGACTTACCCTGGAGAGTAAGGAAGTGGCTCTTTCCTAGGCTGCTACAATATGTGAACATCAATGTATGTTCTTCTCCAAACGGCTTCTTTTTCCCCCCTGCTTCCCAACCCCTTTCAATTCTCCCAGGCCCCATTCTGGTTTTACGGGCCTCACTGTGGCCAGTCACTTCAGCAGTGGCTCCTCTCCCATCTCCAGCTTCCATCATTCCCACCTGGCCCATGTGGGCCCCATGGGATCCCATTATCCCCTTCTCTGCAGATGGCTCAGTGCATCAGTGCATGACGTTACTCTTCCGGGCTTACAATTAAGTGTGGAGTCATAAGTAGTGAGCAAAAAGGCACTGCATCTATTCTGTGGCCCTACATGCTTGGGTGGCGAAAGGTTCCTGGAGAAAGTCATAAAACTTCATTCATTGGTTCCACCACAAAACTCATATAATGCGGCTCCAGCTGGGCCCCTGGTGCTGTCCACATTCCTTTTAGTCGTGCTTTTGACTCTCTTGACTATCCCACAGTGACCTTTCCAACCCTTTTCTACTCCTGTTAAGTTCTAGGAAGATGACTAAGCCCCCAGGCCCAATCTCTGGAGGTGACCTCACTTCCTTTTCTTTACGACCCTGGGGAGAATAGCACTGGCTCCTCAACTTCTGTTCAGTGCAGCTCAGACTGCTATGTCTTCACCAACACACACTTTCCGAGCAGCCATGACGAGGGCACAGAGTGGAGTCAGGCCCCAGTTACAGCCTCAGCTGCATCGCTCATCACCTGTGTGACATGAGGCACGTGATCTAAAGGTGCCAGGTTCCATTTTCTAATCTGCAAATTGGGGATGATATTAGGGCCTCACATGGTGCTGATGTGAGTATTAAGTATGCTATAGAAGCAAAACTCTGCCTGGAATATTTTAAGGATTTTTGTTGTTGTTAGCTCTTTTTTTTTTTTATCTCTGAGGAGGAAGTGTTCCTTTCTTTAATGAGGCAAACCCATACACTGGAGCTCATTCTCCCTACTTTCCCAGGGACTCTGCTCCATCAATTGTGCCTTTCTCTGCTGCATCAAGAGTCATTTTCCTCCCCCGCCTACTGTTGTAAATGTGTAGACTTGGCTGCACGGTGCCGAGAGTCCCACTGCTCAGGAGAAGGGAGAGCCAGCACCTACATGGAGACACACCAGGACACTAACTGAGGGTGGAGAATTAGCCCATTCTGGGAAAGGACCAGTGGTCCAGATGGTCAAGAGCAAGAGGACATAGCAAAGTAATATTACCTGAGTAATCAACTGTGCTAGTGGGAATGCTGGGAGATGGTGGTTCTTGTAGATAGAAATTTCACATGATAGATAAACAAAACAAAACAAAAAAACTCATTGCTGTTGAGTCAATTCCAACTTATAGCGACCCTATAGGACCCTATAGAACAAAATAGAACTGCCCCATAGGGTTTCCAAGGCTGTAAATCTTTACAGAAGCAGTCTGCCACATCTTTCTCTGAGCTGCTGGTAGGTTCGAAACTTGAACTTTTCAGTTAACAACCAAGTTCTTAACCACTGTGCCTCCAGGGTGCTTTATATGAGGGACACAGAAGGCATATTCCAATGTAGGCAAGAGACCAGGGCCTTTATCCAATAAGACTTGAGCTCAGGGCTAATCCTGTGGCCAGTGGGAGTCAGAGACCCTGATGGAGGCCATATTACATGTGAGTTAGTCAGGAAGGCTGAGCATGATGCTGTTGACCTCAGGGCAGATAGAGTATAGGAACAGTACCCTATCCACTGGTGGGGAGCAGCTCCTGAGATACTGCTGAGATACTCGACCAGACAGTGCTGAGCATGCAGCTACAAGGAAGCATAGTGAGCAGGGCTGGAATGGCAGGACTGCCTCCAAGAACGTCAGCCTTGCTCATCAGAGAAAAACAAAGACCTTCCTTCCACCCTCCATCTTCCTCCAGTTCCCACTTTTCCTACTTTAAGAGAAAGTGGCTAAACTGTTGGCTCTGTTTTCACACCACCCACTTGTTCTTCAGCCTCTTGCTGTAGGCTTCTGAGCCCATCACTAATACTTCCACGTGATTCTGCTCCCAGCCTTTTCTTTATGTAGGCTCTCTCGAGCAGTCTCCACTCCTGCTCCTCTCCTGCAGATTCAATTCTCATTCCTGTGATGATGATTCCAAAATGTACCTTTATATCTCACTCTTGTTGTGAACCCTCTTACAACTGCTTGCTTGGCATTTGCATCTTGCTACCTCCAAGAGACCTTCAGGTCCCCATGCCAAAGACCCAAGCTTTCCACGTCACTTTTCTTTAGCTCCGCTTCCTTTTAACTTCTGTAACATATGCTTGGCAAATCTCCAGGGTCGCTGAAAACACTCTGAATTAGATTATGACTTTTTGCTACCCCTCTCACTCCAATGGATTAAAAATTCATTGAAGTAAGGACTTTGTTTTACTTACTTTTCTTATGCATCACCAGGACCTAACATACCAGTTGCCATCAAGTCAACTCCAACTTATGGCAACACCACGTGTGTTAGAGTGGAACTTTGCTCCATAGAGTTTTCAATAGCTGATTTTTTGGACATATATTGCCAGGACTTTCTTCTACAGCACCTCTTGGTGGACTCGGACCTCCATCCTTTCAGTTAGCAGCCAAGCATGTTAACTTTTTGTACCACCCACTGATTCTATAGAACCATGTATATAGCAGGCATTTAACACATTACAAATGAAAACAGATTTATTTTTATACAAGTATGTTAGGGAAAGAATTCCTCCCAAAATTTCTTGATAGTTTGCTTCAGGGTACTGTTTTCAATGAGTAATGATTTTCCCATGAGAATGTCTCTTTTCCCTGGAGTCATTAGAAGTCCAGACTTCTAAACAGTTGTCACTTATAGAGCACTTGCTTTGTGCCAGACACTATTTTAGAATTTTAAATGCTTTGCATGTACTGACTTGGCTGGCGCTCACATTAACCTTATGAAGGGGTTTACACATATAGTCTCCAATTCAGAGACAAGGAGACAGGGATGGAGAGATTAAGTAAAATTGCCCAAATTCAAAAGCCAGACAGTGCCAGAGCCAGGATTTGAACCCAGGCCTTCTGGCTGCAAACCTGTGTGTTTAACCATTGCAGCTAAGGCTATCCACCTCAGCGTCAGGTCCATACTCGCAATTATAATATTCCCTCGTAATACGTGCTCACCTGCTTGTCTCCCTCAGTAAACTATAAGTGCCGTCGAGGACAGGTACTGCATCTTACTCATCTTCCAATGTGACACGGAACATTACTAATCTACAGGTTAGGTAATGCCTTCCAGCCGTCTCTGTAATGCTGTCATAAAATCAATTCTTTTCTCATTCCCCTGGGCCCTTCGTTTGAAATATGAACAGTATAATGCGTAATTGCTTGATGAACATTAAGCAATATACTTTGTCTACCAAAAAGAGAATCCCGTTTTGTTAGAACACTCTTGAGAGTTGAAAAAGTGGTGTCTGCAAATTGATACTTTGGTTTTTAAGATTAAGAATAATATCGACCCAGAGGGAAAAAAAAAGATTACAGTGAATTTCCTGGTGAAGAGGGTACGTGAGCCCTTCCAGGCAGAGGGAAATTGCCTTTCCCAGGATGACGAGGGATGCCTACTCATGCTGCATTTGACTTCCAGACCAGTGTTGCTCTAACTCATACAGTAAAACCCGCAAAAGCAGGAACTTACGTAAGGTGGAGATCTGCCAGAGAAGGAAAACTCAAATTTTCCACTAACTGAGAGCGATAGAAAAGTGGTAGGACTGCACCCTGTCAAAGGTGGAAAATTTTCGACCCAGAAAAACCAGGCAGTACCACTGAGTTCCAGCTCACACAGGATCCGTTGTATTACATAAGTAACTTGGGAGGTGGGAGGAAGGGGATCTCTCTGGCTTTAACTTGACTTTGTAATGAGAAGCAATGTACTAGAGCTGATTTCCAGTAGAAAGAGCAACTGTAGAAGGAGCAAACAGCTTCTGCTTGCTTCCCAAGAGCCCAAAATAAATGCTCTTTCAAGTGTGTTCCAAGTGTTTTGGTAAGGAATATAATCATGTTCAGATCAATAAGAGCATACTTGCACTTTAGCATTTCTGTTTTTTTTCTTGGTTTCCACCGTCTTGTGTACATATGCTTTTGTCCATCCTCGGGAAGACTCCAATCATAAGTGTGCTGCTAACTTTGAAGCTTCCAACATGCATTCCGTCTGCTGCATTATATTATCCCCCAAAGCACTTTGTCTGGGCATCTTCTGTGTACTTGCTGTCATTTACCTCACTGTTTAAAGGCTCTCTCCTTCTCAGATTTCTCCAGTTATCTTCTCCAGGTAACTCCTGTCCTGCTCACTGCAATTGAATCTTCCTTTGCCAACCTTGCATTATTTTATGGTGCTTGCTAAGCAGATGACAGTGACATTACAGGTCTTCAGAGATTCCCAGCAATGTCACAGTACTGCTGTTTGTCTAAAGCCAAGGTAGATGGTAATTGAAAGAGTTAAATGAAAACCTGAGCAATCAGATCATTAGGTGTATACATGTGTGAGTGTATACATGTGTATAGATCATTAGATATATACATATGTAAGTATATACATGTGTATACAGATCATTAGATATATACATGTGAGGGTATTGGGTATGTATATATATAGCACTGGGAAAAATGGGATATGTATATATATATGTATGGGTGGGTGTTTGGCCATCTGGGTCTGTAGAAGTTGATAAAGTCTCCAGGCTGCCTAACTGAGTCCTTCTCTCTGCCACAAGGCCAGTTTGTGAAATAAGATGTTTCATGAAAATATACGTACCACTCCCTGCAGTCGTGGTGGAGTTTGAGGTCATTTCAGCTATAGGTGCGTCTTCTCTGCAACTCTGCAGACAAGGGCCTGCCCTACTTCATCTAGATACTGCCACTCATGGTCAGTCTCTCAGACATCTTCGTGCAGCATTACTGGGACATCTCTTCCTCGCCATAAAGACCCAGCCCCCTCTCAAAGCCAGTGGCTGTGACTGCTGTTCTGATTTTGCAGGAAGACACTTAGATGAGCTGAAGAACTTGTCTAGATTATATCTTCTATATCCGCAGGTGACGGAGTTTCCTGCTTTTTGAAAATCAATGAAGTTTTTTACCCCACCAGATTAAACTTTCTCATCCTTCCTCTTTTGTTCCCTGAGTTCCCTGTAGAGTCAGCTGCCTGTTTGACTGTCCCCTCTGACACTACCTCAATCTTAATGCAGAAGACAAAATGATGAATTAGCAGCAATTTAATTCTCTGTGAGGTTAAGATGTCTCCATTGTCAACTCAAACTTCCTGAAAATGCAAAAAGCCCTACCATGTAATACCGCCTTAAAATGCCAAACAGCTGAGATCAGGGGGTTAATGCTACTGCCATATCATTTTTATGTCACTTAGTTCCTCAGATAAAAGTCCATTTTAATCAAACTTTTCATCATTTCCTTGTAGCCAATATATCCTTGATGCCAGCTAGAATATTTGATATTAATTATTCAATCGAAAGCCTCCATTATGAGTTTAGTTAGAATATTGGTGATTTAAAACATGTTAAGACCCATTACAATGCTTATGTCCCTGAAGTCACTTTAACTGAATCTCGATGGAGGACATACATTAAATCCCTAGGATTGTACTTTCTCCCTCATTTTGCATGGAAGTTTTAAACCATTGTATATTTGTTTATTAAGTCCTATTTTTAGAGGAAGATTATGTGCCTGTTATTTCAGAAGGGCCAAATCTGACATTAACTTGAAACATTAAGCTTGGTAAGATGACTCCCACGTTTGCCCTCCTGTACGTACTTAAAGGAGTTTTTTTGCATTTATTCCCCACTTCTCAACAAAAAGAAAGGAAAAGATGGTTATTTTCTTCTAGACAGGTGCTTAATTTAGAGTGCCGCTCTGTCTCTAATTTCTCACATCATATTCCCTGGTACTTACGTTTTCCTATTTTGTTGTCACTCCACTGTCTGCCTCCAAAAGCTCATTGCAAAGGGAAGTATTGTTGTCGTGACGGTGCTGAACTGTTCTACACCATGTGCCTTCATCCTGCACCTCCCACTTCTGTCCCCTACCGTCCCTCTACTCCTCCACCCCACTGCCACCCCCTCCCCCTGCTTCTGCGTATCTTGAATCATGACTACTTTCCTCTGGCCCAGGTTCCTGAGTTTGCTGTGTACAGTTTTTGTCCTGGTGTCAACCTCCTGCAGGCAGAGCCACTCTGAATAAACTGAGTATGTTGATTTACTATAATATCATAATATAATATGTGTTTGTGAGACCTACGCTTTATGATTATTTAAAATGACATTATATCACTAAAACATCCAAATGTCTTTGATAAAAACCAGTGTCTCAGCAAATACATGAATACATATTACTCAACAGAAATACGTAACCGTGAAATCACTAGGTTTATTTTTCCATTTTTAGATACCAAAATCTGCATGCAAATTGTTTTAAAGATGTCATGTTTACTCCTAAAGTAGTCAAATGTATTTAAAAAGAAAATCAAATCAAGAACAATTGTAGCAAAAATGGGGGTGGGGGCGCACTTAAATGTGTTGAGTACCTACTATGTGCCATGTTTTTCACAGGTATTGCCTCATTTTACCCTCAACGTCCAATTGGGTAGTAGTAACCATGACGCTCATTTCATAAAAGAAGAAATTAAAATTCTCAAAGTGGCAGAATCAGAATGAGAATTCAAACCCATGCCTTTCTGGTTTCCAAAGTCTTTTTGTATTTCACTTTATCACACCACTAAAGCCAAAAGGATAAGAAGAGCTTGGAATACATCACCTTTTTTTCTCAAGTAGCATAAGGTCCTGGGAAAGAAAATATTGTAACTTGCCATCGAATTGATTCTGACTCATGGTGACCCCATGAAGATATCTTAGACCATATTAAAAATACACCCACATTCATTTTGAACATCTTTTAAGGTTCCTAAGAAAATGAAAAATGTTGAAACCTATAGCTTATAAACTAGAAATAAAATAAAATAATTATGAAATAAACTAGAATTAAAAGCAAAGGAACTTATGGGGATAAAAGAGAAGATATTTTTGAATCATGTATTTCTTATTCTTATATCAGTATGATAAACTTTCCCTAAGTAAAAACAAGATGGCCAACTTTTTCCATGCAACAATTATCCTGTCCTCAGTGGGAGCAGATGTGAGGATAAGTGGCTACCCCTAGGACTGTGCAGGGCACAACCTCTACAACCATATACATGACCAGGTTCCCAGCCCCCTGATTTCAAAATTTGAAAACCTCCATTGTGAGTTTAGTTGGAATATTAACTATTTAAAACATGTTAAGACCCATTACAATACTGATGTCCCCAAAGTCATTTTAACTGAATCTTGATGGAGGACAAATATTAAATCCCATAAAATTTTACTTTTTCTTTCATTTTGGGTAGTTTTTGCAAGTACTTGTAATGGGGCGTGGGGAAGGGAGCTAACAATTATTGAGTTCATGCTCTAGGAACTCTGGTGGTTACTTTAAATATGCTCATTTATCTCATGTTGTTGTTGTGCTGTTGAGTCAGAGTGACTCACAGTGACCCTATAGGACAAAGTAGAACTGCCCCGTAGGGTTTCCAGGGAGGGCCTGGTGAATTCAAACAGCCAACCTTTTGGTTAGCAGCCTGGGCTCTTAACCACTTCACCACTAGGGCTCCTTATCTCATGTAGCAAGCTTGAAATAAATAAATATCATTGTTTTTTTTTTTTTGGACAAAGAAACTGAGACTCAGAGATGTGAAATGGTACGGCCAAGACACACAGTAGCAGGATTTGGATTCAGTCCAGTGCTTTCTGCCTCTAAAACCTCTGGGCTTTCCACCACATCAAGTTGTCTTGTGCTAGGCTGACTGTAAATAGGTGGGAAAGAAGCATCAATAACGATTCTTTACTGACGCAGCCCTCACTCTGCTGACCGCACCCTAAAATCACTATAATGTATAACTGGAACGTTGACAGAACACACTCCCAATTAAAAAAAAAAAAAAAAAAAGTTGCCTTTGAGTCGATTCTGACTCAAAGTGACCCTACAGGACAGAGTAAAACTGTCCCATAGGGTTTCCAAGGAGCGCCTGGTGGATTCAAACTGCCGACCTTTTGGTTAGCAGCCAAGCTCTTAACCACTATGCTACCAGAGTTTCCAAACTCCCGATAGACATTTAAAATTACAAAGACAGCAAACTTGAACCACAGAGCTCCCCTTAGCCCATGTAAACACCCTCCTCCTTCTCGCTAAAATATCTTTTAGACAGTGGTCTTTTTTATGCCAATGTGTTTTAAAAAAAAAAAGGTACCATTTGGTTCCACATCAGCATTTAATAGTCAGAGAAGTAGTGTTGCTTCTTTCACCTCATAGTTCTGGTGAATCTTTAGCAGACATGGCTGAAAAGTAAATTCTTGATAACTGTGGTGGGACTGTTTCTCCCAGCTCTGCTGCTTCAAGTCTAGATAAGAGAACTTTGGCAGTCGATTTGCACGGCAGGCCACTGTAGCCCATCTGTGCCCCAGATCTCACTTAACAAAGGCCCCACAAACTCAGTCATTGTGCCAAGGTTGGTCTCACTCCATTATTACCAGCTAAGACAAACATTTGTGGTCCAAAAAGAGCAGCATCCAGAATGTATTCCTGCTCATATTCCAAGTCTTCAATTAAGCCTATGTAGAGGTGGTTGGGACTTGTCCCAATGGAGGGTTGTCGCACTAGACAATCAGCAGAATTGACCCTTATGGTTGAACACATAATGGCATGTTAAATGGGTAGGAACCTGGCAGGTCTCATTGGCCTTTCTCCACCAACAGCGCTCTGGAGCATCATTAAACCAAACCAATCCCCTTGATGTTGAGTCAATTCCTACTCACAGTGACCCTATAGGACAGAGCAGAACTGCCCCGTAGGATTCCCAAGGCAGTAATCGTTGTGGAAGCCAACTGCCACATCTTTCTCCCATGGAGTGACTGGTGGGTTCGAACAGCCAAGCACTTAACTACTGTGCCACCAGAGCTCCTTGGTGCATCATTAGTACCCTTTAAACCTGTCATTGTTTGAAAGTGAAGACAGGGCGGTGACTGCTCAGATAAGCTTTCTCCCCACTAATTGCTTACATGTAGCAGAAGCAAATGTAGACTCATTTCCAGAAAATGATAGTGTCTGACAGCTTGGTTTTTGCAAGGTACCAGAATAAGCTGTAATTGTTGCAGCAAAGGTTTATAATGGAAAATAAGCACTTGGAGCTATTTTGAGAAGGAGTTTGCCACAGTAAAGCTTTCCCCCTGAAATAGTCTTATAAAATCATGATGGAGTTTGTATCAGCCTCCTTGGTCACTTTCCACTGATATGTTGGTATCTTCGACAATTTATGTTAAATGGCCTGGGCTGTGCCACAACCCTGTATAGTTTTTTCCAACATCAAAATCAGGTCCATACATAAGACAGAGCTTCTAGCCAGTGTTTTATATGAGTAATTTCCAGATGTGCTGCATGTCATGTGGCCAAGATAATGTGATGATGACCTTCTACGGGCCAGGTATAGACAAGTTACTTATGTTACCACCTTGTGAACAGCTGGAATTCCTTTTACTGCTCTAATACCAATTCAGTTCTGTTCTGACACCAGCTGCAATGCAGTTCTTCTTCTGACTCTAACTACCCAGAGTTAGGTCCAAACTTCATATGTTAAGGGTACAGACTACTAAGTATGCCCAATATTTCAGGCATCAGCCGCAAGTTCCCAGGCCATCCATACTTCTGACCAACAGGCTACAAATTCAGAGGTTTGTTAATTTTCAGGAAGGCACTATACTTACAGTTTTATTACAGCAAGAAAGATTCAAAAGAAGAGATGCATAGGATGAGGTCTGGGAGGATCCCCAACTTGGAGCTTCTATTTCTCCAAGGATGGATTACCCTCCCAGAGTATCAATGTCTGTCACCAACCAGGAAGCTCACATGAGCTTCAGTGTCCTGAGATTTTATGGTAGTTTCACTGCATAGGCATGGTTGATTGAAGACTTGTTAGCAACCTTCGATATGCAGATGACACTACCTTGCTTGCAGAAAACGAGGACTTGAAGCTCTTACTGATGAAGATCAAAGACTTTTTTTATGTTGAGGTGTATGGATTACACCTCAACATAAAAAAAAAAAAAATCCTCACAAATGGACCAGTAAGCAACATCAAGATAAAAGGAGAAAAGATTGAAGTTGTCAAGGATTTCATTTTACTTGGATCCACAATCAACACCCATGGAAGCAGCAGTCACGAAATCAAATGATGTATTTCATTGGGCAAATCTGCTGCAAGAGACCTCTTTAAAGTGCTAAAAAGCAAAGTTGTCACTTTGAGGATTAAGGTGCACCTCACCCAAGCCATGGTGTTTTCAATTGCCTCATATGCATGTAAAAGCTGGACAATGATGAATTGATGCCTTTGAATTATGGTGTTGGCAAAGAATATTGCATATACCATGGACTGCCAGAAGAACAAACAGATCTGTCTTGGAAGAAGTACAGCCAGAATGCCCCGTAGAAGCAAGGATGGCGAGACTACTTTTCACCTACTTTGGACATGTCAGGAGAGACCAGCGAGGACATCATGCTTGGTAAATTAGAGGGTCAGTAAAAGAGAAGAAGACTTTCAACAAAATGGACTGACACAGTGACTGTAACAATGGGCTCAAGCATAGCAAAGATTGTGAGGATGGTGCAGGACCAGGCAGTATTTCCTTCTGCTGTACGTAGGGTCGTTATGAGTGAGAACTGACTCGATGGCACCTAACAACAACAACAACATGACATGATAGATTTATGTTTCTAATTTTTTTTTTTTCTAGCTTCAGGGTGGAAAATAGATTGGAGGGAGGCTGGAATAGATGCAGAGTTTAAAAGTTATTGCTATAGTTCATGTGAGAGATGTTGGTCTCTTATATAAGGGTAGTAACAGGGACAGTGGACGTGGAGAAAAATGATGGCAAGAACTGTCCGAACGTGATGATGAATTGCATATGGGATGGGAGTAAGTGAAGCCAGGTGTCAAGAATGAATCCAGGAATGAATTCACTCAAAACAGCATGGGTTCAAAGAGAAAATGCTAGAAGAGTGCCAGGTTTGGGGGGGGAGATCATGAGTGTGGGTTGGGACATGATAGATTTGAGGTACCTTTCAGACTTCCAGAAGGAGAGTCTAATGACATGTGCGGTAGAGATGGCTCAACATGGGTTGGGTTTATCACCGTTCTTATTCAACGTTGTGCTGGAAGTCCTAGCGAGAGCAATTAGGCTAGATAAAGAAATAAAGGGCATCCAGATTGGCAAGGAAGAAGTAAAAGTATCTGTATTTGCAGATGACATGATCTTATACACGGAAAACCCTAAGGAATTCTCGAGAAAACTACTGAACCTAATAGAAGGGTTCAGCAGAGTATCGGGATACAAGATAAACATACAAAAATCAGTTGGATTCCTCTACACCAACAAAAAGAACATTGAAAAGGAAATCACCAAATCAATGCCATTTACAGTAGCCCCCAAGAAGATAAAATACTTAGGAATAAATCTTACCAGAGATGTAAAAGACTTATACAAAGAAAACCACAGTACACTTCTGCCAGAAGCGAAAAGAGACTTACATAAGTGGAAAAACATACCTTACTCATGGATAGGAAGACTTAACATTATAAAAATGGCTATTCTACCAAAAGCAATCTATACATTTAATGCAATTCCGATCCAAATTCCAATGACATCCTTTAATGAGATGGAGAAACAAATCACCAATTTCATACAGAAGGGAAAAAGGCCCTGGATAAATAAGGCATTACTGAAAAAGAAGAACAAAATGGGAGGCCTTACTTTACCTGATTTTAGAACCTATTATACTGCCACAGTAGTCAAAACAGCCTGGTACTGGTACAACAGATACGTAGACCAAAGGAACAGAATTGAGAATCCAGACATAAATCCATCCACATATAAGCAGTTGATATTTGACAAAGGCCCCCAAACTGTTAAATGGGGAAAAGACAGTCTTTTTAACAAATGGTGCTGGCATAACTAGATATCCATCTGCAAAAAAATGAAACAAGACTCATACCTCACTCTGTGCACAAAAATGAGCTCAAAATGGATCAAAGACCTAAATATAAAATCTAAAATGATATAGATCATGGAATTAAAAATAGGGACAATGTTAGGAGCCCTAATACATGGCATAAACAGTATACAAAACATTACTAACAATGCAGAAGAAAAACTAGATAACTGGGAGCTCCTAAAAATCAAACACCTGTACTCATCCAATGACTTCACCAAAAGAGTAAAAAAATTATCTGCAGACTGGGAAAAAGTTTTTAGCTATGACATTTCCTATCAGCACCTGATCTCTAAAATCTACATGATACTGCAAAAACTCAACTGCAAAAAGACAAATAACCCAATTAAAAAATGGGCAAAAGATATGGACAGACACTTCACTAAAGAAGACATTCAGGTAGCTAACAGATACATGAGGAAATGCTCAGGATCATTAGCCATTAGAGAAATGCAAATCAAAACTACAGTGAGATTTCATCTCACTCCAACAAGGTTGGCATTAATCCAAAAAACACAAAACAATAAATACTTCAGAGGCTGTGGAGAGGTTGCAACACTTATACACTGCTGGTGGGAATGTCAAATGGTACAACCACATTGGAAATCAATTTGGCGCTTCCTTAAAAAGCTAGAAATAGAACTACCATATGATCCAGGAATCCCACTCCTTGGAATATATGCTAGAGAAATAAGAGCCTTTGCACGAATAGATATATGCACACCCATGTTTATTGCAGCACTGTTTACAATAGCAAAAAGATGGAAGCAACCAAGGTGCCCATTAACGGATGAATGGATAAATAAATTATGGTATATTCACACAATGGAATACTATGCATAGATATAGAACAGTGATGAATCTGTGAAACATTTCATAACATGGAAGAATCTGGAAGGCATTATGCTGAGTGAAATTAGTCAGTTGCAAAAGGACAAATATTGTATAAGACCACTATTATAAGAACTCAAGAAATAGTTTAAACAGAGAAGAGAATATTTTTTGATGGTTATGAGAGAGGGGAGGGACGGAGGGTGAGAGAGAGGTATTCAGTAGATAGTAGATAAAAACTACTTTAGGTGACGGGAAAGACAACACACAATACAGGCGAGGTCAGCACAACTGGACTAAACCAAAAGCAAAGAAGTCTCCTAAATAAACTGAATGCTTTGAAGGCCAACGAAGCAGGGGCAGGGGTTTGGGGACCATGGTTTCAGGGGATATCTAAGTCAACTGGTATAATAAAATCTATTAAGAAAACATTCTGCATCCCACCTTGAAGAGAGGCGCCCGGGGTCTTAAACGCTAGCAAGCGGCCATCTAAGATGCATCAATTGGTCTCAACCCACCTGGCTCAATGGAGAGTGAAGAACACAAAGGACACAAGGTAATTACAAGCCCAAGAGACAGAAAGGGCCCCATAAACCAGAGACTACATCATCCTGAGACCAGAAGAACCAGATGGTGCCCAGCTACAACTGATGACTGCCCTGACAGGGAACACAACAGAGAACCCCTGAGGGAGCAGGAGAGCAGTGGGATGGAGACCCCAAATTCTCATAAAAAGACCAGACTTAATGGTCTAACTGAGACATGAAGGACCCCAGGGGTCATGGCCCCCAGACCTTCTGTTGGCCCAGGACAGGAACCATTCCCAAAGCCAACTCTTCAGACACGGATTGGATTGGGCAATGGGTTGGAGAGGGACGCTGGTGAGGAGTGAGCTACTTGCATCAGGTGGAGACTTGAGACTATGTTGGCATCTCCTGCCTGGAGGGGAGATAAGAGGGTAGAGGGGGTTAGAAGCTGCTGAAATGGACACGAAAAGTGTTTAGGGGTTAAAAATCCAATTAACTCTCAAATGGTTTAGGAAATAATAATATGTTAGTCTAATAATATGTGTACATGTAATATAAAGGGGGCCAGGAGGAAAGGGAACAGAATGGAAGAAAAGAGAGAATGAATGGTAAAGTAAGCAGGGCAAAATGTAAAAGAAATGGTGAACATGGTTAAAGGATATAGGAAGTTTGTTGTACTATTCCTGCAACAATGTCAACAACAACAAGGAATGGTGATTTTCTAGTAAAAATTTGAAAGCAAAAAAGCCCTTGTTCTGGCATCTTAGGCTGGGTGCCCCCCAAAAGCAGACCCTGAGACAGGGGTCTCAGTGCAAGTGGTTTTATTTGGGAAGCTATTCCAGGAAGCACTGAAAGAGGAACAAGGAATGGAAGAGAGAAAAGCCAATGTAGAGTGCATTAATAAGTAGGTTACTGGTGCAGGCAGAGGGGTGCAGTTCTGCTGGGAACCTCTGGAGATAGTATGGAATGTACTTCAAAGTTGTCCCACGTGAGGTGCAAGGATGTTGAGCTATTTGTCTTTCAAGTCCCATTTGTTATTGTCTCAAGATCGCCACTGAGAGTGCCAGCTCCCTGGCACTTCTGCCTGTCCAGGTCACTGGCGAGAGAAAGCCTCAAGAGGAGAAGCAAAAATACCTCCAGTAGGATTCCCTGGGCATATAGTGGACCAGAAGCACTGAGAGGATATGGGTGGACCATGACAGTGCTGCTATTGCTTGTGAGTGTGAATGATTTTTTCCCAGGGTCGAAGTGAATCAGTCTTGGTTGCCTTTCGTGAGAGAAAAATACATAGTTATTAAGTAGCCCTATACAGTCTTGATGCCTTTGCTTTATTTTTGGAGTGGGTGCTCTGTGAATTGTTCATGTCTTATCTGGAATACAATGAATACCAATAACATCAACAGAGCAGCCCAAGAGAATAACCCTGGAAGAATGTATTTCTGGTTTCTCTTTGTTTCACTCAAATGTACAATTCATCAAAATGATGTAAGGTCTTTGACAAGTTCATTTTCTGTTGAGCCCAAGCTCAGAACATCACTGAAATACAGCAGCAGTGCTGGGATACCCCTGAAATTATAGAAAACCTCAGGAAAATGGAAATTTGGTACTAAGGTGCCTGTACCTATCAATGAATGATGAGGGTTTGAATGTCTGCAGTGACTTTACTTAAGATCATGGCTGCAAATACCCACAATGTCAAGTTCTACATGGATTTCAACATGCCACCATTGTTGCAATTAATAACAGGAGGATTTTGGCCAAATGCAAGGACTAGCCTTATGACTCTGACCATGTTGAACTGTGGTCTCCACAGTCTCACCTTAGACTTTCTGTTAAGGTGTTATATCCATGAAGCCTATATAACTTATCAATCATACCCAGTTCAATTAAGATGCTGTGTTCATCTCCCTGTATATGTCATAAGTCAAGCAGCCTCCAGGATAAATTCCTAAAGTGTAATTACCAGGTCAAAGAATGTGAATATTTTTAAGTTCTTGATATATATTGCCAAATTGACCTCCAAAAAGGTTATACCAATTCATACCCCCACTAGCACTGAGTATAAATCATTTTTTAAAACCTATGTCAATTTAATAGGTTAAAAAGTAATAATTATGATCAGAAATTGTTTTAATTTGTAATTCCCTTACTCTTAGAGAGGTTAAACTTTTCTCGTATGTTTACTGGAATTTGAATTTTTTTTTTTTTTATTTATTCTGTTTGCATATCCTTCTGTGTAGGTGCTTCTCTTTTTCTTCTTGATTTACTACAGCTCTTCATCTATTAACATTAACGCTGTCGTAGGTTAAAATTATTTTCATTTAGCTTTAAATTTTCTTTATAGTAAATGGAAATTTGTAGTTTTTTATAGTTAAATCCTTCAATCTTTTGCTTTATGATTTCTTTGCTTTCATATGCAAATTGTTCTCTCCTTTCATGAGATCAGATAAATATTTGCCCATATTTTCTTCTAGTTATTTTACTAATTCCTTTATTTTGACACTCTTACTGTAGGAATGCTTTGAACACACATATCACCCTAAGCAGTAATGCACTTTCATAACATAGTTTCAAGCAATATCAACCGGAATATCTTTGTAATTATAAAGAACGCATGGGGGCCTCAACAGTCACATTAGATGGCTTTGTACAAACTTTGTGGAAGATATCCATGCAGTTTATCGACTCAGAGTCAATTTATAGTCTTACTCTGACTGCAGTTAGGCCATATGTCAGGATACTAGAGTGTCCGGGAGCATTCTGGCCTAGACCCTTGGAATGTGATACAACCCCAGGTCTTCAGGGTCTTGTGAATACCCGAGATCACCAAATGGGCTTCTTTCTTAAGGCAGCTCCTTCTCTTGCAGAATATACTTCTCTCCTTGAGTCTCTGTCTGCTGATGTGACCCTCCTCAATGTGAGTGAGGTGTACCCATTGAACTGGCTTGTGTGGCCTGCATCTTCTGGAACCTGTGTTCCTGCGTTCCTCAGTTCTGATAAGAACTCTACCTGTGATCCTTATAGACAGCATTTATGATATTGTAACTTGATTTTTGAAGCCCTGGTGGCTCAGTGGTTAAGAATTTGGCTGCTAACCAAAAGGTCAGCAGTTCAAATCCACCAGTCACTCCTTGGAAACCCTATGGGGCAATCCTACTCTGTCCTGTAGGGTCCCTGTGAGTCGGAATCGACTTGATGGCAGCAGGGTTTTTGTTTGTTTAAGATGCTTTTGCAGTCTCTGTGAGAAAGAGATGCAGTTTTACTGGAGAGAGACTTGAGACAGTATACATGTCAATTTGGACAGTTCCGTAGGAATTGTTAGAGGAAAGGGGGCCTAGGTATAACTAAATTGTCCGTTGATCAGTTTCCGAGGATCCCTAAACTACCTGACATTATGGGCCAAGTTCCTATGAATAATATTTTACCCATATTTCTGGAAAGGTTTTGTGTCCCAATAAAGTTAAGACTTACTGAATTAGAGGGGATTTAGTGAGTCATTTTAAAAGAACCTCACATTATAGCACCTATGTGACTAGCTTTTATTTGTTTTCTTCTTCAATAAAATGACAATGCTCTCGCTAAGACTAGTTCATTTATAAAAATTTGTAAAAAAGGAAATACCCAAAGAATAGCTTACCATGTTGGTGAGAAGGTTGTCTTCAAAATCAGTATGAATATAATACAGGCAGTCCCTGGGTTACAAACGTCCAACTTACATACAGCCCATAGTTGTGATCTAACCGTGTAAAGCCTATTGTTATATTAAAAATTGAAGGTACATATAATGGTTCCTAATAACAAACGGGTGCTACTTTGGGACGTGCATCAAAACGTTATTACTGTATTATTATGTTGAAGATGTTCTAGTGTATCTGAAAGTGTTTCTTTAATGCTATTATGCATAGAAAGGTACATTATATACTATATACTCAGACAAGCATTTGACTAACTGACGTTGGATCCTAACCATACCTAGCTGTTTCAATTTATGTACAAATTTGACTTAAAGACAGATTTAGGAACAGAACTTATTCGTAATCCGGGGACTGCCTGTAGTCTTAGCAAGAAACCTTATTATGGCCTACCGTTCAGCCCCACACAGCATAGTGTGTGTTTACATGCTTCTATTCTGGGCCCTGACTTTTTGTTCTGTTTTTAACAGGACAAAACCTTTTCCAGCAAATAAATCCCAGAAGCAGGTTGAATGGCATCAAACTCTTGACTGTTGCCTCCATCCCCTCCCCCCAACTATCATACCCACTGGCAATATGAACTACAGGATCTGCTTAAGTTTCAGAGGCCAGATTTGTGTGCTCACCACTGCTGCCTAAAGAAGGATTTAGACATTTGCTGCCTTCCCGGCTTTCAAAAAATTGCATCCTGGTCTCATACCCAGAAAGTAGAGAGGGTAAACACGTGTGAGAATGAGCAAGCAACAATCTTTATCAGAACAAAAAGCACTGTGAAGCCTGTAGTAGATTTTAGCAACATACAACCACAGGACATCCAGAGAAAGTAAAGTATTAATACCAAGCCATAGCCACCCCATGCATGTGTGTGTGTGTGTGTGTGTGTGTATATATGTATATGTACATATGTATATACACACACCTATATATGTCCATATATATATATATATTAAATAAATAGTTCATTTAATGTACTTACCATATCATTATACAGTTGCTTATGTGCCACTGTCAACAGTTTATATTTGAAGAGAATAGAAACGTTAGCTGCTGGTAGAAGGCAAATGTATTTTATACATTCTTATTTCTAAAAGCCAAATGTCCTCAAGTAAAATACTGATCAATGGCTAAAAATTTAAGGGTTGCTATATCTTTGTCTCATAATATGGATTTGTGGTGTAATCTAGCCTTTCCTTGACCTTTTTGCCTAATGGTGGGATATTAATAGGAGAAAAATGGTTACATAAAACATCCTCTGATGTGAACGTTTTTTAACATATAAGTAATTTCAGGTGGCTAAGGATGGAATGAGCTAACCTGAAAATAACAAGCTGCTCACTGTCTCAGCCAAATTAGGCTTAATGCTGAAAGGCATTCCTTAAGAAGTCAAGTAGGCCTGGGGTCAAGCCGCCAGGCCATGGAGTGCAGCTGTCAGACCACCTTTTGCAATCTCCAAGGGAGCAACCAAAGAAAACCCAACAAAGAAAATATCTCAAAGAATCAATAGGGAGAGTTAAAACAAAAATAACCAGATGTCCCAGAAGACTCTATTGGTATTATGAAGAAGGCTCGAGCAAGACTAACAGGGTTTGGATTTTATCAACCTTACTAATAAAAGTCACTTGGCTCTCCATTGAGAAGAGCAGTTGGTACAATACGGACAGGTTTTAAAGACCATTAATTTCTTGAAATGAAACAGCTGGCCTTATTGGCTATTAAATAATGAGTCAGATTCTCCCCAGCGCCCAAGTCACTCTCTGGTAGTAAATTAGACATTTAGGGAGGCACATTAACTCTTTAAGAAGATTAGAGTTCGATTTAGTGTACTTTATGCTTAGGAGGAAAGTTATAGGGAATCTGGCTGAAGCTTAGCAGAGTAAAGATGGAGACAAGATGGAATCAGATAGAAGAGAGTAAATCTACAACTTATGTCAACTAAGCAGCTCAGGTAAGCACAGGACATTTGAGAAGTTGAGTTGGCAAGGGACGTTCAATGTAATGTTCCACAGTAGGGAGAGATCTAGAAGGTAGGGAGAGTTGACTGTTCATTGATTGGTTTATTCATGGACTGATTCATTCAGTAATTTTTTTTTTTTTTTTTATGTTGCTGGCACTGAGTAAGGCACTGAGGTGATATTCTTCAACAAAACACATTCCTTTCCCCAAGATCTTTAGTCTACTCTCTGGAAGCTTAGGTTGGGGAAGGGAGAGAGAGGCAAGTAAATAGACGATTGCAATAGAATACAACCAGTGCTAAAACTCTATATGCAAACATAGAAT